>NC_069112.1:77255528-77584118 GCF_025612915.1 Magallana angulata | reverse complement strand
CATTACTCCAAGGTGTTCCGGGAGACATTAAATGAAACCGATGAATAATAGTTTCCATCCACGGATCCAGATCTTTTTTTCCAGGGGGGGGGGGGGGGGGGGGGGTCCGACCGAAAGCTAATTGTTTTTGCTAGGGAGGGGGTACCGAGGCATATTTGCGATAATTTTACTACATTTTCCGGGGGGGGGGGGGGGTGTAGCATTCACATATGTAAGATATCCCGGCCAATTGCTTTATAGTTACATATTTCTATTCTATTCATATTCAGTTCCACACATGAGTTTCCATGATTCCAATTAACCATGGGCAGACAACATTAAAACTATATTACGGTTAAATAGAACATTTAATTCATTGTAAAGAGCCACGAAGCATCAAAAAGTGCCCTCTCATAAAAAAATCACCATAATTTGGTGAAATATAGGGTAGAATCTTGGCTTTCCATTACAGTGTTTCTTTTTTCGATATCTATCATGCATTTTTTAAAAACGGAGTTTACAATATGGCATTGTTTTGATGAAAAAATGTAGAACAGACGTCATTTTTGTTAAGTAACGTCCTGAAATGATAAAACTACGTATGACTTGAATCTAATAAAATTAAAAAAAACAACAAAATATGATGAAAATACCATATTTATTTACAATAAAGTTTAAATAACAGGGGCCAGTGCTGAATGTCAATAAAACGGCAGTACATTCAAATATGTCGGTTTCTTTAAAGTTCTTTTTTCTGCAATTTGAAGCTGCATGAAGTAATGTTGATGATGCGCAGTGTATAACTGAGGATAAATCATTGATTTATACCAATGTAATAACAAAGTGTTAAAAATAAATATATAAATATGACAGAAATACAGTAATGAATTTAATAGAGATGTATGTAATCTCGAATTTTGATGCATAACTGTAACAGTCTGTGAACATTATTCTGCATGATTATTTTGCTTGTTTTAAGGCTTCAATATTTTCACCCAATCCTGACGCTTTAGAGCAGTTATATTCCTGGGTTCAGTCCTTTGAAATGTTTTATTTTCCCATTTTCCCTAGGGCTCACCGTGCGTTCATGTGCGCTCACCGTGCGTTCACTTGCGCTCTCGGCTCCGCTCCGTGACCGCTCATCGTTCATTTAGGAAATATCTACACAGGTTGATCTCATTGTCTGACTAAGTACCACAAGGTTGCCAGCCAACGTTCTATATAACCATGACAACACGAGTGGATCTTTATAATTCCAGAGTAAAGTTGAGTACTGTCCTTTACAAAAATTTAGATTATTGATAATCAAAATTTGTACATGACAATAGTCATGTTGTAAATTTTATTTAATAAAATGAAATATATCAGAAAGGACAGTAACCAATAGAAACTTCTCTCTACAGAAATATTACGATATTTATCATAAATCCTGCTTTGAGGAATAAAGGCACACAAACCCAGTTGTTATCCCCGGTTTCCGTGAAGCTAAGCGGATGAAAGTCAGTGACTCTCCCTAAATGGGACAGAGACCAGTAAACCGTAGGTTAACTCCCAGCGTACGCCGGCGCCCAGTTACAGCCGCTGGTTGGAAGGAGTCTATGAAGATAAATGTCTTATCTAAGTACAACAGACATCAGAGATATCTAGAAGATAAGTTATATTTTCACTACGTTATGAAAACGTAGTTAGTCTAACACTGTAGCATTCACATACATGTATGTTGGATATCCCGGTCGCTTGTTTTATAGTTACATATCTCTATTCTAGTCAACGGTTTGTTGATGTATTTCTGCTTCTTTTGAAGAAATTAGTATCGTTTTTTTATAATTTGCGTTATTTTTCAATGGAAGACAATATTTTTACCACATATGTTATACTGGTATTTATCACTTGTATATTATGAAATGAAGCAAACTACAATCTAGATTAGCTAGGTTAAAAGTCTCCATTATGATTATGTGTATGCATCCGACTTACCAGGAAAGATTATGAAAAAAAAGTTTAAACCCTAAGTACACACATTTTCTGTGAGAAAAAGTACCAAAAATTATTCATGCAATTTTTATATTTTCCTGATATCGTGTCTTTCCATGCCTCAGACATTCTCGGAAACACCGAACCGACCACGGAAAATGAATTCACGTCCATATCGAGAGTCGACATCTGTACATAAAAAAACACTTTACTTTAAGGGGCTGGTGATGGCGTTTAAAAGAAAATCAGAAGAAAGTCAATCGACGGTATTTGAAGTAGAATTTTCGATAAAAATTTGGAATCAAAAATCTGCACAAAATGTGTTCAGTGTGAAATAAGATTAATAAGTCAAAAACCAGCGCAGTTTTTGTGCGCCATTAATTGCAGTTTCTTCTAGGAGACTGTAGTTCCGAGTTTTTCAATCTGCTTTTTCTTCTGACCGGGAGGTACAGACCTGTAGAAAAAAAATATAACTATAGCATTGCTGTAATGTCAGTAAAATTGAAAGTTGAAACAGCCACGTTAAAATGGAATAATAAAGTTTTTTGTGATATCAATGTAATACCTATGTGTATTGTGAATATTGTTCCTTGTATATTAGCAATTATCATTTATGTACATGAAATAAGGAGGTCGACATAAGGTTTCATCGTGCATATTTTTGAGCATTGAAGTTAAATAAAGTGTATTTAAACTTTTTAATGATATTTTTGATACCAGTTATTCAATTTAACACGATACTTAAAATACAGATAAAAATACTTAGACACTTTATGGGGAAAATGTTATGATTTGTCTGTTGGTCAGTGGTTGAGCGGCTTTATGATAAAATAAAGCTTTATAGGAGTAAGGAATAAGATAAACATAAAAAGTAAACATGTACGCCTTTGTAATTTTATATACAGACTAATGCTATGTTCAGTTTTTTTTAATTCTTGATGAACACATTGTACCAATCATTTGTAATATCTTAGATATATCGCAAAATTTGGTGCTTTTGGGAATTTTGAGATGACCACCACTAAAAATCAGGCTGTAAAGTAAAGTGTTCTTGCAACTTGGCGAACAATATTAGGGTTGGTGTAAATAACAAATGGTTAATATATATTTAGTTTTACCATTGTGGTTTCTCTCCCCCCCCCCCCAAAAAAAAAAAACCAAAAAAAAAAAAACCAAACAAACAAAAAAAAAAAATTAAGAAAATAACCAATTAAAAAACAAACAAACAAACAACACAAACCAAATCGGCGTCCTTATACGTAAAATGTTATTTAGTTTTTTTCTCGTTGGAATAAGACACAGCTATCATTCAATTTTTGCTTTCGTCAATAACCAAAATGTACGGTTAAAAATTATGAAATGCAACAAATCTTGGAAACCGGTTTTCAATTGATGTATATATTTAAATTTTTTATATCAAAACACTCTTGCAATTTATACTATGCCCTTTTGACTTGGTCAAATTTTTGCGAAGCAAATGAGTGAAAAGGCATCCTAGGAGATAGTTAGAAACAAAAGAATCAACATAAAATCGATATGTTACACATGTCCAGAACAACTAAAAATAATTGAGTTATTAGAATATAAACTGGGATTGAATGTTTTTCATTGCAAACGAAAATTTTAATGTCTTTACTAGCAAGGGTTTTTTGGGGGAATGTAAGGCACCATTTTGAAAAGCGGCGATTGATATTTACTAAATAGCAAGTTTATTGTCCAATTTGAGAATATCATTATATAAAGAAACTAGTAAGCAAATCCCCCCCCCCCCCGAACCCCCCCCCCCCAAAAAAAATGATGTAAAAATAATAAGATAAGAAAACGCTATTTAACTGAGTGGAGGATATTCATTTTTAATGATTTTCTAAACACCAAACATCAAAGATGGCACATTATCTCTATAATAATAATTATAGTAATGTTTCACTGCCATAATACTGCGTACAGTAAACGTATAATTATACAGTTTTAGTTATTTTGTAAAACAAAGCCTTTACAACGTGTTTTCATACTGTTAAAATTCCCAGAATACGCCATCTATGATTGTTAGATGTTTCTCTCTTGTAACTAAATGCTTTCATTGGTTTGCTGATGTGTTCATGGTCTTAAAGATTACTATCAGTTTTTCTTCTTTTTGTCGTCGCTATCTTTCTCATCGTGGTTGCTTCCTCCATTGGACGACGGTTTGAACCCGTAAATCTTAAACGTGGGGTTCCTGTTCAACCCCGAACTGATCTCCAACTGCCCGCCGGTCTTCAGTACGATCGGCGACACGTTGCCGGACTCTTTTATCCGAATGATATTTTCTGTAGACACCGCTTTTGACCCGGCGTGAATGATTGGTGATAACTCGATTCTAGGTCCCAGGATACCGGTGACTAGAGATTTCCTGGGGCCGTTCACTGTGTTCCTAATCGACCTCAATAGAGATCCGATGCCTTGCTGCGAGAGAGACTGGGAATTTGACAACGTGTTTAAAACAGATTTCAGAACCTCTTTGATTTGTGTATTTGATGACGTCAACACATGGCCGTCCGATCCGAGAGCAAGCGGAAGTATCGGGGCGGCAAGAAGCGGTTCCGGTCGTCCAACGACGATCTGAGGATAAGTGTCCTTGACATTTGACTGTTTGTCAACGAAGATCTGGGGCTCCTCAGCAACGAAGTTAGGCATCAGTGCAGTGAGGTCAGGGTGATCTAAATGTCCCTGATCTAGTAAAGACGCAATAAGGTGTGCGTCTGAAACGCCTTTAGTTACAGATTGAGATAAAGATCTGGAAGGCTCTATCCTTAGAAGTCGAGCGTTTGTCAAATCTGCAGTGTGTGACATGGACGATGTGAACGATGGTCCAACCTTTGCAAGACGAATATGCGATGTTCCCAATTGATTTGTTTCACTACCATGCAAGCTTGACCGTCTTGTATCATGCTGAAGAGAATTTCTACCAACGTCCATTGTCCCAGCACCAGCTGATCTGTGACGTGATCGTCGTCCAAGAGAAAGGCCACCATTTTGATTTGAATGCTGATTCAAATGTCCTCGGTGAGATTTCTTAAAACTGGTTCCTCTAGTGCGACCTATATTACGGTGACTTTTGACCTGAACTTTTGACCTTGTCCTGGATGAAATCCCACCAGGGGAAGAAACTCTTCGTCTCAGTTTAGCAAGATGGCGAACACTTGTCGAGGGGGCTAATCTGTGATCCCTGCTTAAGAGCTTCCCACCAGAAACAGTTCCTACAGGAAGTCCTGGCAAAGACTGTGCGTCGGATAGCAAAGCTATTCCATTGAGGGCTTTGTTAATCAATTGATTCTTGTGTCCAATGAGAGATTTTCCCACCGTGTTCTTTAGTGTGTCGTGTACTTTTTTGCTGTCAATCGAGTTCAACATTCCGGAGACTGATCGGGACTTTCCGTGGATTGCTCCTAATCCGGATCCCTTCGGAAACCTAGAAGAAGCGCTGGCCTTGACATTGGCATGTCTGCCTTGTAAAACTACGGCTCGACTTGGTGGTTCTTTTCCAATATTAGTTCTCTATTAGTTAACAAAAGGATGACATAGTTTTAATACAAATTCTTAGAAATCTTATTGAATGAACTATTTTATAGTGATAAGAAATCAAGAAACCGTGATAAGATAGAGGAAATTGATTTTTTATTTTTATTTATATTTAACATTTTTATATAGAATATATCAAATCTTGAAATATTTAACAAATCACACTTCAATGAAAAGTTTAAGGGATTTTATTGTGTAGGGAAGATCTAGAGGGACACTAACTCGGAGAAAACATGAATGCATTTTAACGTTATACTAGTATTTGTTACGGTAATTTATAGATACGGAACTGAATAAAAAGTCACTTTCCTGTTTGGTTTGGTTTATTACTATATTGTTTATAAAGGCAGAGGTTTCTACATTATGAAACATACTATCCTTTTTTTAATTTTTTAACATATGTTGATGACTATAAACGTATAAAAATACTGCGTATAAAAATATAATGAAAAATATCAACTACCAACCTTAGTAAGTGATGCCTGACTGCAAACATGAAAAACACAAAATATGGAGTACAGCAAGGAAATCCTATGTAAACACTTCATTTTATAGTTGGGGTTAAGCCATTCCTCTTAAAAGCATTACATTCTCCGATGCACAGTACTGGCGTAGATTATGATAGTTTTTATTCCGTCAAGTCGGCAATGATTTTTTATTAGAAACAGGTAATCTGGCGAGTCGTAAAACACTAGTAGGCCAATGTAAGACGCGGCAAGCGAGGCTTTTTACAGACTGTTTGACCTACATGTGGTAGCAATAGGTTTTTTTAGCACCATGCTGAAATGTAAAGCTCATATAAGTCAATGCATGGTCGATATATTTGTAATTTTTATAAGCAACTATTATTATGAAAATTGAAATTATTGCTATATTGTTGCAAAAGAACTGTTATTTGGCAAATATTTAAGGGAAACAAGATTTTGCAGTGTATTACTCTTTGTCCATGAATTCCCGTGCTTCATTAACTATCTGCCAATGAATGTTCGTGTTTCTTCCAACACATCAATATTCAGAGGTTCTCTACCAAATTTATTGCTTTTGTAGCCACTTTCTTGCCTTGCTTGGGAAATTTTTGATAGTAATTGCATTTTTTTGGATAATTATTTAAAAAAAGACTCCATTGTTTACGTTTTTACACAGCAATATTATTATTTTACGAAAATATTGATAAAATTAACACTGCAAATTAGGAGTTTTTTTTTCAAATTCTAAATTTGAACAGAAAGTGATGATACTATATTCTCAAGGATATTTTTTAAAATTTTAATATATCAAACTTTTCATGTGCTTTATATCATAAACATTTCACAAAACATTTTTAGGTACAAGTATTCTACGAAGATTTCCTATTTTACATTTACCTTAATTTCGAAAAAAATACATAATATAACGGATCAAAATATGCCACCTTACGAAAAATAGAATTGAATATTTTAGTCGTTGGGAACACAAAACAGAAATGTCTTCTTTTAAGGACTATATAGATTATATGAAGGATACAATCTACTTGACGTACACAACGTTTACTACCCTATCACTTTACATTCTATCATAACTGTCATGTGATCAATACAAATCATATGATAAACGTTCTGTTTTGCCTTAAATCACAGATTAGGTCATAATATGGTGTCAGTCACAATAACTAAACTTTATAGAGAAATGTGGTGTCAATCACATTAATTAAACTTTAAGGAGCAATAAAGTGTCAGTCACATAAACTAAACTTTAAGGAGCAATAAAGTGTCAGTCACATTAACTAAACTTTAAGGAGCAATAAAGTGTCAGTCACATTAACTAAACTTTAAGGAGCAATAAAGTGTCAGTCACATTAACTAAACTTTAAGAAGCAATAAAGTGTCAGTCACATTAACTAAACATTAAGGAGCAATAAAGTGTCAGTCACATTAACTAAACTTTTAGGAGCAATAAAGTGTTAGTCACATTAACTAAACTTAAGGAGCAATATGATGTCATTCACATTAACTAAACTTTAAGGAGCGATATGGTGTCAGTCACATTAACTATCCTTTAAGGAGCAGTATGGTTTTAGAAGCAATATGGTGTAAGGAGCACACTTGTTTCAGGAGCAATATGGTGTCAGTCACAATAACTAATATTTAAGGAGTAATATTGTGTCAGTCAAATTAACTATACTTTAAGGAGCAATATAGTGTCAGTCACATTAACTGAAATCTAACGAGCAATATGGTGTCAGTGACAATAACTAAACTTTAGGAGCAATATAGTGTCAGTCACAATAACTAATCTTTAAGGAACAGTATGGTGTCAGTCACATTAACGATACTTGAAGGAGCAGCATGGTGTCAGGAGCAATATGGTGTCAGTCACATTAACTAAACTTTAAGTAGCAATGTAGTGTCACTCACATTAACTAAACTTTAAGGAGCAATATGGTGTCAGTAACATTTACTATACTTGAAGGAGCAATATGGTGTCAATGACAATAACTAAACTTTAAGGAGCAATTTGGTATCACCCACATTAACTAAACTTTAAGGAGCAATATGGTATCAGTCACAATAACTAACATTTAGGAGCAATTTGGTGTCAGTCACATTAACTAAATTAAAAGGAACAATATGGTGTCAGTCACATTAACTAAACTTAAAGGAGCAATCGTCATAAGTAAGGGATATTACTACTCCATTAATAAAGAAGCTTAGGAACTATTCATCTAAAAATTCAACTATTAATTTATTAATAACTTTAAATTTTATTTTATTTTTAGGGCTGATGTCATAACTAACAATGTCCCAAAACATTTCAGTGAATAATAATATGTCAATTTGTAGGATTAGAATGATTTTTTCAAGACAAGTAAAATTCAGCTAAAAGAGATAGACTAAAGCTACAAACAAATTTACCTTCTGCATTGATACTAATTTAAGTTCAGCCAAATATTATATTTGGGAATTTTAAACGGTAATACAATATACACATACACCGAGATTTTTATGATATTATTTCTGATTTCAAAATAGTATAATATATTATGATTTTATAATTTTTTAATCCGTCAACTTGTTTTCTCTTCTTAAGCCAATTCTTGGTATGCACAATTTCAAACATTTTTTAAAAGGTGCAAAATGACAATTACAAACAGCAAACCATCTCAAACATCCATATAGCGAAACAAAAATTCAAAGCAAAGCAACACGGACCTTTAAAGGATAAAGGTGGGTTCAGGCTTGGCGAGGGTATAGAAAACCCACAAAGAGTTGGATAACAATAATTTACGATTGCAAAACATGAGATTCTTTTAATCACATGTTTTACCACGTATTTGGTTAATCGTCATTTTGTCCTGTAAATATTATAATTGTGAGCCGCAAAACATATTTACTGCAAGACGTCAACAATTTTAACAAACATTTCATTTATAAAAATATTTTTATCAACTCATGAAAAAAAAAGCAGCATTAAATGCTTTACATTTACAAGTCCACACATCAACTGAATTTTATTTTTGACTTTTTCATTCTTCGTCAATCAACAGCCTAAACCAACGTAATGTTCAATTATGACGTCACGTTGGGTACGAATACAGTGTAATATCAAAAATTTATTACATGTGTGATACCACCGTATATTGATCTAAACATGAATGTGATAAATATATATGACATTTTAAGTGGGACTTGCAATTCGTTTGAAAGTATTGGTAGCGCCTCAAAAATTGCAAATAGTTTTCTTTAAAATTCGTAAACTATTTTAACCACATCTATATGAGAATAACCTGTTAAGCTACTGAATTCATGTCTTGAACATAAATTCTACGCTTAAGTTTAAAAGTAGGGCCAATTCATTTTTTCAATGGCATTTTGTTTTCTCTGAAATTCAGTTAAAATTTGAAATTGAATACTGTTGTTTTAATTTTTACATTAACCTTATCTGTTCATACTAAAATGATTTTTACCCATGTTTTCGTAATACTTTGTTAGAAATATTAACATTCTGATTTCATTTTGAATTTGATTTGCCTCCGATTGCTTTCCTTCATTGCTTATATATTTTCAATGTACCCTTCCCTGTGTTAATGTGTTATTTCCAAAGACAGTAAAAACTCTATTAGTGTCCGGGGTCGACGTAGATTTTCTGCCACCTGGTAGACAATTAAGCCTATAAGGCCAAAAAGGCGGGGCTACTTACATCACTGTCGGTGATGCTGATAAGAGTTATCATTGCATGCGACTCAGTCCACATTGTTTATACACTGGGGAAAACCCAATCTATTAAGAGGGGCTGTATAAATTTTTACAAAGAGGGATTTTGATAAATGTTTTAATTTTACCTATGTTGTAACATATGTGTAAAGATGATAAAATTTCAATTCGGCATCCCTGAAACAATAATGATTTCAAGCATGAAACTTGATCCAAGTAACATTTAGCAGTTCCCCCACCAAAATGATAAAGCTAACAAAGAATAGTCAGAGGTTCTTTTGGGATATTTTTCATTCAACTGAATAAAACCCCAGTAGATCGGTATTAGGATGTGAGAAGAAAATATGAACACTAATTAACAACTGGTTGTTGAGAACTCAAATACAACATTTATAAAGCTTTTACAAGCAAACATATATTCAAATACCCCTTGATTACCCCATATTAATCATCGTGTGGTTGGAACTATAGGAACCAGAATGAAAAAGGAGGGAAATGGCAGAACATCACAATAAGCTTGGAGAAATGTATAGTTTAGCTTTGGAAGTAAATAAAAGTCATGGAGAAACATTTCATTAGCTTTTGACACTGAGTTGGGATTTTAATGAAGTTCCTGTTGATAAAAACAAGAACGAGTTTATTACAAAGTTCTTAGGACAGTGACCCACATTTTGATGACTTTGTGATAAGTCAGGTTCGAGAGACTGAAGATTGAAGAATGTCAGCATTGCTTGTGTTGTTCGTGCATCACATACAAAACTATGGTGGCTAGTGGAATGTGCAAAGTAAAGTAGCTCACACAAATGGAAGGACAGACAATTAGCTAGCTTGATTTAAATTTTGACACAGGAATTGTTGGGAGAGATCAAACATCACCAAGATCATAATCGGTATTAATAAAATAGGAAGTATTGCATATGAATTAAGGAAGGAGTCTTTTCATTATCAAACATACTTCTTATAATAAGAAATGCATGAAATTTTGACACAGTCAAACGGATCAATTACTTAATGATTCTATCAGTTTAATTAAATTTGACCTTTCTGTTTTCGGATAAAGGTCAGGTCAAGGTCACTACCTTTTTCCTCAACGTAAAGAGTGATAAAAATAAGTGTAGCTCTTTATAGTTCTGTTGACATTTGTTTAAGATTTGAAGATTCAAATTTTCAATGAAATCATAGACCATGAGAGTGTCTATCAGCTTATACTACTAAATTGGAATAAATATTTATACTAAAATTGATATTGCTTAGCCCGCATTTCCTCTTATTTTCTTAAATTTTGAAGAAATTTTGATTATTTTATTATGCTTCCAATAATAAAATATTTCTAATTTTTATGTATTATGAAGACTTTATATAAAGATATAAATTGACAGAAAAGCTAATATATTGACCGTTTCATTAGAGAGAAAAACTGACTTTAGTGATTTTTTCACAAAAATCAACGTATAGAATGGGCGCTTTAAAAAGCTTATAAAAATGTTGTTTGATAGGCAAATCATATTTTAAAAACATATTCTGAAACCCAAGTATCATATTATTAGTTCACGTTAGTAAAAAAAAATCCAACATTATTGTTATTGTTTTTAAAATGCTAAAACAGACTCATTATATATATATATAATCTGCAGCAGTTCTGAATTGCGCAACATGTGATATTTTCCTACGCCAATATTACGCCAAAAATATTGTTCTTGTTCCATTCTAAACATTGATTACATTTTTCTATGCCAAGTTGTATGATAGTAAAAAAGAAATAAAAATATACTATTTTAATTTCCTTTCATCTTGATTTAATGAACTATTAATCAAATTTACGTTTGACAAGTCGAAAACCAGAAAAGACTCCTTCCTTAACTCGCATTATTGACTACGGATGGGACATTATTAATCTTTATTGCGGACTCATAAAGATTTGTATGTGGAACTAAAAGCAATGTGATTATTTCAAATTTAGGTTTTTAATAAATTTCAATAATTATCACACCACCAGTGTTATTCATGTCAAGGATTAATTTTTAATCAATGCTAAGGTAAAAGATTTTTGCCGATACATTTCTCATGCTGTGATGAGTAATCTACAGAACACACACAGGATGAATTTCTGCCATTCAGTTAACTGAAATGTGACTGATCGGTAACTGAAAGGTGACTGAATGGCATAGCTATGCCATTCAGTCACCTTTCCAGATCATTCAGTTAACATTCAGCTCACTGAATGGCAGAGGTTTATCCTGTGACATGGCTACAGCTACTTCCTGTGTAAACAAAACATTGGTTATCTCCGCCTCCAATGTCAATCACTAGTTTAGAATTCATTTTGAGCTGCTTCAGAACTTTATAAGATGAATTCTCTTTTTAATAATTTTTTGTTTGTAAAAATTTTAATGTCAATTGATAACTTCCTTGATATCTACTTCCATAACAAAAATTAGAAATTTTTTTCATGAATAGTCCAATTAATTTGAAAATATTCTATCTGAACTGAAAGGTGCAGAAAAAATTGAATTTCCCATTCATTTTGTGAATGGCTGCTATTATACCTGGGTCCCGGCTTTAACCGGAAAAAGACGACTTATGTCAAGTCTAAAAGAAGTCGATGGTAGTGATACCGTTTGATATGTGTCTGCCAGATAAAAATACATTTATATGAAATATGTTTCTGTGTATTTACGGATATGTAAAGTGTGTTTCATATGAGGGTAGCCATCTATATAGATACTGAGTATCCACTCTAATTTGATACGTCAAACCACTATGTGAATAATCAATGCAAGAAAATATATGTTTTCTCCTTTCTTTTGACAAACACATATACATGTTCAGTGCGCATCGAAGATTTTTCTTTTCTGTAATCATGATAAATTGTAAATCTTTTTTCTACATATGCAACTTTGTGTCGTAGCACTGATATGTTAATATCGAAAACGACATGTTATTATGCGAGTGCAATATACAATCAATAAACAATACACACAACACACATCTAATGCACAGAGTTCCCTGTATATAACGAGAATACTCGTCATTGAAGATAACTCCTGGTAGTTTATCGTTTTATTAGATAACTGTTAATGTACAGGACAGGTGGTGGTAAAGACAGTAGGTATAGTGTTTCTTGTAAAGTTATTGTTCCTGAGACACCAAGTCCTCTCTGATATAAATATTGGATACGTACAAATATCATTCCAGTTAGTAGGATGTGTGGTAAATATCGACAGTTGTGTAACTAAGCAGTTGTCCTACAATCATTTCGTGCATATCTTTTATAATGTTATGCTATGCTATGATACGCGGTTTATTGATAGGCTATGAGATTTCAATGCAATGCTATGATATTTGAACAGAACGCATCCATACACAGAAGAATTCCAAACATTTAAAATGAATTAATATGAAGCCATTATAATTTAACACTGTAAACTGCAATATGAATATTTATTCTTGAAAATAACATTATTCAAAACCGAGTTAAAATCATGGTGTATGCTATGCTATGATATACCATGGTATGATATGACAAATAACAATCTATGAGATTGTATATTATGATATGAGATTTCAGTGCTATAGTATGGGATTTCAACGCATGCTATACTAGTTCAATGCTATGTTTTACTATTGCGTATATTGTAAAAGATATGCATGATCTTACTGGAGAACTATAGTTACGGCGATAAATATCAACATAATTCGCTGTAGGACATTGTTTTTTTTAAGAACATATATTAAACTGTTCCATACTGGGGCACTGTTGCATTAGCTCATATAACAAAGCAAACACTGTGTAGCTTCAGTCAGGTGTTCATCTTACCTAAAAGAAATGTTTATGAAAAACGAAGAGTCCGAAGTACAATATAAGTAAATACTTAACAATCATATCAATGTAGTGTGTAAAAAAATATGTAGAACCATTATAATTTCTCAATGAAACTGGTCATTGAAAATGCCAATGCTCCACTTTTTATTATTCTAGTGATAAAACGACAGCATTGTAACTCATTCATAATCGTTATAGTCCACTACTCAAACAATACCGGAAATATACTCTTGAGTGCACGCAACCTAAATGTTCACACGTTACACTGGAAGTGATCCTTGAATGAATGGTGTCAAATGAATGCAACTGCAACCACCCCCCCCCCTTCAACAACCCCCCCCCCCCCCCCCCCAAAAAAAAAAAAATTGTTTACGCCTCGGTCTTGTAAAATATATTTCTTTAAAATTCCTAAATTATTTCAACTAAATTTATATGAGAATAGAGTGAAGAGCTACTGCATGAATTCATGTCTTGAAACTATATTCTACGCCTAAGCTTAAAAGTAGGGTCACTTGATCTTTTCGAAATTCAGTTATAATTTGAAATGGAATACTATTGTTCAAATTTTTACATTTGCCTTATCTGTTCATACTTAAATGATTTTTACTTATGTTTTCTTAATACTTTGTTGGAAACATGTATTAGCATTCTGATTTCATATTGCATGTGATTTGCCTCCAATTACTTTCCTTCATTGCTTATATATTTTCAATGTACCCTTCCCTGTGTTATTGTGTTAGTTTAAAAGACTTTAAAAAGTCTATAAGTGCTATTAACCAGAATAAGACGATTTCTATAAAGTCTAAAAAAGTAGATGTTAGTGAAACCCTTCAGTGTGTAGGCCATATAAGAATACATTTTTATGAACTTTGCTTATGTAAATTTACGGATATGTAAAATGTGTGTAATATGTAGCTAATTATTTATATAAATATTGAGTATCCACTCTGAGTTCATGAGTCAATTTCGTTATATACGCCAAACACCTTTTAAATTATCAATTCAAGAAGATATATTTTTCTTTCTTTCTTCTGACAAAAACATATATATGTACAGTCTACATTGAATATATTTCTTTCCTGTAATTGTTATATATTGTTAATCTTTTTTTCTACATATGCAACTCTGTGTGGTAGCACTGATATGTTAGTATCGAAAACGACTTGTTATTGTATGAGTGTAATATACAAACAATTAATACTACACACAACACATATCTACTGCACAGAGCTCCCTGTATATAACGAGAATACTCTCCATGGAAGATAACTCCTGGTAGTTTATTGTTGTATTAGATAACACAATGTCAATGTACAGAACAGGTGTTGGTACAGACAGCAGGTATAGTGTTTCTTGTAAAGTTATTGTTCCTGAGACAAGTCCACTTTGATATACATATTGGATACGTACAAATATCATTCCAGTTAGTAGGATGTGTGGTAAATATAGACAGTTGTGTAACTAAGCAGTTGTCCTACAGTCATTTCATGCATATCTTTTACTATTTTATGCTATGCCATGATACGCGGTTTATTGATATGCTATGAGATTTCAATGCACTGCTATGATATTTGAACAAAACGCATTCATACACAGAAGAATTCCAAACATTTTGAAATGGATTAATAAGAAGCCGTTAAAATTTAACACTAACCTGCAATGTGAATATTTATTCTTTGAAATAATATTATTCAAAACCGAGTTAAAATCATGATGTATGCTATGCTATGATATACCATGGCATGATATGACAAATAAGAATCTATGAGATTGTATATTATGATATAAGATTCCAATGTTATAGTATGGGATTTCAACGCATGCTATACTAGTTCAATGCTATGTTTTACTATTGGGTATATTGTAAAAAATATGCTTGATCTTACTGTAGAACTATACTAGTTACGGCGATACATATCAACATAATTAGCTGTGGGACATTGTTTTCTTTAGAACATATATTCAACTGTTGCATACTGGGACACTGTTGCATTAGCTCATATAACAAAGCAAACACAGTGTAGCTTCAGTCAGGTGTTGATCTTACCTGAAAGAAATGTTTATGAGAACGAAGTGTCCGTAGTACAATATAAGTAAATACTTAATAATTTCAATGTAGGTTGTATAACAATATGTAGAAACATTATAATTTCTCAATGAAACTAGTCATTGAAAATTCCAATGCTCCACTTTTCATTATTCTAGTGATTAATCGACAGCATTGTAACTCATTGATAATCGTTATATTCCACTACTTCCCCCCTCCCCCCAAACACAAAAAAAAAAAAAAAGAAAAAAAAATTGTTACGCCTCGATGTTGAAAAATATATTTCTTTAAAATTCCTAAATTATTTCAACTAAATTTTTATGAGAATAGAGAGTAGAGCTACTGCATGAATTCATGTCTTGAAACTATACTCTACCCCTAAGCTTAAAAGTAGGGTCACTTGATCTTTTCGAAATTCAGTTATAATTTGAAATGGAATACTATTGTTTCAATTTTTACATTTGCCTTATCTGTTCATACTTAAATGATTTTTACCCATGTTTTCTTAATACTTTGTTGGAAACATGTATTAGCATTCACTACTGAATTCAAAATCCACTGATATTCCCAAAAATTGACTGACATTGTCTGACATCCACTGTACATTGACTGTACCTCACTGTACATTTCACTGACTTCCACTGTACCCCTCTGTACCCCACTGTACATTTCTACTGAACAGCACTGTATCCCACTGTACACCACTGTACAGTCCTACTGACTTCCACTGTACCCCACTGTACGCCACTGTACAGGGCACTGACCAGCACTGTACCCCACTGTACGCCACTGTACCGGGCATTGACCATCACTGTACCCCACTGTACGCCACTGTACTATTAATTTGAGAAAAAATCGGAATCTTGAATCTTCAGGATATTTTTTTTCTTCAATAATTATTTTTATTATGCTGTATATAGCATTCACATTATGCATAGATACAACCTGACAGAAGAATGCAACAGGTCGTTAAATTTATTTAGTATGTTTTATTTATTAACGTCTATTGTTATTGAATGTTACGATCACAAATTTAAATTACGATAATGTCCATAGCTATCAGGTGAAAGTTCTGAATTTTACATGTTGAATCTGATTATCAAAAAGTGCATGTCAATATGTTTATTCTGCCAGTCATTGGAAAATACCCCCCCCCCCCCCCCCAACCAGCAAGGTACATTATCATTCCTTATTGATGATATACGACAAGCCCTTGTTTAAATGATCGGGTTCTTAATTATTTGTGTCTCATGAGTCGCTTTAACCCACTGAAAAACAGTCAATTAAACACTGAATCCACAAAATATATTCATGCTTGTTCGTGTACACATGTCCGTGTATCATGACTGCGCGCTTGACTACAAAGGTACATTTTGAAGAAAGCGTGCGAGTTTCTAGCTCATATGTTGATTTTTTTTATTAAAATTATATTTAAAAATTCATTGCAAATGTTGGGTTTTAATTTTGCAAAATAACATATAATGCAGAATGCATTTTAAATTTTAAACACACAGAACTAGAGAGAGAGAGAGAGAGAGAGAGAGAGAGAGAGAGAGAGAGAGAGAGAGAGAGAGAGAGAGAGAGAGAGAGAGAGAAAGAAAGAGAGAGATATTAATCAAAAATCGATTGGGGTAAGAAATTGATTGTCTATTAATCTGCGTCTTTTACATACCGATTATTCTTATTAAGTCTCAAGTTGATCTCTGCCAACTAACTCCCGGGTTAAACAAATCTGCAAACTTTAAGTCGAAAAATAAAATGTAGTACGGATTATACATCCCCCACCCTATTTTTCCTCATCCACTTGCAAATTGATACCCCTTGCATGTATATCACTTTCTGACTGTATTGTATTGGTATAATATGTAGTCGTAGAAAAGTTCATTATAAAATCTATGCTGGAACTGGTGGTTGTGATGCCGTAGGGGAATTTTAACATGCTTATTCCTTTCTGACTCCTGGCCTCAATTTTTAGCACTTGTAAATTCATGAAAGAGAAAGAGAGAGAGAGAAAAAGAGAGAGAGAGAGATAAATCAAAAATCGATTGGGGTAAGAAATTGATTGTCTATTAATCTGCCTCTTTTACATACCGATTCTTTTTCTTAAGTCTCAAGTTTATCTCTGCCAACTAAGTCCCGGGTTAAAAAAAAATCTGCAAACTTTAAGTCGAAAAATAAAATGTAGTATGAATAATACACCCCCCCCCCTTTTTTCCTCATCCACTTGCAAATTGATACCCCTTGCAGTACTGTGCTATGTCGAAACGATTCATGTTAAGCATGAATATTATGTTAACTAGAGCAGAGCTCGTGGCAAAGCCACGAGTAGGTCTTCCGTTGTTGCTGTGAGTTGAAAATATATGTGATATGGTGTCAAACGATTATAATTACTTAACTTTCAGTTCTGCTTTTGTTATAAAAACGTGTTGTGATTGAAAGCCTGCATATAAAACGTGTTTTGAAAAAGAAAATGTTTTAGGAAAACTATTTGTCGCACACAGTTTATGTAATCGTAACAAACATTATTTAAAAAAAGAGATATTTAATGGCGAGTTACATTTTCAGAGGATAGCAAGCATTGTTATAAACAGTATGTACTCATGTGTCATGTCAGGAATTGTGGTTTTTTTTAAACCGAGCCCGTTTACAAAACACGTAACCTTTACTCTAAGATAACTTCTTTATTTAAATATTTCTAAATTTATGAAGACAATGTGCAATTTAGAATTGTTGCGTGCTGACAAAATTTACAGACCCTGAAACGTACTACTACACCAAAAAAGCGTGCGACTTACGTGCGAGAAACGTTTCGTGTTAACCGTTTAGCGTTTCGTGTGAATCGTGAAGCGTTTCGTGTAAACCGTTTAGCGTTTCGGACAAAGCGTGCAGAGTTTCGGTCAAAGCGTGTAAATCGTTTCGAGCAAAGCGTGCGAGAACCATGTGAAACGTTCATCAGACTTTATTCGGAACTCTCTGACAATTTGTTTCAAAATGGCGCCCGTGTTTTACATTACATGTACTTTAAACTGTTTGTGATTGGCAAAACTCTTTTGTAGGTATTTTCATGAAAAAAAATCTAGAAGAAATGATATACTTATCATTTTACAAAATTTAATTTATTTTTAACAAACAAAAGAAAGGTATATGTATTAAAAGACGACTAGTTACAGAGTACATGTATATATAACGTTTTTATACGATGTTTCAGTACTGGTACATGTACAGTCGTTTTACCGGTAACGAATATTTGCCAATATCGAATATCTTTTAGAAAAATTATTGGTTGAAGACGAAGTTGAGGTTTTAAAAAATCCTAGCTAGGTAATTATTAAACAGAAATAAATATTCTATCAGTGCGTGAAGTTGTTTGCCATTTGTACGATTATTTACCGAATTGTTTACAAATTATAAATGTGACCCACATATGAGCTGCTGGAAGTTCAAAGCAGAAAAAACGAAAGTGTGAAAACAATTAAGCCTTACTATGAAAATAAGTTTGTTATTGATCCCTATTTAGTGGATAATTAGTAAATATAATTCATTTAAAAAGATAATGCATCATATCAAATTATAATGGAGCTTTGAATGAAATTACGACTTCAAATAGAACCACGTGTAGTTTTCATATATAGTTTCGGTTCTTTGCGACAGAAGTATTATTTGGCTGCATATATTGATAGATATACGGGAAAAACAAAGGAAAATGGCAACTACTTATCATCAATTACTATTATAAAGTGTTTTTATGAAAATTCAATATTATAAAGTAACGCAAATGAAAACTGTTCAAGTCCGGTTTCAATTTGACGGGAAAACGGTATGATGAAAATAACGATCATGTTATTTGTTTAAATGACATATTCCCACAATTGTTTTCCTTCTTCATTTATAAGTCCATTAACATGTACCTCTAGTATATTTTGGAAATTAATTCGCCTCAAAATATTCGGCCAGAAGTGATAGAGGGCGCTTAATTCGATACTGGGAAACGAATTCGAAACTAGGAAAATGGAGGGGGTGTTGAAATTACTGTCTCCGTAATTCATCCTTTATATTTTCGGAAGTTTTATACTACAATTTAGAAGGACAAAGAAACGCGATTTAAACAAAAAATAAAAACATTTGTAATTCCGATAATAATAGTTGCATGCACGACGAAACCGCATGCTGATTCGTTACCGGTAAAATGACTGTACAATATTAAAATTCGCTATATTAAAAAATATTAAATACGGTTAGCAAAACATGATTTCTGTTGGAACAAGCCGTAATCAACTTTAACTTACACGAGCATGGTTTGATAAGCATGTATTTTTTTTTATTTATTGACATCGATAACTCTTACTGAGACCATTCGGCTTTGCGCAAGCGGCACACATAACCTCGGACATCGGGTGAGACCTGCACCTGGCTGAACCTGTCAATCAAACTCTGTGTATTTGTTTTCATTGGATGGTCAAGCGTCTCTTTTTTTGTCAATAGCCAATGGAAAATTTATGACTTCCAGGTATTCGGAATCAGCATTTGATGAAGCACACAATTTAAATGATAGTAAATTTATTAATTATTTGAACAAAATTAAATGTAAACATAGAATTAACATATTGATCATTTCTATGAATTGCGGGAAGTAAGTTCTTTGGAATCCCGATTATAGATATTTTTACAAGTAATCATTTTAATTATTTAAACCACTGTTGACGGAGAACAAGAGGTCTTAAAAGTAATTAACGCACAGGGATTTGCCTACAATGTACACAGTCATGCAATTAATTATTATGGAAATCTTTACGTATGGTACTTAATTCAAATAGATCATGATAATCTATACACTGTACGCCGTTATACATGTAAGGAGCGCCGGTAATATATACGAAGATTGAGTCAAAAATTTAAATCATTTTTATTTCTTGTTCTTTTCAATACAATGTTAAATTACTTTGAAAAAAAATCCGAAATAGTAATTACAACTTTCTTTTTTGTTTAATCATTTGAATTTTTTCTGAGGTACATAAGTATGTAAAGGACATATTTATTTACGCGAATGATACGACATAGAAAAAAAATTATCGGATGTTTGTATAACATTGTTTCCTAACGAATGTGACTAATTTAATTTTAAATATTTTTCAACATTATGAATGTTAATAATATCAGATTTATTTACTGTTTGTATTTTTACATCGTTACCTCTAAAACCAATAAAAATACTAATGTTAGAAGAAAAATCAAATCCCGCCGAATACTGAAAAACCGATTTCAGTTTGTAATCATACGGATTTTATTTTTGGTATTGACTATTGAGTTACGGTAACATTTTTTGTGGATGATTTTTTTTTATTTATTATTTTATGTAGTAAAAGCACCATTCCAACTGTTACTCAATTACATAAGAATTGATGACCCGGGGCTATATATGTTCTGAGCTGTAGCGACACAAGATTCTCGGTCGCACGTGGCGATTCAATCAGTTTGTATTTTTACATCGTTACCTCTAAAACCAATAAAAATACTAATGTTAGAAGAAAAATCAAATCCCGCCGAATACTGAAAAACCGATTTCAGTTTGTAATCATACGGATTTTATTTTTGGTATTGACTATTGAGTTACGGTAACATTTTTTGTGGATGATTTTTTTTATTTATTATTTTATGTAGTAAAAGCACCATTCCAACTGTTACTCAATTACATAAGAATTGATGACCCGGGGCTATATATGTTCTGAGCTGTAGCGACACAAGATTCTCGGTCGCACATGGCGATTCAATTTTAAACACAGACTGACCGAATGAACAAACGGGTGGGAAAGTGAAACAAAATGTTACACATAAGAAGAAGCCACTAAAAATGATTTTCGACAGATCTTGATATCGTTTCGCCAATCAAAAAAAAAATAAAAATACCAGCGCGAGCTCCTGTCAGCGGGCCGGGAGGAGGGGGGGGGGGGGGGGCAGCAATGAGTTCGCTTCCACAATGAAACGTGTACATGTAGAAAAACTACAGAAGTGATTAATATGTGACCGATAGAATCTAATCCAAAGTTGTTTAAAACTCATGTGAATATTCTTTTAAATATTCATCGAATGCCTCAACTCTGGACATTCTTTTATCGTGCTAGCACATACCGCAAACATGTAATATGGAACTTTGATTATAATTTGATTTGATTTTTAAACCACCTTGTACGCTCTCGTATACATCAATGCTTAATCAACTGTACAAGTAAAATAAATTTATCTTTTCATCTTAAACCAATATAATAGTTGAAAACATAATAATCCGTGCAAAATATGAAACATGAATGCGTGATAAGGTACATGTAGAAGATCACGAACCGACCGCGGATCACTTGTCCACTCGCGCCGGATCTCCTCAGCCATGTGCGATGGATGATCATCATTTAAATGTTTAATATTTGGGGGGGGGGGGGGGGGTTGTTGTTGTTGTTGATTTAAAACATTATTTGAACAGTTTATAAAATATTTTACATAAACAAACCAACCATTAATTTATGTCTGACGATGTTTCCGATTTGGAGTAATATCGTTCATTAATATTCATTTACACTCAAATTAAATTAAATACAAAATGGACAAACTTTTATAACATAAAATTAAAACAGTTCTTGTATTTACGGCTATATTTACTCAAACACGTTCATATGCATGGAAGTGTGCGTCTCGGTGTGCGAATCTTGTGTATTAAATAACCGCTATGTATAGTGCAGCCGTGGCTGAGATCCTCGGCCGTGGGCGAACGATAGATTACGTAAAGGTACAACGCACAGACCCGCACAGCTCATAACCCAGGAAGCTTTGAAAAGATTGCAGTATAATGACCTTACTCTATCAAATAGAAGTTATTTATTTTAAACTTAAAACCCACAATTGATCTATGTCTATTATTGCTTTAGATTGAGAATGCCATTGCTTTTATTAATTAACTGAACGATTTCTTAATTGACACCCAATCGTTTAATCCATAAATATGTGTAATCAAAACGAAAACAATTCTTGAGTTTGCGGATAAATAAACACATATATGAGAGACGCAACTCTCGTGTATTAGATAACCGCTGACCGCTAGGTAGTCCAGCCACGACCATGGTGACCGATTTTCTCGGCCGCTAGCGAGGGAGAGCTTACGTAATGGTACACACACACACAGCTCTGATTCAAGGTAGATTTTAAATGCATGGAGTTTATAACTAAAATGTAATGCATATATAGATGTTTTTAATTCCATATTTTGTGGTTTACTAGAAAAGAAAAAGTTAACAATGATTTGTTTTCCAAATCCCATTTTTAAGCATTGTGCATTATAAAAACTTAACAACAATGACTTAAACTCCTAAGAAAAAAGCACGTATTCTAAAAAAAAAAATTCTTATGAATTAATGCCGTTTGTATAAACCAGCATACTTTCTGCAGTAACTTTATGCCAGTTGTACGCGCAAAGACTTTCGTTAACTTGTCAAATGAAAACAGGTACATGTTAACATGTAAAGCTTGTTACACTCATACTACACAAATCACTTACAAAATAACATTGTAACGACCTTTATGAGATCCCAACAAACAACTTTTCCAGCAACAGCCATATCAAAATCCTAACCGTTTTTGAGTTATTAAGCAAAAACTTTTAGGGGCCATTGGTCCTTAATTTAAGGGGCCAGCCCTTTTTTATTGGTGTCAAATGAGAGCCCTTGATATTCTGCACAACTTTTATTCTACATGTTTTAACAAATTATTTTTTGTTTAAAAGATACAAAGGAAAATATGACTAAATTTTCGCACTCTTCCGAATCCTGTTTTTTAACCCCCTACCTTTTCCTAAATAAGGAACGTAATCAAAAAACAAAAACCGATGTATACAACTTCAATGTCTTTGTTATTCAAATTCGTTGGATTCCCATTCCCTGCTATCATAGTCTCGGAGCCTTTGTCTGGAAACCAAAGGCCCCAAAAAATTTTAAAAGGGGAATAACTCGTTAACGGAAAGGGAATTCTAACTTTTATGAACTGATGAAGATAGTGTTTTGTGAAGTACATTAGCCCTGAAAATTTGAGCAAAAACCGTTCAGAAATGAGCACGATATGAAGCCTCAAAGTTCGCGTCTAGGAAGAAAAAAAAAAAAAGAAAAATAAGAATAATCTTAACCCGCACAATAATAGAAAGGTCTTCCGTTGGAAACGGAAGACCTTAATAAAATTAATGCATTTTTGTTTATTTTTGACCTCGGTGTGGAATAGATATAATTAATCCCACTTTTGTAAGCATTACATGCAAGTAGACCTAGTTGTAAGTAAATAAAAAAAATCTTTTAAGACAGATTCTAAATGATTATGATCCTAAGGCACACGGCAACCGTAATGGGTTTTTTAATCAAAAGTGAAAATTCAGATTTTTGTTTCAACAGTGTATTTCCCTGACGTTTACATCTATTTATACCCAGGCTACAACATATATACACAGGTGGTCAGTTTTCACACCTCGACGCAGTCAGCCGGTCGTGTGTATAGTCTGCGCCTTTTTCTGTTTGTTCCGAGTTTTTCATTGTTCCAAGACAGACAAAAGATTTTTATCTGTAGACATACACAAAGAAGGAGACAATACATCGTCGATATTAAAAATTACTTTTAAGCGTTGACTTTCATTCGTTAAGAATTTAAATGACAATCATTCAATATCGAACTTCAATTCAAATCATTTGAATCCATGGACATTATCCCGTAACTAGAAATAATTTTTTTATGCCAACATTTACATTTAGCCGCTGTCAACATTACTATACATGTTACCGGTGGTACTTTATTCAAATACTAAAATATTTGTACGTTAGCATGGAGAGAGAGAGAGAGAGAGAGAGAGAGAGAGAGAGAGAGAGAGAGAGAGAGAGATTATCTTGTTTGCCATGATACAATATACCAATATACTGGTTTCAGTAAATAAAGAAAAAAAACGAAAAATCAATTTAAAGGCCGAACATTTTTACCGGGTGGTAAATCTCAGGTGAGGAGGGGGGGGGGGGGCTTAATTTCTAGAAGTGTGAAAGCCTCCGGGGCTGGAAAGTCTACCCGCATGCGGTCGTGAACGTTGCTAATCACTATACACAGGAAGCAAATATTACACAAGATATAAATGATTAGTCAGAATTGGTCTTTGTTTGAATATCTTATTGTTCTAGCGATTACGTGTCGTCCGGATTTTCTCTAAGTGTGTAAAGCAAAAGTTGGTAAACTACATGTAATTCTGCCCCCCCCCCCCTCCCCAAATTTAACTCGGTACATTGTGTTTAGCACTCGACATTGTTTAAGACGTTAATTTTAACAAATATAATTATTGTGTAAAAAAAAAACCATACGATCAGTTAAAATGTTGAATGTAAAGGCAGCCATTATACGATGACAACTAATGGAGTTCGTTCACAATGGATCGTGACGTTTTCGTGCAACAAGTTCCAATTGTCTGTATAACCAGTAAATACAGTTTTTATAGCTCATAAGTTTGTTTTAAAAAGAAAATTTTATACGAATGATTTGGGTTGCATGCTCATTCATCTTCGTGGAATGTATTAGGTCACAAACATTCAACATGATTCAAATATAAATTGCGTATTTTCAATTACTGAATAATAGAAATATTTTTCTCATTTATCCGACCTGTACACAATTTACCTATTACGGAAAGAGAAAATAAATATGTTTGCCTATTAATTGAAATGTCGCTTATAATTGAAGAGATGCTAAAATTTGATTGTGATGCAGGGGGTGTTTATGCCTTCCTGACCTTGTTCCATAAACATTTGGGAAGATAGTTACAACATAAGAGAGAGAGAGAGAGAGAGAGAGAGAGAGAGAGAGAGAGAGAGAGAGAGAGAGAGAGAGAGAGGGTGATATATGTTTTTCTTATTAAAACTATGTAACTATATCATGACAACATTCTAAGCCGTGCAAGAGAAGGTACATGTAGATGTATGACATCTAGTGATAACGAACAGTGTTAAAATTCAAAAGTATATAATTTAAAGTACCGTAACAGAGTGAACTATTATTTGAACAGTGTTCGTTATCACCACATTCCATTTTTAATTTAATTTAACACTATACAATGTACTTATTTTGATACCAGCGACTGCTGGGGGAGGGGGGAGGATTTATAAATATTTAACATGTATAATATCCGACTTGATTTAAATGATAAAAAACGCGTCTAAAATTATGAATATAAAGATAATTTTGTTTATTCATTAATGTTGTATTTTTAAAAATATATATTTCAACTGGATTTAATACTCTCAAGACCACGTATACCCCTATAAGGGAATTGCATAATATCTTGAACAAGGTGTCAGACTGACAATTTACAAGCTTGAATATTGCGACACTCACACCTTTTGATCTACTGAAAGTATGTATACTATACACAGACACTGACTCACTGATCTTCCTGTGAAGTAAAACTTCAAAGACATTTTAAAGTCCAAACCAGTTGGTTATCTTCTCTCTTTTGAAAAAAATTCAGTATGCTGAGCAATATAGTGGATTTTTTTATACCTATAAATTGTAATACATTGTTTTAAATTCTCCGAATTTTAAAACTTTAATGTAACATGTTAACTAATATTTATTAGATAATATTGATAAAATTAAATTCATTGTAAAAAAAAAAACCTAGTTAAATATTGAGTTACTAAAACATTGATATTGAAATATATATATAAATAATGACCCCTTTTAATTGGACGAGTTGCTATATCTCGTATGATAATTGGATTCTGAGTTTTTAATACATGCACGGATCGGAGGATCGGGGGGGGGGGGGGTCAGAAGATAATTCAATTTTTTAAAACTTACATTGTACAACTATCCAAAATATGTCTAAGCTCCCCGAGAAATCGATGATATCCCTGCCTTTTCCCTGACCGTGCATGTAATTATATATGAACTTAAAAGAAATAGAAGCCCATTTTCTCTCTTGTAAGCAATAGGAAAGAATCAAAACAAATCCAGATTTTGGTCTCAAATAAAGTAAATATTCAATTCATTGTTCAAACATATTAATAACTTATAAAAACATAGGTACAGTGGGTTACAGTGGTGTACGGTGTTTGTCAGTACCCTGTACAGTGGTGTACAGTGGGGTACAGTGCTGGTCAGTGCCCCGTACAGTGGTGTACAGTGAGGTACAGTGCTGGTCAGTGGGTAGGTACAGTGCTGTCCAATGGAGTACAGTGGAGTACAGTGGCTCTGTACAGTGGGGTACAGTGGGATACAGTGTGGTACAGTAGCGCTGTACAGTGGGCGTACAGTGGATATACAGTAGGGTACAGTGGTTATACAGTAGATGTCAGACAATGTCAGTCAATTTTTGGGAATATCAGTGGATTTTGAATTCAGTAGTGATTCTGATGTCATACTGCATGTGGTTTGCCTCAAATTGCCTTTCTTCATTGCATTTATATTTTCAATGTACCATTCCCTGTGTTATTGTGTTAGTTTCAAAGACAGCAACAACTCTATAAGTGCTATTTACCAGAAAAAAGACGACTTCTATAAAGTCTAAAAAAGTAGATATCAGTGAAACCCTTCAGTGTGTAGGCCAGATAATAATACATTTGTATGAACTTTGCTTCTGTAAATTTATGGATAAGTAAAATGTGTGTTATTTGAAGCTAATTATTTATATAAATATTGAGTATTCACTCTGATTTTATGAGTCAAATTCGTTAGATACGCCAAACCACGTTGTAAATTATCAATACAAGAAGATATAATTTTCTTTCTTTCTTCTGACAAACACGTATACATGTACATTGTACATTGAATATATTTCTTTCCTGTAATCATTCTATATTGTTAATCTTTTTTTCTACATATACAACTTTGCGTGGTAGCACTGATATCTTAAATGTTATCATATGAGTGCAATATACATGTACAAGCAATAAATAATACACACATCACACATCTACAGCACAGAGATCCCTGTATATAACGAGAATACTCGTCATGAAAGATAACTCCTGGTAGTTTATCGTTGAAGTAGATAACGCACTGTCAATGTACAGAACAGGTGGTGGTAAAGACAGTAGGTATAGTGTTTCTTGTAAACTTATTGTTCCTGAGACAAGTCCACTTTGATATTCATATGGGATACGTACAAATATCATTCCAGTTAGTAGGATGTGTGGTAAATATAGACAGTTGTGTAACTAAGCATTTGTCTTACAGTCATTTCATGGATATCGTTTACAATTTTATGTTATGCTATGAGATGCGGTTAATAGATAAGCTATGAGATATTCATGTAATGCTATGATATTTGAACAAAACGCATCCATACACAGAAGAGTTCCAAAGATTTCGGAGTAAAATAATTAGAAGCCATACTTTACCACTAATCTGCAATGTCAATATTTCTTTATTTAATAAAATCATTTAAAATCGAGTTAAAATCATGTTGTATGTTATGCGATGGTTTGACGAATGAGATAGTATGCTATGGTATGGGATTCCTATACTATGGTATGAGATTCCATTGCTATGCTATAAGATTTCAATGTTATATTATGCTAGGGCGTATGCTGTAAAAGATATGCTTGATTCTACTATAGAACTATATTTACCGCGCAAAACATCACTGTTGGACTCTTTTTCATTAGCTCATATAACAAAGCATACACAGTGTAGCTTTAGTCAGGTGTTGAGCTTACCAAAAAGAAATGTTTATGAAAACGAGTCTGATTCTGATTTTTATGAAAATAAGTCGGAGGTACTATATGAGTGAATATAAAACAATAGTTTAAGTGTATAACGATATATTAAAATATAATGTGTCAGGGAAACTCGTCATTGATGCTTTCGTTGTTCAACTTTTGTATTTTTTCCATTGATAAAACTACAGCAATACAGTTTAACTCATTCATAATCGTTATATTCCACTACTAAAACAATACCAGAAAGATACTTTACTCTTGAGTGCACGCCACGTAAATGTTAACACGTTACACTGGGAGTGATCCTTGAATGAATAGTGTCAAATGAATGCAACCCCCCTCCCCCAACAAACAAAACCCCATAAAACAAAAAAGTGGTTACGCCTCGGTGTTGCAAAATATATTTCTTTAAAATTCCTATATTATTTCAACTAATTTGATATGAGAATAGAGTGGAGAGCTACTACATGAATTCATGTCTTGAAACTATATTTTACGCTTAAGCTTAAAAGTAGGGTCACCTGATCTTTTCGAAATTCAGTTATAATTTGAAATGGAATACTATCGTTTAAATTTTTACATTAGCCTTCTCTTTTCATACTTAAATTATTTTTACCCATGTTTTCTGAATACTTTGTTGGAAACATGTATTAGCATTCTGATTTCATATTGCATGTGATTTGCCTCCAATTGCTTTCCTTCATTGCTTATATATTTTCAATGTACCATTCCCTGTGTTATTGTGTTAGTTTCAAAGACTTTTAAAACTCTATAAGTGCCTTTAACCAGAAAAAGACGACTTCTATAAAGTCTAAAAAAGTAGTGAAACCCTTCACTGTGTAGGCCAGATAGGAATACATTTGTATGAATTTTTTTTTTTTTTTTTTTTTTTTTTTTTTGTGAGTGAATATTTTATTGGCTCAACAATTATGGTACATATATTTTTAGAACATAATTCAAAACGTTTCACAATAGAATAAATGATAAATAGCATGGAAACAGATCAATATACGAGTACTTTGGACACGGAGCTAAAATATTAACATGGATCTAAAATATACATGCATCTTAGTTTTTAACATGGTAGAAAGCATTGATCAGCAATCTTCAAACAATCAAGACAATCAGCTAGAAATATCAGTATATAAAATTTTGACCAATGACTTAAAACTATTTCCAAACCCAAATATACTAAGAACTTTTTCTAAGTAATACCACTCAACTGTATCAAAAGCTTTTTCAAAGTCTACTAGTAAAATCAAGCCTGGGATATTTTTCAAATTTGTATATGCAATAAGGTCTGAAATGGTTCTGATATTTTCACCAATAAACCTTTCTTTTATATAACCTGTTTGATCAGGATCAATTAATTTTGGTAAACTGTCAATGATTCTGTTAGCTAACACCTTTGCCACTAATTTATAGTCAAAATTTAGAGGGGATATAGGCCTCCAGTTTTTTAAATTAGTTCTGTCTTTATCCTTTTTGGGTACTAGAGTGATGACACCCTTTCTTTGATCGTATGACATACACTTTTTTTAATGGAGAAATTTATACTTTCAAGAACTAAGTCTTTGATATCACTCCAAAAATATTTATAAAACTCTACCTGAAAGCAATCGGTTCCTGGGGTTTTATTAAGTTTGAAGTCGGATAGAATTTTAAGACATTCTGATTCCTTAATTTCACCTTCACATTTCTTTGTCTCTTGTTCAGATATTCTAGGAATATTTAAATTATTGAAAAAGGTAAATTCATTTTTAGTTACATTTATTTCAGATGATTTATATAAATTCTGATAATAAATTTTTTCTTCTTCTAGTATAACTTTTATATCTGTCAGAATTGTATTGTTAACTACAAGTTTATCTATACGCTTATTTTTATAATTTCTTTTCTCAAGGGATAGAAAATATTTTGTTGATTTTTATCCTTCTTCGCACCATTTTGCATGAGATCTTAACATGATACCTTTAGTTTTACTGTTATATATCTCTTCTAATTCGTTTTTCCATTCTTGGTACTGATGAAGATTTTAAGGTGAGGGTTGCAAAACAATCAACTGCGTTTGTGATTCAAGTTTTTTATTTAGTTCTTTTTCCCTTTCTCTTTCTTTCCCAGCTTTTATTTTTGAGTATTTAATTATAATTCCTCAAAGTTCACATTTTATAGAATCCCATTTAAGATGTTTATCTTCCATGTCTTTATATTTTTGCTTTAGAGTATTTATATTTTCATGCATGTGATTTACAAAAACATTATCTTCCAGTAAGGAGGCATTAAATTTCCAAAAGCCTGGCCCTCTCTTAGAATTTGAAGCACTATTAATTTGCAATAAGATAAGACTATGATCTGATCTAATTGAGTGTTTAATGTCTGCTTTTATAAAAGGGGATAAGAAAGATGGAACTAGCCAAAAATCTATTCTTGATAAAATAATCGGTTTCTTTTGAAAATAGGTAAATAACTTAGCATCATGATGCTGGCTTCTCCAGATATCTACTAAATCGTGCGTGTCCATAAAACCTTTTAGATTTTCTCTATAAGTAGAATGTGGTTCACTGGTACCACCTTTTTTGTCAAATTGTGGGTTTAAAGTAACATTGAAGTCTCCTCCTATTAAAATATTTTCATCACAAATTTCAGACAAATGATTCAACATGAAATCAAGAAACTGATTTTGTTTAGTTTTATGATCTTTAGTTGGTGCATATATATTGATAAAATAAAAGAGGGTCTCATTGATGTTTATAGTTAATTTTAAAAATCGTCCTTCCTCATCAGTGAATGTATCCGTAACTTTAAAATCTAAATTTTGAGGTGTTAAGATTGCTACACCACATTTATTTGATAAACCATGTGAGAAAAATATTCTGGAACTTTGCTTCTGTAAATTTACGGATATGTAAAATGTGTGTAATATGTAGCTAATTATTTATATAAATAATGAGTATCCACTCTGATTTGTATGAGTCAAATTCGTTAGACACGCTAACCACTTTGTAAATTATCAATACAAGAAGATATATTTTTCTTCTTTCTTCCGAAAAAAACATATACATGTACAGTGTACATTAAATATATTCCTTTTCTGTAATCATTATATATTGTTAATCTTTTTTTCTACATATGTAACTTTGTGTGGTTGTACTGATATCTTAATATCGACATGTTATTATATGAGTGCAATATACAAACAATAAACAATACACACAACACACATCTACTGCACAGAGTTCTCAGTATATAAGGAGAACACTCGTCATGGAAGATAACTCCTGGTAGTTTATCGTTGTATTAGATAACACACTGTCAATGTACTGGGCAGGAGGTGGTACCGACAGTAGGTATAGTGTTTCTTGTAATATTATTGTTCCTGAGACATGGAGTCCTCTTTGATATAAATGTTGGAGACGTACAAATAGATTTCCAGTTAGTAGGATGTGTGGTAAATAAGGACAGTTGTGTGACTAAGCATTTGTCTTACAGTCATTTCATGCATAACTTTTACATTTTTTTGCTATGCAGTAATATGCAGTTTTATTGAGATACTATGAGATTTCAATGCAAAGTAATGAGATTTGAACAAAACGCATCCATACACAGAAGAGTTACACATATTTTGTAATAGAATAATAAGAAGCCAAAATTTACGACCAATCTGCAATGTGAATGAGATTGTATGCTATGGTATGGGATTCCGATGATAGCTATACGATTTCAATGCTGTGTTTAACGACTGCGTATGTTGTAAAAGATATGCTTGACCAATATTTTTACAATATTTACGGCGATAAATATCAACAAAATTCGCTCTGGGACATTGTTATTTAGAACATAAATTTAACTGTTGCACACTGGGACACTGTTGCATTAGCTCATATAACATGGCAAACACAGAGTAGCTTCAGTCAGGTGTTGAGCTTCCCAAAAAAGAAATGTTAATGAAAACGAAGAGTCCGAGGTATTATATGTAAGTAAATAAATAACAATAATGTCAATGTAGAGTGTATAACATATACATGTATATAGAAACATTATAATTTCTCAATGAAAATAGTCATTGAGAATTATATTGCTCCACTTTTCTTTTTATTTTAGGGAGAAAACGACACTATTACAGTTAAACTCATTCATAAACGTTATATTTCACTACTAAACCAATACCGGAAGTATACTTTACTCTATTAAGTGCACGCTTATTAAATGTTCACACGTTACACTAGAAGTGATCCTTGAATGAATAGTGTCAAGTGAATTCAATGCCTGCCCCACCCCCCTCCAAAAAAACACTAAAAAAACAAAAAAACAAAAAAACACCAAACTAACAAACAACAACATAAACAAACAGCACAAAAAATATTGATTGCCAAGTCATCTGATCAAAATTGTCTTTGACAGACTTTTTCCAGACCGAATTATCATTTGCAAAAATGATTATAAAACTTTTTTTGGGGATGCACTTTTAATAAATCATTACCATGGGAATCTGGTATGATTTGTGACTTGAAAGGACTATCTTTGAGGCCACTCCGTTGGCATGAAAGCAATGTCTCATAGCATATTATATATTTTCATTGTACAGTTCATAGGTCCTGGACGATTGAGGAAAAATAGAAAATTGAACAATAATTGATACTTTCAATAAAACTATATTGTTTTTGAATGCTGCAGAAGGAAATAAAACAGAATGCAAATAATATTGTATATAACACAACAATAGACAAGGTGATATTTATCTCTTATTCAAAAACAACAATGCTGATTTTAATTACTTAAATAATTATGCTTGATAGAAAAGTTTTAAAAGGCATAACTAATTGATGAACATAACTAGTCTAAAAAAACTACAGTTCTGACGTATTTCAAAATGTACATTGACGTTAAAAATAAAATAAAGAGAATCTAAATTTTTGTAACAGTATATATTTTTCCTTTAATAGATAAATTTAGGGAGAGTTAAGAAAAACGTATTGAGTGAGATATAAACCTACAATGTAATTGAACAAAAAACCATTCAAAAGCTTTATGGATTGTAAAGCTTATTCATGCCTGCCTTCTCACATCTATACTATTACGTAGCAAAACTCAACTCTTTCGTAAAGAATAAAACATTTATTGAAGAATACATAGCATAAAAATTGCATGAAACATAATGCCATAGTCAAAGTCACAATATAATATAATACGAAATGAAGAATAAGTGATGTGATGTGACAAGTAGAAAATAGGCATTTCCTCAAATAAATGACATAAAACTCGAAGAACAATATTCATACATAAAACCTTGAAAATATCACAAAGTATCCTGAACATAAATGACATCAAACTCGAAGAACAATATTTACACATTAAACCTTGAAAATATCACACAATATCCTGAGATTGAGACTAGTAAAAGTTTTAGACCTTTGGCAGGAATAGATAATAAAGTACCGGGTATATAAGTAAAGATATGGGGTGTTCATCTGCCTTACAAATGATGTACAATAAAAAGGTGGAGAGGAAGGTGGTGGCAAACCGTGGACAATCATGGATGTTTACAAAATGAACAATGACTACGCATGCGCAGACTAGCTTATATGCATAACTTGCCACTGCGCATGCCTAAACTAAAAATACACAGTAGTGGAAAACAATACCACGTGGTAAACAAAACATACAAATAAAGTGGTCAAAATGCATGAACTATGTATGGACATAAATGTGTTTTATGCCTGTCTTATCACATCTATACTATTACGTAGCAAAACTCAACTCTTTCGTAAAGAATAAAACAGGTCATTTATTGAAGAATGCATAGCATAAAAGTTGCATGAAACATAATGCCATAGTCAAAGTCACAGTATAATATAATACGAAATGAAGAATAAGTGATGTGATGTGACAAGTAGAAAATAGGCATTTCCTCCAATAAATGACATAAAACTCGAAGAACAATATTCATACATAAAACCTTGAATATATCACAAAGTATCCTGAGATTGAGACTAGTAAAAGTTTTCGAGCTTAGGCAGAAATAGATAATAAAGTATCTGGTATATAAGTAAAGATATGGGGTGTTCATCTGCCACCTTAACAAGATAGGTTATATCACTCATCGATAGGTTTATATACCTGTATATATATAAATATAGACAATCTTGTTAACGCCCCATATCCAAAAACCACATTGAAATTGAACAGAAATGTCAGTGCATGATTAAGAAAAATTGTACCAAGTTATAACAAAAAACTAATTTGTGGAAAATGGAACACCCTTCAACATAACGACTATTTTTAGAAAAACCATACATGTACAAGCAAAGTTGAGTGTTTTTTTCCCGGACTAAAAGTAAGATAAGTCAAAAAGACAACCCGTAGCTCCTGTCTAATGGTTGATATTAACTAAAAACTAAAAAAGGTTACAACATAAAGACTATTATTACAAAAGACAAAACATGTACAAGCAAATTGACTGTTTGAGCCCCTGACTCAAAGTAAGATAATGGCCCAGATATTCAAAACACAACCAGTAGCCCCTGTCTAATGGTTGCTAGAAAAAAAGGATCGTGAAGCCCCTGTCTTCACTGTCCATTAAAAAATGTCAAAACTCAAACGAATGTCAATCAAAACTTAAGTGTTGGGATTCTAATGTACTTTTCATAAGCACCAGAGTTCAATCTACCCATGCTCTGAATTTGTAATTCCGAAAACCCCTGAGAGGCAGCTGTAGTAGCAGCCTCAATGCGGAAGCTATGAGCTTTGTAAAGATGCAAGTCCAAATTACAAAAAGCTTAAGCCGAACGCAGTTGCTGTGTGAAGTATTGACGCGAAATGGGCGAACCATCCATGAAGGAAAATAACGGCTCTGATGGTGAGGAATGTTTCCTAAGATTTAGGTAATGTAGAAGTGCTTGGCATGGGCAAACTAAAGGATCCGTCGTATTTTGCTGCAGGCGTAGAGTAGTTGTGTTTGCTTTAGAATGCTTAAAGTGAGGTATATTTATATCTACTAGTATATACCTATTGCATGGACTATTGGATCCTAACGTGATATATCCAAAAAGAAGGAAATGCTGGGTTGGAGCATTTGTTTTGGTAAGCTCTCCTACTCGTAAAAAAGCACAAAATGCTAAGGTAAACATGGCCCGGAGGAGGGATTTAGTAAAAGCTGATGTGGTACTAAACTCCAAAGCATGAATTATTTTCTTCAAAATTGTTGGGGTTATAGGTAGCCGTGAGTCAGATGATGGTTTCGATTTCCGGAATCCCTGAAACATTTTACGAATGGTGAAATGTTGTGTAATATCCGTGTAGTTACCAAGTTGGAAAATAAAACTAAGTGACAGGGTGGTAGAGGAGATGCGTTATGTTGAAAGGATTGTTCAATAAAACAGTTGTAGGTTAAATAAGCTGATTTGTAAGCTGAAAATGTTGATTCAGACAGAGAGTTGCGGACTAAAAAAATGGCTGTTTCAGTCAAATCCGCACAAATGCTGGAGGAACTGGAGTTGGCTCGTTGTCCATATGTGGAAAGCTGGCTTTGAATTTTTTCACCTGCAAGCGAGATAGTAAAACAGCGGCTGTATTAGAAATTCCTGGAATATGTTTGGCATGGAAATGAATGTTGTGTTGCAATGAAAGAATCATTAAACGCCTCATCAATTGCATTGGGTTAGGGTCCTTTGATGTAGTTTTGTTTATCACATGCACAACTGCTATATTGTCAGAATGTAATACAACGATACAGTTTTTCAGAAGAGGTACCCATAATTCTAATGCAATGACAAAAGGAAAAAATTTTCTAACTGAAATGTGGTACTTTAACCATTCAGGAGCAAACTCGGAGTAAAACCATTTTGTGCGAAAGGTGCATCCAAATCCGGCATTACTAGCATCAGTAAAAAAAAATGCACTGAAGATGAAGAATTGGTTATGCCAGAAGGAAAAAAAACCTTTGCCATTGAATTGGTTCAAAAACACCCCCAGGCATGCAGGTAGATTCGGTCGATGGTGGTGATATGGTTTTTTGAGGCCAATTGTTAGATCTATAAGACGTCTTAAAAAAGTACGACCAGGAGGAACTACACTACAGGCAAAATTGAGCATACCAATTAAAGATTGCAGTTCCATCAAAGTTGCAGAACGCTTTGCTTTGAATTTTTGAATTTCCAATTCCAATTGAGTTAATTTATCTTGAGGTAATCGAATTTCGAAGTTCAAGGTATCTAATTCCAGGCCCAAAAATGTGAGAGTTGTGGTGGGGTAAACAGTTTTTTTTCCTGATTTTACGGGTAAGCCAATGTCATTAGATAGTTGATAAAAGGCAAGCAGAGCACTGTAACATATTGACGAGTGGGGTTCACTTAGGAAAAGAAAATCGTCTAGGATGTGCACGCAATGTATAGCAGAGAATTTTGTTTCAAGGTTCCATTGAAGAGCCGAGCTGAATTTTTCAAAAAGATTACATGAATAGCTGAGTCCAAAAGGCAATGTTTTGTCGTAGTAATACATATTGTCTACCATGAATTCAAGTAGTTCGAAATCATCTGGATGAATAGGGATCTGTTTATAAGCATTCTCAAGATCTGTCTTTGCTAACAACGCACCCCTTCCCAATTGTCTAATTATATTAATAGCCGTTTCCACTGATTGATATTGTACTGTACACAAATCTTTAGGTATGTTGTGATTTATAGACATACCCTCAGGATAAGATAAATGATGTATCAAACGAAATTCACCGACAGCTTTTTTGGGTACCAATCCAAGAGGTGAAACTTGTATATTAGGAAATGGTGGATTTTGGTAAGGCCCGGCTATATGGTGTGCTCTTAACTCATTGCTGATTTTACTTTGAAGGATTCCATCATTATTGTTCAAAGAAGAGAGATTTCTAGAAATTCTAAAAGCACGTCGCCCCTGATATGGGATTATAAAACCAAAGGTAAACCCACTAATTAAAAATTGGGCCAAAGATGGATCATAGCCGTCAAGATAGCTGGCCAATTTGTCGACTTGAATTGGTGTGATGATATTTATATCCCTATCACTTAGTGGAGCCTTGTTGGTTAGAGGTGCTGGCAGGTTTTCTAGCATTTTGTTTCGCAAAGGTTTGTTTCGGTCTATTGGGACACTGTCTTCGCGGATGCTTTCCCGCACAGTACTGGCAAACATGTTGATGGGGGCAGTTGGTTTTTCTGCACGAGCCAACATTGTTGAGGGACTAGCAGTAGTTATGTGACTTGGATTGGGCACGAAAGGGCTGTTTCTTGTAGTTGATTTTAAAATCTAGTCCAGAAACTTAAGCTTCTTGGTATAGCTCAATATTTTTCTTCTCCCAAGCACATAATGAAGGTTCTTTTTCGCGCCATCGCCTAAACTTTTCATCATACATTAAAGCAGCAGAGTCCCCACACGAGTCAGTAATTCTTTGCACAGTGTGTGCGTACGTCATATTAAGTTTCCAATTTCGTGGGAAAACTTTTCTGCATAGATTGCGACAAATATGTGGAACGCCTCTACCCATTTAATTATATATTTAATAGGGCTCTTGTCGTTTGCCTTAACAAAAATGAGCTCACCATTTTTATCAACTGATTTATACTTGTCTGTCTCATCATGATCAAAATCATTTGGCAACAGGACAGCAAATTCGATGAACTCATTGGCGTGGATTTTTGCCCTAATTTTGGAAGCTACACCCAATGTTAAACCAGTTGCCGAGCGTGAATCCCCTTCAGTATTCTGATTAAGCAACTGCATACCTTGAGAAGTTATCTCTTGCAGTAGGGAATGGTGAGGTGTTACTGCTTGCGAAGAGGCTTGTTGAGTGTCGGCTGATTGCTGTTGTGAAGTTGCAGTCTGCATGGGGATTGACAATGAAGGATTGCTCTCACCATGGGGATATTCATCCATATAGCGTCGACAAGTATTTTCAATGGTTGGGATGATAGAGGCCATGCACGTCCTTATCATTGTGTCCCTGTCCTCATGAGACATAAGACCGCTTTGAGGTTGGGTTTCTGTGGGAGGATGCGAGGCTGTCTTGTTCCGCCTCCTGCGTTTTGGTGTGGATGCCATCAAAATCTAATAGAGTAAAATATAAAGGAAATGAAGATGTTAATATTTAAACTAAAATGATCATATACAAGAATTTGCATAGCCAAAAAGCTTTCATGCTATCTTCAACCTGATCTAATGTAAGGTAAAACTGTGGCATAGCAGCTTGTTATATACCCCAGGTATATATATATATATATATATATATATATATATATATATATATATATATATATATATATATATATATATATATATATATATATATATATATATATATATATATATATATATTATGCTCTCAGACAATTAGTGTTAAGCTTGTTATAAATGTTATAACACATTGCTTATAGCAGAAAGAATTCTGCCATACATTTAGTAGTTTTATCACTTACATATGCCATAGCACTAGAGGTGTACATTTTAGTTGCTTGGCATAGCCTGAGGCTCTGTTTTATATGTAAACATTGCAAAACTCCTTATTATATCATACGTGTATCATTGCTCCTGCCGCCATAGCATTGGAGCTGTATCTTATATTCATTCAAATAAGCTGATATAGCTTTAAAATAACCAGAAATATTCATATTCGGGTATTTGTTTGGTAAATTGTCATAGACCAAAAAACAAAGCTGTTACCTGTATCCAAACAAATTATAACAAGTGATGCAAAGTCTTATCTTCAGATTGATCTGGATGCTTTGAACTGATATAAACATATCAGGTTAAATAGATAATATTACAAACATAAGGTTAGTCTAAAAAAATTGTTAAAGGTTTAAGGAACACTTGGTAAAATGTTAATTACTTCAAGCGTAACCGCATTGTTCACATCAGACTTATTAAACAAAAATATGAGAAATAAAATTGCACGATGGGTGGTTACAAAGCAATATTTACAGCTAGAAGCCCCTGTCGTCATTGCTGTTTACAGAAGGACTATGCTTGGGTTCCTGTCTTAGCTGAATTAATAGGACACCTCTAATCTGTCTAAACAGTTTATGGAACCCCAAGTCATTAAGATGAACCCCATCGCATAAGATTGGTTTCTGACTTTCCGCGAATCCTCTCAGCTTCCAAAATGTTACTGTGTGACAAGCACAAAATTGCTTAAGAAGTCTAGTGGCTTTTTTGACTCGTTGATTATAAATAAGTCACTTCTCTAGGGAGAAAACTAAGCACGGTAACAGACTTTAAATGGAAACACCTTTTAAGTTGAGTCACATTGGCAGTCAATTTAGAAACAATACATTCCAAACTAAAATCTAGTTCACCCGAGTCCAAATCATTGCCTCCAATGAAAACAATTAGGTGCTGAGGTCTACACCGTCGTACTGCAGATGTAATAAGGGATAGATGGTGACCATTGTTCACAAGTCCTCCACTTATACCGGAATAGTTCACCTCTTTGAGTTCATATATATTAAACACAAAATTAGCGGAACGACATGAACCTAAGAATGTTTTGAGTCTTTTCACATGCGAATCGCCCAGTCTCAATGTTGACATTATGAAATAAACAATAGAAAAATTTGACACAGATATTTTCACACATTACACACAAATATACACAAGTTCAAACTGCTGTATAATAAATTACATCCACGTCTCTGGTACATCGCACACAATAACTTTGGCATCGATGGGCAACAATGTTATGACTGGAGTGTCACTGGCCCCATTTTGAACCGCGCGAAAATCACTTCTGCAGTACCATGAAGCCTTGATAAATCGCTAAAAAACGGGATATAGATAACGTTACCTATGAGAACACACACCAGGTCCCGTTAGTGAATTGTTGAAGTCGCAGAATATCGTAAAATTGGACGGACGGGGTCGTAATTCATGTACACATCTTCTTTCACAAACCGTAGACAATCATGGATGTTTACAAAATGAACAATGACTACGCATGCGCAGACTAGCTAATATGCATAACTTGCCAGTGCGCATGCCTAAACTAAAAATACACAGTAGTGGAAAACAATACCACGTGGTAAACAAAACATACAAATAAAGTGGTCAACATGCATAAACTATTTATGGACATAAATGTTTTTTTAAACACATCTGGTTGAGTTACATTGAAACTGCTCAATGCTGTTCTTGTAAAGTTTTGCATGGTATTTTTCCAACCAATCACATAATGTTTTAAAAAGGATGTAACACTCTCCGATACACATTTCATAAATACATAAAAGTCGTATATTTGTCTAACACAGCGTGCAATTTGATCAAGTGGTTACTAATCAATGAATTATTCTAATAAAGAAAATCATTCAATAAACAATAATGCAATAACCACATTCATCAATAGAAGAGAGTTATGTTATTTATTAATTGACAGGTAAAAAATTAAATTATGAATTGTTGAGTTAAATCTCAACAAAATACCAAAGAAAAACCCAAAACATATTTATATTTATTCATGAAAAAAATAGCAATAAATGCTTTGCATTTACAACTCGACACATCAACTGAATTATATCTTTGAATTTTTCATTCTACGTTAATCAATATCCAAAACCTATGTAATGTTCAATTATGACGTCACGTTTGGTTCAAATAACAAAAATTCATTACATGTGTGATACCACTGTATATTGAGCGAAACATAAACGTTATAAATATATATAACATTTTAAGTGGGACTTGCAAATCATTTGAAAGTATTGGCAACGCCTCAAGAATTCCAAAATATTTTTCTTAAAAATTCGTAAACTATTTTAATCACATCTATATGAGAATAACCTGTTAAGCTACTGAATTCATGTCTTGAAAATGTATTCTTCGATTAAGCTTCAAAGTAGGGCCATTTGATCTTTTCAATGACATTATTTTTTTTCTCTGAAACTCAGTTATAATTTGAAACTGAATACCGTTGTTTTAATATTTCATTAGTCTTATCTGTATAAACTTAAATGATTTTACTAATGTCTTCTTAATACTTTGTTGGAAACATGTATAAGAATTCTGATGTCATGCTGCATGTAATTTGCCTCCAATTGCTTTCCTTCATTGCTTATATATTTTTAATGTACACTTTCCTGTGTTATTATGTTAATTTTAAAGACAGTAAAAACTCTATAATGTATGTGGGCCACATAAGAATACATTTGTTTGAACTATTTTTCTGTAAATTTACGGATATGTAAAATGTGTGTAATATGTAGCTAATGGTTTATATAAAAATTGAGTATCCACTCTGATTTTTATGAGTCAAATTCGTTAGATACGCTAACCACTTTGTAAATTATCAATACAAGAAGATATATTTCTCCCTCTTTCTTCTGACAAACACATATACTAGTACATGTACAGGGTACATTGAATATATTTCTTTCCTGTAATCATTTTATATTGTTAATCTTTTTTTCTACATATGCGACTCTGTGTGGTAGCACTGATACGTTAATATTGACATGTTATTATATGAGTGCAATATAAAAACAATAAATACTAAACACAACACACATCTACTGCACAGAGCTCCCTGTATATAACGAGAATACTCTCCATGGAAGATAACTCCTGGTAGTTTGTTGTTGTATTAGATAACACACTATTAATGTACAGGACATGTGTTGGTAAAGACAGTAGGTATAGTGTTTCTTGTAAACTTATTGTTCCTGAGACAAGTCCACTTTGATATACATATTGGATACGTACAAATATCATTCCAGTTAGTAGGATGTGTGGTAAATATCGACAGTTGTGTAACTAGGCATTTGTCTTACAGTCATTTCATGCATATCTTTTACAATTTTATGCTATACTATGATACGGAGTTTATTTATATGCTATGAGAATGTAATGATATTTGAAAAAAATGCACCCATACACAAAAGAATTCCAAACATTTTGAAATGGATTAATAAGAAGCCATTATAATTTACCACCAATCTGCAATGTGAATACTTATTCTTTGAAATAAAATTATTCCAAACCGAGTTAAATTCATGGTGTATGCCATGCTATAATATACCATGGTGTGATATGACAAATAAGAATCTATGAGATTGTATATTATGATATGAGATTCCAGTGCTATATTATGGGATTTCAACGCATGCTATACTTGTTCAATGTTATGTTTTACTATTGCGTATATTGTAAAAGATATGCTTGATCTTACTGTAGAACTATAGTTACAGCGATAAATATCAACATAATTCGCTGTGGGACATTATTTTTAGAACATATTTTCAACTGTTGCAGACTGGGACACTGTTGCATTAGCTCATATATCAAAGTAAACACAATGTAGCTTCAGTCAGGTGTTGATCTTACCTAAAAGAAATGTTTATGAGAACGAAGAGTCCGAAGTACAATATAAGTAATACTTATCAATAATTTCAATGTAGTGTGTATAACAAAATGTAGAAACATTATCATTCTCAATGAAACTGGTCATTGAGAACTCCAACGCTCCACTTTTGTTTTTATTCTAGTGATAAAACGACAGCATTGTAACTCATTCATAATCGTTATGTGCACTACTTAAACAATATCGCAAATATTCTTTTGAGTGCACGCAACCTAAATGTTCACACGTTATACTGGAATTGATCCGTGAATGAATAGTGTCAAATGAATGCAACCCCCCCCTCCCCCCGAAAAAAAAAAACAAAAACAATAAAGAAAAAATTGGTTACGCCTCGGTGTTGCAAAATATATTTCTTTAAAATTCCTAAATTATTTCAACTAAATTTATATTACAATAGAGAGTAGAGCTACTGCATGAATTCATGCATTGAAACTATATTCTACGCTTAAGCTTAAAAGGTGGGACACTTGATCTTTTCGAAATTCAGTTATAATTTGAAATGAAGTTCTATTGTTTCAATTTTTACATTAGCCTTATCTGTTCATACTTAAATGATTTTTACTCATGTTTTCTTAATACTTTGTTGGAAACATGTATTAACATTCTGATTTCATATTGCATGCTTTCCTCATTGCATATATATTTTCAATGTACCCTTCCCTGAGTCATTGTGTTAGTTTAAAAGACTTTAAAAACTCTATAAGTGCTATTAAACAGAATAAGACGACTTCTTTAAAGACTTTAAAAACGTAGATGTCAGTGAAACCCCTCAGTGTGTAGGCCAGATAAGAATACATTTTTATGAGCTTTGCTTCTGTAAATTCACGGATATGTAAAATGTGTGTAATATGTAGCTAATTATTTATATAAATATTGAGTATCCACTCTGATTTTATGAGTCAAATTCGTTAGATACGCCAAACCACTTTGTAAATTATTAATACAAGAAGATATATTTTTCTTTTTTTCTTCTGACAAAAACATATACATGTACATTGAATATATTTCTTTCCTGTAATCATTATATATTGTTAATTTTTTTTCTACATATGCAACATTGCGTGGTTACATTGATATCTAAATATCGACATGTTATTGTATGAGTGCAATATACAATCAATAAACAATACACACAACACACATCTCTACTTCACAGAGTTCCCTGTATATAACGAGAATTCTCGTCATGGAAGATAACTCCTGGTAGTTTATCGTTGTATTAGACAATGTACTATCAATACACAGGACAGGTGGTGGTAATGACAGCAGGTATAGTGTTTCTTGTAAAGTTATTGTTCCTGAGAGATGAAGTCCCCTCTGATATAAATGTTGGATACGTACAAATATCATTCCAGTTAGTAGGATATGTGGTAAATATCGAGTTGTGTAACTAGGCATTTGTCTTACAGTCATTTCATTCATGTCTTTTACAATGTTTTGTTATGATATGCAGTTTATTGAATTGCAATGAGATTTCAATGCAATGCTATTAGATATATAGATATTGAGTATCCACTCTGAGTTTAGAAGTCTAATTCGTTAGATACGCCAAATTACTTTGTAAAATATCAATACAAGAAGATATATTGTTTCTTCTTTCTTCTGACAGAAACATATACATGTACAATGTACGTTGAATATTTTTCTTTCCTGTAATCATTATATATTGTAAATCTTTTTTTTTTCAACATATGCAACATTGTGTGGTAGCAGTGATATGTTAATATCGAAAACGACATGTTATTATATGAGTGCAATATACAAACAATAAATACTACACACAGCACACATCTCTACTTCACAGAGCTCTCTGTATATAACGAGAATACTCTTCATGGAAGATAACTCCTGACAGTTTATTGTTATATTAGATAACACACTGTCAATGTACAGGACAGGTGTTGGTACAGACAGCAGGTAGGCGTATAGTGTTTCTTGTAAAGTTATTGTTCCTGAGACAAGTCAACTTTGATATACATATTGGATACGTACAAATATCATTCCAGTTAGTAGGATGTGTGGTAAATATAGACAGTTGTGCAACTGAGCATTTGTCTTACAGTCATTTCGTGCATATCTTTTATAATTTTATGTGATGCTATGATACGCGGTTTATTGATATGCTATGAGAATGCTATAATATTTGTACACAATGCACCATACACAAAAGAATTTCAAACATTTTGAAATATATTAATAACAAGCCATAATTAAACACTAACCTGCAATGTCAACATTTATTCTTTGAAATAAAGTTATTCAAAACCGAGTTAAAATCATGGTGTATGCTATGCTATGATATACCATGGTATGATATGACAAATAAGAATCTATGAGATTGTATATTATAATATGAGATTCCAGTGCTATAGTATGGGATTTCAACGCATGCTATACTAGTTCAATACTATGATTTACTATTGTGTATATTGTAAAAGATATGCTTGATCTTACTGTAGAACTATAGTTACGGCGATAAATATCAACATAATTAGCTGTGGGACATTGTTTTCAGATCATATATTCAACTGTTGCAGACTGGGACAATGTTGCATTAGCTCATATAACAAAGCAAACACAGTGTAGCTTCAGTCAGGTGTTGATCTTACCTAAAAGAAATGTTTATGAACACAAAGAGTAGTGTGTATAACAATATGTAGAAACATTAAAATTTCTTAATGAAACTGGTCATTGAGAATAAGAACCAGTGTGCGCGGGAAAAAGAACGAGCTAAACCTACAGTTCATCAAACAAAATTTTTTGTCTACGTCCCATAATGCTCTCTAATGTTTTCACCCGTGGTGCTATGCCAAAAATGGCCGACTTTTAACTCGTAATTTACGGTGTCTTAAGGTTTGAAGACACGTTTTGAGTACCGCATATGCTTTGGCGAGACTCAAGAAATTTGTTACATGCTTCCATACCTTCGTATATTGAGTCGAAATACGTAAACAAAGACGAACAAATCATGGATGACGTCACAGTGCTCTCGCTCTATATTTCCCGCGATAAATTTAGAGGTGGATCAAACATCTGTAATGCGTTTACTAGCTATTTCAGTATAGACTGCGATACCTGCCTCATTGACATATGATTTGTTTTTATTTATTTTTTTTACATAGAGATTATATAAATAAATACTAGCAAGAGCCATACTTTACTCAATTTTTAAGCTAATTGTGCATGCATGTACAGTAGGCAGGTAAGTATATGAGTAGGCAGGAAATAAACAATAGGACATTTTGAACAAAATAAAAAGGAATAAAGAAAAAAAATAAACAGTTAAAAAAATTATGTAGATATTGCATATAGTCAAACCATTAAATTTAAAGGTGGGAAATGACACACCTACAAGGGGGGTTGCGCTGTATGTATCATAACCATTAAAATTACATATGTAGTACCTTTGGCATACTCATTGTAGAGCAATACTCTCTCAAAAATTCTTTGACGTTCGGTGATACTTAAATAACACTAGGTTGACAATGATGCAAGGTATGTGTAATTCTTGCTGCGCTCGCCAGAACGGTAGCACCGTAAAACATATTAATTTGAAATGAAATGCTATTTTTTAAATTTTTACATTAGCCTTATCTGTTCATACTTAGATGCTTTTTACCCATGTTTTCTTAATACTTTGTTGGAAACATGTATTAGCATTCTGATTTCATATTGCATGTGATTTGCCTCCAATTGCTTTCCTTCATGGCTTATATATTTTCAATGTACCCTTCCCTGTGTTATTGTGTTAGTTTCAAAGACTTTAAAAACTCTATAAGTGCTATTAACCAGAAAAAGACAACTTCTATAAAGTCTAAAAAAGGAGATGTCAGTGAAACCCTTCAGTGTGTAGGCCAGATAAGAATACATTTGTATGAATTTTGCTTCTGTAAATTTACGGATATATAAAATGTGTGTAATATGTAGCTAACTATCTATATTAATATTGAGTATGCACTCTGATTTTATGAGTCAAATTAGTTAGATACGCCAAACCACTTTGTAAATGATCAATACAAGAAGATATATTTTTCTTTTTTTCTTCTGACAAAAACATATACATGTACAGTGTACGAGGGTTGTTTGGAAAATATTGAAACAACACGGATATTTCCATTTCTAAATTACGAATTATGATGAAAATAGGCATAAACATTGAACAAAAACATTAACAAATACTGTAAAATCATTAAATTTCGTGGGGGCCAATTTTCATGGATTGCTTAAATTTTACAGGTTCATGGGGACGTAATTTCGTGTATTCTCTGAAACCTAGAAAGGAAATATGACTTTATTACAATAATTTATTAATTCGTGGATGATGTTAATTCGTGGTTGAGAGGTACCCACGAATTCCACGAAAATTGAGCCACCACGATGATTCCACAGTAATTAAAGAAAGTAATATTTAAAAAATGTTTAATATTTTGTTTACAACGGTAGATTACCAAATCGGTGGTGGGGTACCCGGCGCAAGCATAAACTCGGATAATAAGAAAACTAGAACACCGTCTTTCTAAGTGTCCGCAAACTTACAGCTTATACTAAAAGAAATTAGATTATATTTGTTCATTTTGCTATTTATTGTGACTAACTTTTGATCAAGTTTCACGAGTGTTTGAGTTGAAATACGGATATGGTACAGATATATTTACCAAGCAATAGGAATTTGAAAACGACGGTATATAGAAATTTCACGCCAAAGCGGCGCAGTGAAGATACATCAAATAAATGGTAATTTCGGAAAAAGACCTTTTAATACCACCCAACTGCTTTAACAAACACTATACGACGGCAAGGGATAAAGAACTTCAGTTTATCGTCTTTTTTCGCTAATTGTTTAGCTAGAATTCAGACAAAGTGACTAAATATCAAATACTTTTTACACACTAACTGATGTAAACAGTTCTAAAATATGTACACAGGATCTATGTAGGAGACATTTCACAGTAATTTGACTTTCAGTTAGAAATGGCCCGATTTTTTTTAACAAAATCAAGTATGGAAGGAATAGGCGGATGTTGACATCTTGAAATGTAAAAAAAGATGAGAAATGAAGAATTAATTCTAATTTCTCTTTGTTTGTTAGGTTTATAAAACAATAAGAAGCGTCAAAATGACATTGCGGTAAGTTTGCAGTTGCGCCAGGTCACTGGGGGATGGCAATTTGGTCAGCTTACCAGAAATGATCCAATCATGCTATGGACAATAAAATTTTTACATTGATAAACTTTATCCTGGTGTACGTTTTGGTGAAATTTCAAGGATTTATCTTTTTCTCAAAGGAAATAAGAGTAAATTTCTCAATAATTTCCGAACAACCCTCGTACATTGAATATATTTCTTTCCTGTAATCATTATATATTGTTAATCTTTTTTCTACATATGCAACATTGCGTGATAGCATTGATATCTTAATATCGACATGTTATTATATGAGTGCAATATACAAGCAATAAACAATACACACAACACACATCTACTTCAAAGAGCTCCCTGTATATAATGAGAAAACTCTTCATGGAAGATAACTCCTGGTAGTTTATCGTTGAAGTTGATAACGCACTGTCAATATACAGGACAGGTGGTGGTACAGACAGCAGGTATAGTGTTTCTTGTAATGTAATTGTTCCTGCGAGATGAAGTCCCCTATTATATCAATATTAAATACGTACAAATATCATTTCAGGTATTAAGATGTGTGTTAAATATAGACAGTTGTGTAACAAGGCATTTGTCTTACAGTTATTTCATGCATATCTTTTACAATGTTTTGTTATGATATGCAGTTTATAGAGATGCAATGAGATTTCAATGCAATGCTATTAGATATATATATATTGAGTATCCACTCTGAGTTTAGGAGTCAAATTCGTTAGATACGCCAAACCACTTTGTAAAATATCAAGAAAAGAAGATAATTATATTGTTTCTTCTTTTTTCTGACAGAAACATTTACATGTACAGTGTACGTTGAATACTTTTCTTTCCTGTAATCATTATATATTGTAAATCTTTTTTTTCAACATATGCAACATTGTGTGGTAGCATTAATATGTTAATATCGAAAACGACATGTCATTATATGAGTGCAATATACAAACAATAAACAATACACACAACACACATCTACTGCACAGAGTTCTCTGTATATAACGAGAACACTCGTCATGGAAGATAACTCCTGGTAGTTCATCGTTGTATTAGATATCACACTGTCAATGTACAGGACAGGAGGTGGTGCCGCCAGTACATACAGTGTTTCTTGTAATGGCATTGTTCCTGAGACATGGAGTCCTCTTTGATATAAATGTTGGATACGTACAAATAAATTTCCAGTTAGTAAGATGTGTGGTAAATAAAGACAGTTGTGTGACTAAGCATTTGTCTTACAAGTCATTCATGCATAACTTTAACAATAGTTTGCTATGCTATAATATGCAGTTTTATTGAGATGCTATGAGATTTCAATGCATTGCTATGAGATTTGAACAAAACGCATCTATACACAGAGGATTTACACATATTTTGTAATAGAATAATAAGAAGCCAAAATATTAACCACCAATCTGCAATGTGAATGAGATTGTATGCTATGGTATGGGATTCCGATGATAGCTATACGATTTCAATGCTGTGTTTTACGACTGCGTATGTTGTAAAAGATATGCTTGACCTTACTGTAGAACAATATTTACGGCGATAAATATCAACAAAATTCGCTGTGGGACATTGTTATTTCGAACATAAATTTAACTGTTGCACACTGGGACACTGTTGCATTAGCTCATATAACATGGCAAACACAGAGTAGCTTCAGTCAAGTGTTGAGCTAACCAAAAAGAAATGTTTATGAAAACGAAGAGTCCGAGGTGTTATATATAAGTAAATAAATAAGAATAATGTCAATGTAGAGTGTATAACATATATATAGAAACATTATAATTTCTCAATAAAAATAGTCATTGAGAATAACATTGCTCCACTTTTTTTTAATTCTAGGGAGAAAACGACACAGTTACAGTTAAACTCATTCATAAACGTTATATTCCACTACTAAAACAATACCGGAAAGATACTTTACTCTAAAGTGCACGCCACTTAAATGTTCACACGTTACACTGGAAGTGATCCTTGAATAAATAGTGTCAAGTGAATGCAATGCCTGCCCCCCCCCCTCCAAAAAAACAAAAACAAAAACCAAACAAAAAAAAAAAATCCACCAAACTAACAAACAACAACAACAAACAAATTACACAAAAATATTGATTTATATTTTTCTCAAGTCATCTGATCAAAATTGTCCTTGACAGACTTTTTCCAGACTGAATTATCATTTGCAAAAATGATTATAAAACTTTTTTTTGGGATGCACTTTTAATAAATCATTACCATCGGAATCTGGTATGATTTGTGACTTGGCAGGACTATCTTTGAGGCCATTCCGTCGGCACAAAAGCAATGTCTCATAGCATATAATACATTTTCATTTTACAGTCCATAGGTCCTGGACGATTGAAGAAAAATAGAAATTTGAACAGTAATTGATACTTTCAATAAAACTATATTGTTTTTGAATGCTGCAGAAGGAAATGAAATAGAATGCAAATAATATTGTATGTAACGCAACAATAGACCAGGTGATATTTATCTCTTATTCAAAAACAACAATGCTGATTTTAATTACTTAAATAATTACGCTTGATAGAAAAGTTTTAAAAGGCATAACTAATTGATGAACATAACTAGTCTAAATAAACTACACTTTTGACGTATTTAAAAAATGTACATTGATGTTAAAAATAAAATAAAGAGAATCTAAATTTTTGTAACAGTATATATTTTTCCTTTAATAGATAAATTGGGGAGAGTTAAGAAAAACGTGTTGAGTGAGATATAAACCTACAATGTAATTGAACAAAAAATCATTCAAAAGCTTTATGGCTTGTAAAGCTTGTGTATGCCTGCCTGCTCACATCAATACTATTACGTAGCAAAACTCAACTCTTTCATAAAGAATAAAACAGGTCATCTATTGAAGAATACATAGCATAAAAGTTGCATGAAACAGAATGCCATAGTCAAAGTCACAATATAATATAATACGAAATGAAGAATAAGTGATGTGATGTGACAAGTAGAAAATAGGCATTTCCTTAAATAAATGACATAAAACTCGAAGAACAATATTCATACATAAAACCTTGAGAATATCACAAAGTATCCTGACAATGAATGACATAAAACTCGAAGAACAATATTAATACATAAAACCTTGAAAATATCACAAAGTATCCTGAGATTGAGACTAGTAAAAGGTTTAGACCTTTGGCAGGAATAGATAATAAAGCACCTGGTATATAAGTAAAGATATGGGGTGTTCATCTGCCTTACAAATGATGTACAATAAAAAAGTGGAGGGCAGGGTGGTGGCAAACCGTGGACAATCATGGATGTTTACAAAATGAACAATTACTACTCATGCGCAGACTAGCTCATATGCATAACTTGCCAGTGCGCATGCCTAAACTAAAAATACACAGTAGTGGAAATCAATACCACGTGGTAAACAAAACATACAAATAAAGTGGTCAACATGCAAAAACTATTTATGGACATAAATTTGTTTTATGCCTGCCTGATCACATCTATCATATTACGTAGCAAAACTCAACTCTTTCGTAAAGAAAAAAAACAGGTCATTTATTGAAGAATACATAGCATAACAGTTGCATGAAACATAATGCCATAGTCAAAGTCACAATATACGATAATACGAAATGAAGAATAAGTGATGTGATGTGACAAGTAGAAAATAGGCATTTCCTCCTATAAATGACATAAAACTCGAAGAACAATATTCATACATAAAACCTTGAAAATATCACAAAGTATCCTGAGATTGAGACTAGTAAAAGTTTTAGACCTTTGGCAGGAATAGATAATAAAGTACCTGGTATATAAGTAAAGATATGGGGTGTTCATCTGCCACCTTAACAAGATAGGCTATATCACTAATCGATAGGTTTATATACCCGTATATATATGAATATAGACAATCTTGTTAACGCCCCATATCCAAAAACCACATTGCAGTTGAACAGAAATGTCAGTGCATGATTAAGAAAAAGTGTACCAAGTTATAACAAAATAACTAATTTGTGGAAAATGGAACACCCTTCAACATAACGACTATTTTTAGAAAAGGCATACATGTACAAGCAAATTTGAGTGTTTTAGTCCCCGACTAAAAGTAAGATAAGTCAAAAAGACAACCAGTAGCTCCTGTCTAATGGTTGCTATTAACTATAAACTAAAAAGGTTACAACATAAAGACTATTGTTACAAAAGACAAAACATGTACCAGCAAATTGACTCTTTGTGCCCCTGACTCAAAGTAAGATAATGGCAAAGATATTCAAAACACAACCAGTAGCCCCTGTCTAATGGTTGCTAGAAAAAAGGATCGTGAACCCCCTGTCTTCACTGTCACATGCAACTGTCAAAACTCAAACGAATGTCAATCAAAACTTAAGTGTTGGGATTCTAATGTACTTTTTAAAAGCACCAGACTTCCATCTACCCATGCCCTGAATTTGTAATTTCGAAAACCTCTAAGAGGCAGCTGTAGTAGCAGCCCCAATGCGGAAGCTATTAGCTTTGTAAAGATGCAAGTCCAAAATTACAAAAAGCTAAAGCCGAACGCAGTTGCTGTGTGAAGTATTGACGCGAGATGGGCGAACCATCCATTAAGGAAAATAACGGCTCTGATGGTGAGGAATGTTTCCTAAGATTTAGGTAATGTAGAAGTGCTTGGCATGGGCAAACTAAAGGATCCGTCGTGTTTTGCTGCAGGCGTAGAGTAGTTGTGTTTGCTTTAGAATGCTTAAAGTGAGGTATATTTATATCTATATACCTATTGCATGGACTATCGGATCCTAACGTGATATTTCCAAAAAGAAGGAAATGCTGGGTTGGAGCATTTGTTTTGGTAAGCTCTCCTACTCGTAAAAAAGTACTTAATGCTAAGGTAAACATGGCCCGGAAGAGGGATTTAGTAAAAGCTGATGTGGTACTAAACTCCAAAGCATGAATTATTTTCTTCAGAATTGTTGGGGTTATAGGTAGCCGTGAGTCAGATGATGGTTTCGATTTCCGGAATCCCTGAAGCATTTTACGAATGCTGAAATGTTGTGTAATATCTGTGGAGTTACCAAGTTGTAAAATAAAACTAAGTGACGAAACCAGTGTTGAAGTAGTGGATGCGGCAAATCCTTTCAGGTAGCAATGTGCAATAAATGTAGACAGGTGATGAACATAGGGTGGTAGAGGGGATGCGTTATATTGAAAAGATTGTTCAATAAAAAAGTTGTAGGTTAAATAAGCTGATTTGTAAGCTGATAATGTTGATTCAGACAGAGAGTTGCGGACTAAAAAATTGGCTGTTTCAGTCAAATCCGCACTAATGCTGGAGGAACTGGAGTTGGCTCGATGTCCATATGTGGAAAGCGGGCTTTGAATTATTTCACCTGCAAGCGAGATAGTAAAACAGCGGCTGTATTAGAAATTCCTGGAATATGTTTGGCATGGAAATGAATGTTGTGTTGCAATGAAAGAATCATTAAACGCCTCATCAATTGCATTAGGTTAGGGTCCTTTGGTGTAGTTTTGTTAATCACATGCACAACTGCTATATTGTAAGAATGTAATACAACGATACAGTTCTTCAGAAGAGGTACCCATAATTCTAATGCAATGACAATAGGTAAAATTTTCTAACTGAAATGTGGTACTTTAACCATTCAGGAGCAAACTTGGAGTAAATACATTTTGTGCGAAATGTGCATCCAAATCCGGCATTACTAGCATCAGTAAAAAAAGGCAATGAAGATGAAGAATGGGATATGCCAGAAGGAAAGAAACCTTTGCCATTGAATTGATTCAAAAACACCCCCCAAGCATGCAGTTTGCCTGTAGATACAGTCGACTGTGGTGATATGGTTTTTGAGGCCAATTGTTAGATCTATAAGACGTCTTAAAAAAGTACGACCAGGAGGAACTACACTTCAGGCAAAATTTAGCATACCAATTAAAGATTGCAGTTCCTTCAAAGTTGAAGAACGCTTTGCTTTGAATTTTTGAATTTCCAATTTCAATTGAGTTAATTTATTTTGAGGTAATCGAATTTCGAAGTTCAAGGTATCTAATTCCAGGCCCAAAAATGTGAGAGTTATGGTGGGGTAAACAGTTTTTTTCTGATTTTACGGGTAAGCTAATGTCATTGGATAGTTGATAAAAGGCAAACAGAGCACTGTAACATGTTGATGAGTGGGGTTCACTTAGGAAAAGAAAATCGTCTATGATCTGCACGCAATGTAAAACAGATAATTTTGTTTCAAGGATCCATTGAAGAGCCGAGCTGATTTTTTCAAAAAAGATTACATGAATAGCTGAGTCCAAAAGGCAATGTTTTGTCGTAGTAATACATATTGTCTACCATGAATTCAAGTAGTTCGAAATCATCTGGATTAATAGGGATCTGTTTATAAGCATTCTCAAGATCTGTTTTTGCTAACAACGCACCCCTTTCCAATTGTCTAATTATATTAATACATGTAGCCGTTTCTACTGATTGCTATTGTACTGTACACAAATCTTTAGGTATGTTGTGATTTATAGACATACCCTCAGGATAAGATAAATGATGTATCAAACGAAATTCACCGACAGCTTTTTGGGCTACCAATCCAAGAGGTGAAACTTGTATATTAGGAAATGGTGGATTTGGGTAAGGCCCGGCTATACGGTGGGCTCGTAATTCATTGCTGAGTTTACTTTGAAGGATTCCATCATTATTGTTCAGAGAAGAGAGATTTCTAGAAACTCTAAAAGCACGTTCCCCCTAATATGGGATTCTAAAACCAAAGGTAAACCCACTAATTAAGATTTGGGTCAAAGATGGATCATAGCCGTCAAGATAACTGGCAGGTTTTCTAGTATTTTGTTTTGCAAAGGTTTGTTTTGGTCTATTGGGACACTGTCTTCGCGGATGCTTTCCCGCACAGTAATGGCAAACATGTTGATGGGGACAGTTGTTTTTTGTGCACGAGCCAACATTGTTGAGGGAATAGCAGTAGTTATGTGACTTGGATTGGGCACACAAAAGGGCTTGTACTCGAGATTAAAATCTAGTCCAGAAACTTAAGCTTCTTGGTATAGCTCAATATTTTTTCTTCTCCCAAGCGCATAATGAAGGTTCTTTTTCGCGCCATCGCCTAAACTTTTCATCATACATTAAAGCAGCAGAGTCTCCACACGAGTCAGCAATTCTTTGCACAGTGTGTGCGTACGTCATTAAGTTTTCAATTTCGTGGGGAAACTTTTCTGCATAGATTTCGACAATTATGTGGAACGCCTCTACCCATTTAGTTATAGATTTGATAGGGCCCTTGTCGTTTGCCTAAACAAAAATGAGCTCACCATTTCTATCAACTGATTCATACTTGTTTGTCTCTTCATGATCAAAATCATTTGGCAACAGGACAGCACATTTGATGAACTGTTTGGCGTGGATTTTTGCCCTAATTTTGGAATCTACACCCAATGTTAAACCAGTTGCCGAGCGTGAATCCCCTTCAGTATTCTGATTAAGCAACTGCATACCTTGAGAAGTTATCTCTTGCAGTAGGGAATGGTAAGGTGTTACTGCTTGTGAAGAGGCTTGTTGTGTGTCGGCTGATTGCTGTTGTGAAGTTGCAGTCTGCATGGGGATTGACGATGAAGGATTGTTCTCAACATGGTGATATTCATCCATATAGCGTCGAAAAGTATCTTCGATGGTTGGGATGATAGAGGCCATACACGTCCTTATCATCGTTTCCATGTCCTCATGAGACATAAGACCGCTTTGAGGTTGGGTTTCTGTGGGAGGATTCGAGGCTGCCTTGTTCCGCCTCCTGCGTTTTGGTGTGGATGCCATCTAAATCTAATAGAGTAAAATATAAAAGAAATGAAGATGTTAATATATACTAAAATGAACATATACAAGAATATGCATAGCCAAAAAGCTTTCATGCTATCTTTAAACTGATCTAATGTAATGTAAAACTGTGGTATAGCAGCTTGTTATATACCCCAGGTATATAAATGTAATGCTCTCAGACAATTAGTGTTAAGCTTGTTATAAATGTTATAACACATTGCTTATAGCAGAAAGAAGTCTGCCATACATTTAGCAGTTTTATCACTTACATATACAATAGCACTAGAGGTGTACATTTTTGCTAAACAGCATCACGACATGCAATGTATCTGAAGACTTTGACGAAAGTAATCGATTGCATACTTGCATCAAGCTAAATCATGTTATGTATAAACATTGCAGCTTGTACACCAATTTAGTTGCTTAGCATAGCCTGAGGCTCTGTTTTATATGTAAACATTGCAAAACTGTTTATCATATCATACATGTATCATTGCTTCTGTCGCCATAGCATTGGAGCTGTTTCTTATATTCATTCAAATCAGCTGATATAGCTTTAAAATAACCAGAAATATTCATATTCTGGTATTTGTTTGGTAAATTGTCATAGACCAAAAAACAAAGCTGTTACCTGTGTCCAAACAAATTATAACAAGTGATGCAAAGTCTTATCTTCAGATTCATCTGGATGCTTTGAACTGAAATAAACATATCAGTTTAAATAGATAATATTACAAACATAAGGTTAATCTAATAAAATTGTTAAAGGTTTAAGGAACACTTGGTAAAATTTCAATTACTTAAAGCGTAACCGACTTATTAAACAAAAATATGAGAAATAAAATTGCACGATGGGTGGTTACAAAGCAATATTTACAGCTAGAAGCCCCTGTCGTCATTGCTGTTTACAGAAGGACTAGGCTTGGGTTCCTGTCTTAGCTGAATTAATAGGACACCTCTGATCTGTCTAAACAGTTTATGGAACCCCAAGTCATTAAGATGAACCCCGTCGCATAAAACTGGTTTCTGACTTTCCGCGAATCCTCTCAGCTTCTAAAATGTTACTGTGTGACAAGCGCAAAATTGCTTAAGAAGTCTATTAGCTTTTTTGACTCGTTGATTATAAATAAGACAGCCTATAGTTCTAGTCACTTCTTTAGGGAGAAAACAAAGCACGGTAACAGACTTTAAATGGAAACACCTTTTAAGTTGAGTCACATAGGCAGTCAATTTAGAAACAATACATTTCAAACTAAAATCTAGTTCACTCGAGTCCAAATCATTGCCTCCAATGAAAACAATTAGGTGCTTAGGTCTACACCCTCGCACTGCAGATGTAATAAGGGATAGATGGTGACCATTGTTCACAAGTCCTCGACTTATACCGAAATAGTTCACCTCTTTGAGTTCATATATATTAAACACAAAATTAGCGGAACGACGTTAACCTAAAAATGTTTTGAGTCTTTTCACATGCGAATCGCCCACTATCAATGTTGACATTATGAAATAAACAATAGAAAAAGTTGACACAGATATTTTCACCCATTACACGCAAATATACACAAGTTCAAACTGCTGTATAATAAATCACATCCACGTCTCTGGTACATCGCACACAATAACTTTGACATCGATGGGCAACAATGTTATGACTGGAGTGTCACTGGCGCCATTTTGAACCGCGCGAAAATCACTCCTGGAGTACCATGAAGCCTTGATAATTCGCTAAAAAACGAGATATAGATAACGTTACCTATGAAAACACACACCAGGCCCCGTTAGTGAATTGTTGAAGTCGCAGAATATCGTAAAATTGGACGGACGGGGTCGTAATTCATGTAAACATCTTCTTTCACAAACCGTGGACAATCATGGATGTTTACAAAATGAACAATGACTACGCATGCGCAGACTAGCTAATATGCATAACTTGCCAGTGCGCATGCCTAAACTAAAAATACACAGTAGTGGAAAACAATACCACGTGGTAAACAAAACATACAAATAAAGTGGTCAACATGCATAAACTATTTATGGACATTAATGTGTTTTTAAACACATCTGGGTGAGTTACATTGAAACTGCTCAATGCTGTTCGTGTAAAGTTTTGCATGGTATGTTTCCAACCAATCACGTAATGTTTTAAAAAGGATGTAACACTCTTCGATACACATTTCATAAATACATAAAAGTCGTATATTTGTCTAACACAGCGTGCAATTCTTATCAAGTGATTACTAATCAATGAATTATTCTAATAAAGTAAATCATTCAATAAACAATAATGCAATAACCACATTCATCAATAGAAGAGAGTTATGTTATTTATTAATTGACAGGTAAAAGACTAAATTATGAATTATTGAATTAAATCTCAACAAAATACCAAAAAAAAAATATTTATATTTATTCATGAAAAAAAAGTAGCAATGAATGCTTTGCATTTACAACTCCACACATCAACTGGTTTATATCTTTGAATTTTTCATTCTACGTTAATCAATGACCAAAACCTACGTAATATTTAATTATGACGTCACGTTTGGTTCGAATACACAGTGTAATATCAAAAATTCATTACATGTGTGATACCACTGTATATTGAGCTTAACATAAATGTGATAAATATAAATAACATTTTAAGTGGGACTTGCAAATCATTTGAAAGGATTTGCAACGCCTCAAGAATTGCAAAATATTTTTCTTGAAAATTCGTAAATTCTTTTAATCACATCTATATGAGAATAACCTGTTAAGTTACTGAGTTCATGTCTTGAAAATGTATTCTTCGATTAAGCTTCAAAGCAGAGCCATTTGATCTTGTCAATGACATTATTTGTTTTCTCTGACATTCCGTTATAATTTGAAACTGAATACCGTTGTTTTAATGTTTCATTAGTCTTATATGTTAAACTCAAATGTTTTTACTAATGTTTTCTTAATACTTTGTTGGAAACATGTATTAGCATTCTGATGTCATGCTGCATGTAATTTGCCTCCGATTGCTTTCCTCTATTGCTTATATATTTTTAATGTACACTTACCTGTGTTATTATGTTAATTTTACAGACAGTAACAACTCTATAAGTGTTATTAACCAGAACAAGACGACTTCGATAAACAAAAAATATATTTGTTTGAAGTATTTTTCTGTAAATTAACGGATATGTAAAATGTGTGTAATATTTAGCTAATTATTTATATACAAATTGAGTATCCACTCTGATTTTTATGAGTCAAATTCGTTAAATACGCTAACCACTTTGTAAATTATCAATACAAGAAGATATATTTCTCCCATTTTCTTCTGACAAACACATATACATGTACAGTGTACATTGAATATATTTCTTTTCTGTAACCATTATATATTGGTTATTTTTTTTCTACATATGCAACTCTGTGTGGTAGCACTGATATGTTAATATCGAAAACGACATGTTATTATATGAGTGCAATATACAAACAATAAATACCACACACAACACACATCTACTACACAGAGCTCTCTGTATATAACGATAATACACTTCATGGAAGATAACTCCTGGCAGTTTATCGTTGTATTAGATAACACACTGTCAATGTACAGGACAGGTGTTGGTACAGACAGCAGGTATAGTGTTTCTTGTAAAGTTATTGTTCCTGAGACAAGTCCCCTTTGATATACATATTGGATACGTACAAATATCATTCCAGTTAGTAGGATGTGTGGTAAATATAGGCAGTTGTGTAACTAGGCATTTGTCTTACAGTCATTTCATGCATATCTTTTACAATGTTATGCTATGCTATCATATGCAGTTTTATTGAATGCAATGAGATTTTCAATGGAATGAAATGAGATTTGAACAAAACACATCCATACACAGTGTCACAATTTTGTATATATGTTCAATTAAAGTTTTATTAGTCTATTAATATTTGTGAGTAACGGCGCTCCATAGAGTGCCAAGGTCAGCTAGTCATTGTTTGTTAGACCGGTTTTCGTGCATGAGTTAGTTCCGGCCAGGTCGTTGATGAGAGAAGGTGTGTCTTTCTGTGTGAACCTTCGTGGAGTTTAACAATATGTCTTAGGACCTGTGTGGCCTATGTTTAATCCTGTGTGGAGTGTTTGAATAGAATTCGTGTTTGTTGAAAGTACGATAAACCGTATTGAGAAAGAACAGCAGTAAGTGAGAAGTATTTTTCATTATCATTTAAATTTAGAATGCGCATACGTAAGTAGATATCTATATTGTCCTTTGCTAAGTGTTGTATGGAATGTTTGTTTGTTTGTATAGGAATATAAGATATTGTAGTCCGACGGTTGAATATAATGTGTGTTTTTGAACAGTGTAGTGTTGTAATTTTCACTGAGGACCCGACAATGAATTGAATTTTAGGTGACTAGCTGAGTGTGTGTGGTTGGTTATATACAAGACGGTATCATCCGTTAGTGCAGGACAACGAGAAGCTAACCATCGTGGACCCATCGTCAACGTGGGAAATGTAACACACGCTGACGCACGGGCACATTGTAGCTGGTGATATGGTCCAATAACATCCGTGACGAAAGGTTGGATTTACATGAAAGTATCTCTACGCACGTGTACCAGGTTATACGATATACATGAACGTGTGATGTATCCATATCACCAGTGATTAACATAAATTGTAGTCTGAACTATGCACGTACCTAATGCGGGTGAATTTATTTATTAAAATACAACTTCCCAAAAGCATTGTCCGGACTTAGCATTCATAAGTGACATCAGCCAAAGTCGGGTTATTTATTCTGTTTACATATGTTGGGGGGTATTTAGGGGGTTAGTTTATTTTTTTTAAATATTGTTTGTGTGAATGCATTTTGTGATTTTTCAGCTATTTGCGTGTGTGAATTGAGTGTATGAGTGTGTGTGTGTGTGTGTTTAGAGAGGGTTGTATGCATTAGCTTTATATGTTTTCTTTACGCTGTAAATAAAGCTATTTTCACGGTTCTGCATCTTTATCTGTTCAAAGTTAAGTTTGTAAACGAGGGGATTTCCAGGCCTTTTAATATAAATTGTGACACACAGAAGAGTTACAAATATTTTGGAATAGAATAATAAAAAGCCAAAATCTACCATGAATCTGCAATGTGAATGAGATTGTATGCTATGGTATGGGACTCCAATGCTATGGTATGGGATTCTAATGCTATGCTATACGATTTCAATGCTGTGTTTTACTATTCCGTATGTTGTAAAAGATATGTTCAACCTTTCTGTAGAACAATGTTTACGGCGATAAATATCAACAAAATTCGCTGTGGGACATTGTTTTAGAATATATATTCAACTGTTGCATACTGGGACACTGTTGCATTAGCTCATATAACAAAGCAAACACAGTGCAGCTTCATTCAGGTGTTGATCTTACCTAAAAGAAATGTTTATGAAAACGAAGAGTCCGAAGTACAATATAAGTAAATACTTTAAATAATTTCAATGTAGTGTGTATAGCAATATGTAGAAACATTATAAATTTTCAATGAAACTGGTCATTGAGAATTCCAATGCTCCACTTGTTTTATTATTCTAGTGATAAAACGACAGCATTGTAACTCATTCATAATCGTTATAGTCCACTACTTAAACAATACCGGAAATATACTCTTGAGTGCACGCAACCTAAATGTTCAAACGTTTCACTGGAAGTGATTCTTGAATGAATAATGTCAAATGAATGCACACCCCCCCCCCCAACAAAAAAAAAACATTAAAAAAAATTGGTTACGCCTCGGTGTTGCAAAATATATTTCTTTAAAATTCCTTAATTATTTCAACTAAATTTATATGAGAATTGAGAGTAGAGCTACTGCATGAATACATGTCTTGAAACTATACTCTACCCCTAAGCTTAAAAGAAGGGTCACTTGATCTGTTCGAAGTTCAGTTATAAATGGAAATGGAATACTATTGTTTAAATTTTTACATTAGCCTTATCTGTTCATACTTAAAAAAAATTACTAAATAATGTTTTCCTAATACTTTGTAGGAAACATGTATTAACATTCTGATGTCATATTGCATGTGGTTTGCCTCCAATTGCTTTTCTTCATTGCTTATATATTTTCAATATACCCTTCCCTGTGTTATCGTGTTAGTTTCAAAGACAGCAAAAACTCTATAAGTGCTATTAACCAGAAAAAGACGACTTCTATATAGTCTAAAAAAAAGTAGATGTCAGTGAAACCCTTCAGTGTGTAGGCCAGATAAGAATACATTTGTATGAAATTTGCTTCTGTAAATTTACGGATATGTAAAATGTGTGTAATATGTAGCTGATTATTTATATAAATATTGAGTATCCACTCTGCGTTTATGAGTCAATTTCGTTATATACGCCAAACACCTTTTAAATTATCAATACAAGTAGATATATTTTTTTTTCTTTCTTCTGACAAAAACATATATATATATACAGTGTACATTGAATATATTTCTTTCCTGTAATCATTATTTATTGTTAATCTTTTTTTCTACATATGCAACTTTGCGTGGTAGCACTGATACGTTAATGTCGAAAACGACATGTTATTATATGAGTGCAATATACAAACAATAATTACTACACACAACACACATCTACTGCACAGAGCTCCCTGTATATAACGAGAATACTCTTCACGGAAGATAACTCCTGGCAGTTTATCGTTGTATTAGATATCACACTGTCAATGTACAGGACAGGTGGTGGTTAAGACAGTAGGTATAGTATTTCTTGTAAAATTATTGTTTCTTACACACCAAGTCCCCTTTGATATACATATTGGATACGTACAAATATCATTCCAGTTAGTAGGATATGTGTTTAAGATAGACAGTTGTGTAACTAAGCATTTGTCTTACAGTCATTTCATGGATATCTTTTACAACGTTTTGTTATGATATGATATGCGGTTAATTGATAAGCTATGAGATATTCATGTATTGCTATGAGATTTGAACAAAACGCATCCATACACAGAAGAGATCCAAAAATGTTGGAGTAAAATAATTAGAAGCCATACTTTACCACTAATCTGCAATGTGAATATTTCTTCTTTATTTAATAAAATCATTTAAAATCGAAATAAAATCATGGTGTATGTTATGCTATGGTTTGACGAATGAGATAATATGCTATGGTATGGGATTCCAATATTATGGTATGAGATTCCATTGCTATGCTATAAGATTTCAATGTTATATTATGCTAGGGCGTATGCTGTAAAAGATATGCTTGATTCTACTATAGAACTATATTTACCGCAAAAAAACTGTGGGACTCTTTTTCATTAGCTCATATAACAAAGCATACACAGTGTAGCTTCAGTCAGGTGTTGAGCTTACCAAAAAGAAACGTTTATGAAAACGAGTCTGATTTTTATGAAAATAAGTCCGAGGTACTATATGAGTGAATATAAAACAATAATTTAAGTGTATAACGATATATTAAAATATAATGTGTCAAGGAAACTCGTCACTTATGCTTTCGTTGTTCCACTTTTGTATTTATTCCATTGATAAAACGACAGCAATACAGTTTAACTCATTCATAATCATTATATTCCACTACTTAAACAATACCGGAAAGATACTCTACTCTTGAGTGCACGCCACTTAAACGTTAACACGTTACACTGGGAGTGATCCTTGAATGAATAGTGTCAAGTGAATGCAATGTTACCCCCCCCCCCCCCCCAACAACAAGAATAAAGTAAAAAAAAAAAAAAAAAAGAAAAAAAAAAAGGAATAAACAAAAAAAAAAAAAAAACAAAAAAAACAAACTTACCCAAATAAATATTGATTTATATTTGCAACAAGTCGTCTGATTAAAACTTGACTTAACGGACTGTTCTAAAATAAATTATCACTTGAGAAGATCATTTTAACATTGTTGTTTGATATGTACTTTTAAATAAGTCATTACCATCGGAAGCTGCTATGATTTGTGACTTGGCGAGACTATCTTTTGCGTCATTCATTCGGCATAAAACAATGTCTCGTAGAATATTATATATTTTCATTGTAGAGTTCATAGGTCCGCGACGATTAAGAAAACATAGAAAATTGAACAGCAAATGACACTTTCATTAAAACAACATAGATTTGAATGCTGCAAAAGTAAATAAAACAAGATGCAAATGATATTGTATAACGCAACAATTAACAAGGTGATATTTATCTTCTATACAAAAACACCAATGCTGTTTTTAATTACTTAAATAATTACGCCTGATAGAAAAGTTTTAATGGGCATATTTAATTGATGAACATCACTAGACTAACTAAACTGCTGTTCTGACAATAAAAAAAACAATAGAAATAAAAAAAAAGAATTTAAATGTTTGTTAAAGTGAATATTTTTCCTTTAATTGTTTAATTTTGGGTAGAGTTAAGAAAAATGTGTTGACTGAGATAAAAACCCACACTGCAATTGAATAAAAGCAACATTCAAAAGCTTCATAGCTTGTACAGTTTATTTTTAAACACATGTCGGTGAGTTACAGGAAAACTGCACAATGCTGTTCTTGTAAAGATTTTGCATGGTATTTTCCCATCAACCACGAAATGTTTTACAAGGGATGTATCACTCTTCGATACACATTTCATAAAAAAAACAACATTACTAATCAATGAATTATTCTAATAAAGTAAATCATTCAATTAATAATCAGTGAAATTTTTCAAAGCAATAACCACATTCATCATAAAAAGAGAGTTATATTTGTTATTCATTGCCAGATAGAGAACTATACTATAAGTTGTTAAATTAAAAATCTCAACAAAGAACCAGTGCTATGATTTGCCCTTCTTTATGTAATTATACAAACATTTTTTTTTTAAAATAAGCTGACTTTGTTTTAGCTTTGTAACTTTTTTGCATAAAGGAAAAGTTATTTTCTTGTCATTTAGACAACTTCACACTACTACCTTGAACATTTAAATTTACAATTAATAGAGTTTTAAAGCGCGGGATATCACCAGTAAACAAGACCACGTAATGACGTCATCATGGTGTTACACGGAGAATATCTGACAGGGACAGCATAATGAAATACATTCAAATCATAACGCATGAATTATATATTGGTGGAACAATATAACATAATATAATACTGATAATATGTTCAAATTGTATTCTATATGGAGTTAACCATGTGGTTTTACATCAGTTTAATGCGTAACATATAAATAAAACATTCCCTGTTATGAAAAAGACATCGTCGACAAGTTAAATAGATCTAGCTGCTGTGAATGATTTGCTAACCAATATCTAAAACAAAGAAAAAGCACATATTGTTAACGAAATACACTTTTTGATTTTTAATTTTTTTTAAGTCGTTAGCTAATATTATGAATCATATTAAAAAGAAGAACAATCTTCATTAGAAATGATGAAATATGAAGTTCATGCGACGATTATCTAGTGTACCCAAATCTGAGGCAAGAACAATTTAATTTTGAACCAAAACTATTATCATTCATCAAAAGTACAATACTTTATATATATATATATATATATATATATATATATATATATATATATATATATATATATATATATATATATATATATATATATATATATATATATATATATATATATATATATATATATATATATATATATATATATATATATATAGTATCCTTTTCTACAAAACCTTACATTGTATCATTTTATCTATTATTCAACGTATTTTGTTTGTCTTTACATTTATGAGCAGATGTACCTTTATTCTCAACATAAAGTCTGACATTTAATTTCTATATTTATTGTTTATTACATCTCTTTCATCCTTAATTTCATTTCAATGATGTATTCTTAAAACCGACTTGATTTATTTTCAAAAAAGATGACTCAACTTGGTCCCAAATTGACGCACTCTAAACATGTTTATTTTTTTTTTCAAATACCATCCTATACCATGTCTACACACAATTTTTGGGCGACAGTCACTGAGATTTTCATTAGAAACTATAAGAAAAAAATAACTTTTCTGCTTAAATAATAATGCGTACAGTGTTTGCATGCGGCTTCTAAGGGATCCATGCGCTGTGTTTAGTTCCTGATACGTACTTATCTGTACATGCAGGCCTCTTTATTCAATAACCCAATTGTTATAGTGGTTAAGCGGAGGAAGAAGAAAGCTGAAGACTTTAGTTTGTAAATCAATATTTATATACCCAAGAACCAATGCCTGTATTAAAAGTCCCAAATACTAATAAATAACGTGTTATTTTATACATTTTAACAAAGATTAAACAGCTGTACACTGTCTATGTGTCAGTATGTGGGTTTATTTACAAGAACAATTTGTTCAGATAATAAATCACATGAATCTATTAAAAAAAACTTTCCATCTTACTTTGTTTGAGTGCAAAAATTAAAGTAATATTCTTGTACATTTATCTCACCATAAATGATAAACATTAGATATATCATAAGTTATGCTATGTTTTCGTAGACTAGACGTATATGTATATTAGAAGTTACGTATAGAAAGAAATAGTTCCTCAATGTCGAAAGGAAATAGTTTGGTATTCTAAGAGTGCGCAGCGGGTATACAAATATGACATGTATTTATAAATTTATATTAAATATATTTTTGTTGGTTATAATGTTACTAATTCATATTTACTTTTTCCCAAACAGGGAATTAAGAGGTGTGTAGCCGTACAAAAAATACCCCCCCCCCCAAAAAAAAAAAAACAAAAAAAAAAACAACAACAAACTTTTATAACTGCTGCCTTAATAGTATTTTTTCTGCAAATTTAGCTAAATCTTAAACAGCATGAAACACAAAATGAAATATTTTATTGTTTATTTTACTTTTAATCGATTTAATGTACATTTATTGTGTATACAGATCTATATATTATAGATTTCTTGTATATTATTACATGCCACGACAAGTGCTTTGACCATAGCTTTTTAATGATGTAATAATGCGTTCGTAATTTGTGTTTACCGCTATTACAGACACATATGAAAGTTATTGAGCACAATTTTAGCTAATTTATTCAGAATAAAATATGGCACATTTTATAAATTAATTAAATTAAAATACATTATATAAATCCATCTAAACTATGTTACCTCTGACCAATATGTATAATTGTATTAAATTGAAACGTGTCGACGATATTGTAAGAAAAAGTTGAATGAATGAAAATACATTTTATCAAAACACAGAACAAACTTTCTTATTTTTGAAAACTTACTTTCCCTTATTTGAGTGCTTATCAGAGCAGTTGGGGAGAGGACATAGTAGGACGAATGGGTGTTTTTTTTTGGGTTTTATCATTCGCATACCATCCATTCCTTTTTATTGAGCTATCATGGAAATAGTAGTCTTTTGTTAATCATCTTATTATTTCACTTGCATCGTCTGTTTTGTCAAGTCTCAAGATTCCTGCCGGATGCCTCTATATAAAAAGAACATTATTTATTTAGACAGTTATTTATTCATTTAATAAGTACTTAAAAGGGCATGGCTACGATTTTGGTCAATTTCTGTTTTTCTTTTTGTATTTTTTACAATGCTTTAGGAATGCATTTCTAATGATAAAAAGAAAGTTAAAAGATACATGGCTCACAATTCTTTGTTATATTAACAAGGCTTGTGCCCTGTTTTTGTTTTCAGAGGTTCAATATACCAATTTAAAATATTTTTCAAGCTGATCTGTATTTGATTTTCATGTTAAGCATAACTAAACAGTTCCTAAAATTTTACACATTTATTTTAGGTCTAAACCTGAAATTTTCACTTCAACATTCAAAATGTAAACAGCAGCTTTGTTTACTTGGCAAAGAATTGTAATCTCTGTAATTTGCTTACAACTCATTGAATGGCAATAACATTAAAAATGTCCTTCTGAAGCATTGTAAACATTAAAATCGAAAACAAGATATTATTAACTAAAATTGTGACCATGCCTCTTTGAAATAAATTAAATAAAATCATAGTCATGATATATGGATATATGTATTCATCTAATATGAAATTAAGATTAAATAGAACTGTATTGCTATTGCATCTCAAACAATCGAGGTTTTCTTTGTTGTATGCTAGTCGATGAATATTATAATAAGCTCTCTTTACTTCATGTTTAACTTCCTTGTCACGTGACCATGGAGTCTGCGCCTTCTCTACGTCTTAAATTCACAACGCCTTCCCGTTTTAACCTTCCTATTACTACTTTTTCTGTTGAGTGACCATGTCTATACTCATAGAGTAATCTTATTTGACCAGATCGACAAGACACTACCATGGTGTCCATATTCGGACACTCTGTGTATCACTTTGATGTCGTCACTGTGTGGTTCTGTCTGCTTGCAGTCTCCCAGGCGGCGTATGGTAAGTAAATTTAAAGCACAAACTCATTTTAACAATAATACCGTAAATGCACATCAACACAAGTGTACGTAATTATACTTAATTAGACTAAGTGTTTCACATGTGAAATAATTGGATCCACTGTAAATTTGTATAGACCAATGATTTACAAATTTTGTTGTCAAAATGATTCAAAAACAGAATCAGAATGATGATGAAAAGTGCTAGGACTACTATTGTCCAGTAATGTAAGGTATTGGGTTATATGATTCCGATAGTCGCAGTCTCTAAGATACTTGTTTACAATAATGCATGTTTTGAAGTAAATATCTAAGTCACGGTCACACTGTCAGGACTTAAAGCTACGAGCCATCACGAGTTATAGGGAGCTATGACTCGACAAATTTTGGCCAGTTTACTATGGTGTTTAATGACAGGGACATCAGTTCGATTTTTTAGCTTACCTGAGCTGAAAACTCAAGTTAGCTATTCTGATAACATCTTGTCTGTCGTTTGTCTGTCTGTCCAGCTGTCCGTCTGTCTGTCTGTCTGTAAAATTTTCACATTTTCAACATCATCTCAGAAACCACTGCGCCATTCTCAACGACACTGGGCACAAAGCATCCTTAGCCTAAGGAAATTCAAAAATGTAGCAATTAAGGACCACACCTTTTTGCAAATGGAGATGATTAGGAATTTATGAACATTTTCGAGAAATTTTCAAAAATCTTCTTCTCAGGAACCATAAAACCAGGAAAACTGAAACTTGTGTGAAAACATCCACGAAGGTACCATGCAGGTAGCACAGATTTAAATTTGTGAAAATCATGACCCTCGGGAGAAGGGTTGGGCCACATTGGGGGGGGGGGGGGTCAAAGTTAAACATAGGAATATATAGTTTAAATCTTTAAAAATATTTTTCTCAGAAACTAATCAGCCAGGAACAATAAAACTTGTGTGAAAGCATCCTCAGCTAGTGTAGATTCACAGTTGTGAAAATCATGATCCCCAGATGTAGGGTGGGGCCACAATGAGGGGTTGAAGTTCAACATAGGAATATATAAAGTAAATCTTTAAAATTCTTCTCAGAAAATAATCAGGAAGAAAGGCTGACGCTTGTGTGGAAGCATCTACAGGAAGTGTAGATTCAAAGTTATAAAAATCATGACCTCAAGGGATAGGATGTGGCCACAATGTGGGGGAGGGGGGTAAAGTTCAAACAGGAATAAATAGAGCTAATCGTTTAAAATCTTCTTCTCAGAAACTAATCAGCCAGGAAAACTGAAACTTGTGTTGGAGCATCCTCAGATAGTGTAGATTAATAGATGTGAAAATCGTGGTCCCCATGGGTCGGGTGGGGCCACAATGGGGGATCAAAATTTAACATCTGAACATATAAAATAAATCTTTAAAAATCTTCTTCTCAGAAACCAATCACCCAGGAAGCATCCTCAGAGAGTGTAGATTTACAGTTGTAAAAATCATGACCATCGAGGGTAGGGTGGGGCCACAATTAAATTAGTTTAACATAGGAATATGTAGAGTTAATCTTTAAAAGCCTTCTTCTCAGAACCAATCAGGCATGAAAGCTGAACCTTGTGTGGAAGCATTGTTAGGTAGAGTAGATTCAATATTCAATACGATTCACAAAATCGTGAACCCCAGGCCCCAGTGGGGCCATATTAGGGGGTCAAAGTTTAACATGGGAACATATAAAATAAATCTTTAAAAATCTTCTTCTCAGAAACTAATCATCCAAGATAGCTGAAACTTGTGTTGAAGCTTTTCTAGGTAGTGTAGATTCACATTTGTGAAAATCATGACCCTCGGGGGTAGGATGGGGCCACAATGTGAGGTCAAAGTAAAACATACGAATATATAGAGTAAATCTTTAAAAATCTTGTTCTCAGAAACTAATAAGCCAGGAAAGCTAAAACTTTTGTTGAAGCATCCTCAGGTAGTGTAGATTCAAAGTTGTGAAAATATTGATCCCCAGTTGTCGGCTGGGGCCTCAATGACGGGTTGAAGTTCAACATAGGAACATATAGAGTAAATATTTAAAAATCTTCTCAGAAACTAATCAGCCATGAAAGCTGACACTTGTGTGGAAGCAACCTTAGAGAGTGTAAATTCAAAGTTGTAAAAATTATGACACTCAGGGGTAGGATGGGGCTACAATAGGGGGGGGGGGTTGAAGTTTAACATAGTAATATATAAAGTAAATATTTAAAAATCTTCTTCTCAGAAACTAATCAGCCATGAAAGCTGACATTTGTGTGGAAGCATCCTAAGAGAGTGTAGATTCAAAGTTGTGAAAATTATGACACCTAGGGATAGGGTGGGGCTACAATGGGGTGGGGGTGAAGTTAAACATAGTAATATATAAAGTAAATATTTAAAAATCTTCCTCTCAGAAAATAATCAGCCAGGAAATCTGGAACTTGTGTGAAAGCATCCTCAGGTAGTGTAGATTCAAAGTTGTGAAAATGATGACCCCTGGGGATAGGGCGGGTGTATAATGGGGGTTGAAGTTGAACATAGGAATATATAGAGTAAACCTTTAAAAATCTTCTTCTCAGAAACTAATCAGTCGGGAAAGCCGGAACTTGTGTGGAAGCATTCTCAGGGAGTGTAAATTCAAAGTTGTGAAATTCATGACCCCCAGAGATAGGGTGAACCCAGAATGTTGATTAAATTTTAACATAGGAACATATAGAGTAAAACTTTAAAAATCTTCTTCTTAAAAATAAACAGCCATGAAAGGTGACACTTGTGTGGAAGCATCCTCAGAGAGTGTAGATTCAAAGTTGTGGAAAGTATGATCCCCGGGGGTAGGATGGGGCTACAATGAGGGAGTTGAAGTTCAACATAGTACATGTAATATATAAAGTAGATCTTTAAAAATCTTTTTCTCAAAAACAAATCAGCCAGGAAAGCTGACACTTGTGTGGAAGCATTCACAGATAGTGTAGATTCAAAGTTGTGAAAATCCTGATCCCCAGGGGTCGGGTGGGGCCACAATGGGCGGTCAAAGTTTAACATAGGGACATATACAGTTAAGCTTTAAATTTTTTTTTTCCAAAACCAATTAGCCAGTCAAACTGAAACATGTGTGAGAGCATAATTAGGTAGTATAGAATCAAAGTTGTAAAAATCATGACGCCCGAAGGTAGGGTGGGGCCACAATTAGGGGTCGAAGTTTAACATAGGAATATGTAAGGTAAATCTTTGAAAATCTTCTTCTCAATAACCGATCAGCCAGGAATGCTGAAATTTGTGTGTGGAAGCTTTCTTAGGTAGAGTATATTCAAAGTTGTGAACATTATGACCTTCGGGTGTAGGATGAGCTTACAATGGGGGTTAAAGTTTAACAAAGAAACATAAAATAAATCTTTGAAAATCAAATTCTCAGTAACTTATCAGCCATTAAAGCTAAAACTTTTGTTGTAGCATCCTCAGGTATTGTACATTCAAAGTTGTGAAAATCGTGATCCCCAGTTGTCGGGTTGGGCCTCAATGAGGGGTTGAAATTTAAAATAGGAACATATAGAGTAAAAATTTAAAAATCTTTTTCTCAGAAACTAATCAGCCATGAAAGCTGACACTTATGTGGAAGCATCCTCAGAGAGTGTAGATTCAAAGTTGTGAAAAGTATGATCCCCGGGGGTAGGATGGGGTACAATGGAGGGGGGAGGGGGGGAGAGGATGAAGTTTAACATAGTAATATATAAAGTAAATCTTTAAAAATATTCTTCTGAGAATCTAATCAGCCAGGAAAGCTGACACTTGTGTGGAAGCATTTTCAGATAATGTTGATTCATAGTGGTCAAAAATCGTGATCCCCAGGGGTCCGGTGGGGCCACAAAGGGGGGTCGAAGTTAAACAGAATGATATGTACAGTTAATCTTTAAAAATCTTTTTCTCCGAAACCAATCAACCAGTAAAACTGAAACTTGTGTGGCAGTATTATCAAGTAGTATAGAATCAAAGTTGTAAAAATCATAATGCCCTAGGGTAGGGTGGGGCCATAATGAAGGGAGAAAGTTAAACATAGGAATATGTAAGGTAAATCTATGAAAATCTTATTCTCAGAAACTAATCAGCCTGGAAAGCTGACACTTTTGTGGAAGCATTCTCAGAGAGAGTAGATTCAAAGTTGTGAAAATCGTGATCCCCAGTTGTCGGATGAGGCCTCAAAGAGGGGTTGAAGTTTAATATTGGAACATATAGAGTAAATATTTAAAGATCTTTTTCTCAGAAACTAATCAGCCATGAAAGCTGACACTTGTTTGGAAGCATCCTCAGAGAGTGCAGATTCAAAGTTGTGAAAAGTATAACCCCCGGTGGTAGGATGGGGCTACAATAAGGGGGGGGGGGGTTAAGTTTGACAAAGTAATATATAAAGTAGATCTTTAAAAATTTTGTTCTCAGAAACTAATCAGCCATGAAAGGTAAAACTTTGGTTGAGGCATTCTCAGATAGTGTAGATTCAAAGTTGTGAAAATCGTGATCCCCAGTTGTCGGGTTGGGCCTCAATAAGGGGTTGAAGTACAACATAGGAACATATAGAGTAAATATTTAAAACTTTTCTTCTCACAAACTAATCAGCCATGAAAGCTGACATTTGTGTGGAAGCATTCTCAGAGAGTGTAAATTCACAGTTGTGAAAAGTATGATCCCCGGAGGTAGGATGGGGCTCTAATGGGGGGGGGGTGAAGTTCAACATAGTACATATAATATATAAAGTAATTCTTTAAAAAAAATGTTCTCAGAAACAAATCCGCCAGGAAAGCTGACACTTGTTTGGAAGCATTCACAGATAGTGTAGATTCAAAGTTGTGAAAATCCTGATCCCCAGGGGTTGGGTGGGGCCACAATGGGCGGTCAAAGTTTAACATAGGGACATATACAGTTAAGCTTTAAAAATCTTTTTCTCCGAAACCAATCAACCAGTAAAACTGAAACTTGTGTGGCAGTATTATCAAGTAGTATAGAATCAAAGTTGTAAAAATCATGACGCCCGAAGGTAGGGTGGGGCCACAATTAGGGGTCAAAGTTTAACATAGGAATATGTAAGGTAAATCTTTGAAAATCTTCTTCTCAAAAACCGATCAGCCAGGAATGCTGAAACTTTTGTGTGGAAGCTTTTTAAGGTAGAGGATATTCAAAGTTGTGAAAATTATGACCTTCGGGTGTAGGATGAGCTTACAATGGGGGTTAAAGTTTAACAAAGAAACATATAAAATAAATCTTTGAAAATCAAATTCTCAGTAACTTATCAGCCACGAAAGCTAAAACTTTTGTTAAAGCATCCTCAGGTATTGTAGATTCAAAGTTGTGAAAATCGTGATCCCCAGTTGTCGGGTTGGGCCTCAATGAGGGGTTGAACTTTAAAATAGGAACATATAGAGTAAATAATTAAAAATCTTTTTCTCAGAAACTAATCAGCCATGAAAGCTGACATTTGTGTGGAAGCATCCTCGGAGAGTGTAGATTCAATGTTGTGAAAAGTATGACCCCCGGAGGTAGGATGGGGTACGGGGGGGGGGGAGGGTGAAGTTTAACATAGTAATATATAAAGTAGATCTTTAAAAATCTTCTGCTGAGAATATAATCAGCCAGGAAAGCTGACACTTGTGTGGAAGCATTTTCAGAAAATGTTGATTCATAGTGGTGAAAAATCGTGATCCCCAGGGGTCCGGCGGGGCAACAAAGGGGGGTCGAAGTTAAACAGAATGATATATACAGTTAATCTTTAACAATCTTTTTCTCCGAAACCAATCAATCAGTAAAACTGAAACTTGTGTGGCAGTATTATCAAGTAGTATAGAGTCAAAGTTGTAAAAATCATGATGCCCAAGGGTAAGGTGGGCCCACAATGAAGGGAGAAAGTTAAACATAGAAATATGTAAGGTAAATCCATGAACATCTTTTTCTCAGAAACTAATCAGCCAGGAAAGCTGACACTTTTGTGGAAGCATTCTCAGAGAGAGTAGATTCAAAGTTGTGAAAATCGTGATCCCCAGTTGTCGGGTGAGGCCTCAAAGAGGGGTTGAAGTTTAATATTGGAACATATAGAGTAAATATTTAAAGATCTTTTTCTCAGAAACTAATCAGCCATGAAAGCCAACACTTGTTTGGAAGCATCCTCAGAGAGTGCAGATTCAAAGTTGTGAAAAGTATAACCCCCGGTGGTAGGATGGGGCTACAATAGGGGGGGAGGGGTTAAGTTTGACAAAGTAATATATAAAGTAGATCTTTAAAAATTTTGTTCTCAGAAACTAATCAGCCATGAAAGGTAAAACTTTGGTTGAGGCATTCTCAGATAGTGTAGATCAAAGTTGTGAAAATCGTGATCCCCAGTTGTCGGGTTGGGCCTCAATAAGGGGTTGAAGTTCAACATAGGAACATATAGAGTAAATATTAAAAAAAATTCTTCTCAGAAACTAATCAGCCATGAAAGCTGACATTTGTGTGGAAGCATTCTCAGAGAGTGTAAATTCAAAGTTGTGAAAAGTATGATCCCCGGAGGTAGGATGGGGCTCTAATGGGGGGGGGGGGGGGGTGAAGTTCAACATATTACATATGATATATAAAGTAGATCTTTAAAAATCTTTTTCTCAGAAACAAATCAGCCAGGAAAGCTGACACTTGTGTGGAAGCATTCACAGATAGCGTAGATTTAAAGTTGTGAAAATCCTGATCCCCAGGGGTTGGGTGGGGCCACAATGGGCGGTCAAAGTTTAACATAGGGACATATACAGTTAAGCTTTAAAACTCTTTTTTTTCCAAAACCAATTAGCCAGTCAAACTGAAACATGTGTGAGAGCATAATTAGGTAGTATAGAATCAAAGTTGTAAAAATCATGACGCCCGAAGGTAGGGTGGGGCCACAATTAGGGGTCGAAGTTTAACATAGGAATATGTAAGGTAAATCTTTGAAAATCTTCTTCTCAAAAACCGATCAGCCAGGAATGCTGAAACTTTTGTGTGGAAGCTTTGTTAGGTAGAGTATATTCAAAGTTGTGAAAATTATGACCTTCGGGTGTAGGATGAGCTTACAATGGGGGTTAAAGTTTAACAAAGAAACATAAAATAAATCTTTGAAAATCAAATTCTCAGTAACTTATCAGCCACGAAAGCTAAAACTTTTGTTGAAGCATCCTCAGGTATTGTAGATTCAAAGTTGTGAAAATCGTGATCCCCAGTTGTCGGGTTGGGCCTCAATGAGGGGTTGAAATTCAAAATAGGAACATATAGAGTAAATATTTAAAAATCTTTTTCTCAGAAACTAATCAGCCATGAAAGCTGACACTTATGTGGAAGCATCCTCAGAGAGTGTAGATTCAAAGTTGTGAAAAGTATGATCCCCGGGGGTAGGATGGGGCTATAATGGGGGGGGGGGGAGGTTGAAGTACATGTTATATATAAAGTAGATCTTTAAAAATTTTGTTCTCAGAAACTAATCAGCCAGGAAAGCTTACACTTGTGTGGGAGCATTTTCAGATTATGTAGATTCATAGTTGTTATAAATCGTGATCCCCAGGGGTCGGGTGGGGCAACAATGGGGGGTCGAAGTTTAACATAGGAACGTATACCGTTAATCTTTAAAAATCGTTTTCTCAGAAACCAATCAGCCAGTAAAACTGAAACTTGTATGGCAGCATTATTAGGTAGTATAAAATCAAAGTTGTAAAAATCATGACGCCCGAGGGTAGGGTGGGGCCACACTTAGGGGTCGAAATTTAACATAGGAATATGTAAGGTAAATCTTTAAAAATCTTCTTCTCAGAAACTGATCAGACAGGAATGCTGAAACATGTGTGGAAGCTTTCTTAGGTAGAGGATATTCAAAGTCGCGAAAATCATGACCCTCGGATGTAGGATGAGCTTACAATGGGGGTCAAAGTTGAACAAAGAAACATAAAATAAATCTTTGAAAATCTTGTTCTTAGAAACTAATCAGCCAGGAAAGCTAAAACTTTTGTTAAAGCATCCTCAGGTAGTGTAGATTCAAAGTTGTGAAAATCGTGATCCCAAGTTGTCGGGTTCGGCCTCAATGAGGGGTTGAAATTATACAAACATATAGGAACAAAAGGAACATATAGAGTAAATAATTAAAAATCTTTTTCTCAGAAACTAATCAGCCATGAAAGCTGACATTTGTGTGGAAGCATCCTCGGAGAGTGTAGATTCAAAGTTGTGAAAAGTATGACCCCCGGAGGTAGGATGGGGTACAATGGGGGGGGGGAGGGCGAAGTTTAATATAGTAATATATAAAGTAGATCTTTAAAAATCTTCTTCTGAGAATATAATCAGCCAGGAAAGCTGACACTTGTGTGGAAGCATTTTCAGAAAATGTTGATTCATAGTGGTGAAAAATCGTGATCCCCAGGGGTCCGGTGGGGCCACAAAGGGGGGTCGAAGTTAAACAGAATGATATATACAGTTAATCTTTAACAATCTTTTTCTCCGAAACCAATCAATCAGTAAAACTGAAACTTGTGTGGCAGTATTATCAAGTAGTATAGAATCAAAGTTGTAAAAATCATGATGCCCGAGGGTAAGGTGGGCCCACAATGAAGGGAGAAAGTTAAACATAGGTATATGTAAGGTAAATCCATGAACATCTTTTTCTCAGAAACTAATCAGCCAGTAAAACTGAAACTTGTGTGGCAGTATTATCAAGTAGTATAGAATCAAAGTTGTAAAAATCATGATGCCCGAGGGTAAGGTGGGCCCACAATGAAGGGAGAAAGTTAAACATTGCTATATACAGTTAATCTTTAAAAATCTTTTTCTCCGAAACCAATCAACCAGTAAAACTGAAACTTGTGTGGCAGTATTATCAAGTAGTATAGAATCAAAGTTGTAAAAATCATGATGCCCGAGGGTAGGGTGGGCCCACAATGAAGGGAGAAAGTTAAACATAGGAATATGTAAGGCAAATCTATGAACATCTTTTTCTCAGAAACTAATCAGCCATGAAAGCCAACACTTGTTTGGAAGCATCCTCAGAGAGTGTAGATTCAAAGTTGTGAAAAGTATGATCCCCGGGGGTAGGATGGGGCTATAATGGGGGGGGGGGGGTTGAAGTACATGTTATATATAAAGTAGATCATTAAAAATTTTGTTCTCAGAAACTAATCAGCCAGGAAAGCTTACACTTGTGTGGAAGCATTTTCAGATTATGTAGATTCATAGTTGTTATAAATCGTGATCCCCAGGGGTCGGGTGGGGCAACAATGGGGGGTCGAAGTTTAACATAGGAACGTATACCGTTAATCTTTAAAAATCGTTTTCTCAGAAACCAATCAGCCAGTAAAACTGAAACTTGTATGGCAGCATTATTAGGTAGTATAAAATCAAAGTTGTAAAAATCATGACGCCCGAGGGTAGGGTGGGGCCACACTTAGGGGTCGAAATTTAACATAGGAATATGTAAGGTAAATCTTTAAAAATCTTCTTCTCAGAAACTGATAAGACAGGAATGCTGAAACATGTGTGGAAGCTTTCTTAGGTAGAGGATATTCAAAGTCGCGAAAATCATGACCCTCGGATGTAGGATGAGCTTGCAATGGGGGTCAAAGTTGAACAAAGAAACATAAAATAAATCTTTGAAAATCTTGTTCTCAGAAACTAATCAGCCAGGAAAACTAAAACTTTTGTTAAAGCATCCTCAGGTAGTGTAGATTCAAAGTTGTGAAAATCGTGATCCCCAGTTGTCGGGTTCGGCCTCAATGAGGGGTTGAAATTTAACATAGGAACATATAGAGTAAATAATTAAAAATCTTTTTCTCAGAAACTAATCAGCCATGAAAGCTGACATTTGTGTGGAAGCATCCTCGGAGAGTGTAGATTCAAAGTTGTGAAAAGTATGACCCCCGGAGGTAGGATGGGGTACAATGGGGGGGGGGGGGGAGGGCGAAGTTTAACATAGTAATATATAAAGTAGATCTTTAAAAATCTTCTTCTGAGAATATAATCAGCCAGGAAAGCTGACACTTGTGTGGAAGCATTTTCAGAAAATGTTGATTCATAGTGGTGAAAAATCGTGATCCCCAGGGGTCCGGTGGGGCCACAAAGGGGGGTCGAAGTTAAACAGAATGATATATACAGTTAATCTTTAACAATCTTTTTCTCCGAAACCAATCAATCAGTAAAACTGAAACTTGTGTGGCAGTATTATCAAGTAGTATAGAATCAAAGTTGTAAAAATCATGATGCCCGAGGGTAAGGTGGGCCCACAATGAAGGGAGAAAGTTAAACATAGGTATATGTAAGGTAAATCCATGAACATCTTTTTCTCAGAAACTAATCAGCCAGTAAAACTGAAACTTGTGTGGCAGTATTATCAAGTAGTATAGAATCAAAGTTGTAAAAATCATGATGCCCGAGGGTAGGGTGGGGCCACAATGAAGGGAGAAAGTTAAACATAGGAATATGTAAGGCAAATCTTTGAACATCTTTTTCTCAGAAACTAATCAGCCATGAAAGCTGACACTTATGTGGAAGCATCCTCAGAGAGTGTAGATTCAAAGTTGTGAAAAGTATGATCCCCGGGGGTAGGATGGGGCTATAATGGGGGGGGGAGGTTGAAGTACATGTTATATATAAAGTAGATCTTTAAAAATTTTGTTCTCAGAAACTAATCAGCCAGGAAAGCTTACACTTGTGTGGAAGCATTTTCAGATTATGTAGATTCATAGTTGTTATAAATCGTGATCCCCAGGGGTCGGGTGGGGCAACAATGGGGGGTCGAAGTTTAACATAGGAACGTATACCGTTAATCTTTAAAAATCGTTTTCTCAGAAACCAATCAGCCAGTAAAACTGAAACTTGTATGGCAGCATTATTAGGTAGTATAAAATCAAAGTTGTAAAAATCATGACGCCCGAGGGTAGGGTGGGGCCACACTTAGGGGTCGAAATTTAACATAGGAATATGTAAGGTAAATCTTTAAAAATCTTCTTCTCAGAAACTGATCAGACAGGAATGCTGAAACATGTGTGGAAGCTTTCTTAGGTAGAGGATATTCAAAGTCGCGAAAATCATGACCCTCGGGTGTAGGATGAGCTTACAATGGGGGTCAAAGTTGAACAAAGAAACATAAAATAAATCTTTGAAAATCAAATTCTCAGTAACTAATCAGCCAGGAAAGCTAAAACTTTTGTTAAAGCATCCTCAGGTAGTGTAGATTCAAAGTTGTGAAAATCGTGATCCCCAGTTGTCGGGTTCGGCCTCAATGAGGGGTTGAAATTTAACATAGGAACATATAGAGTAAATAATTAAAAATCTTTTTCTCAGAAACTAATCAGCCATGAAAGCTGACATTTGTGTGGAAGCATCCTCGGAGAGTGTAGATTCAAAGTTGTGAAAAGTATGACACCCGGAGGTAGGATTGGGTACGGGGGGGGGGGGGGGGAGGGTGAAGTTTAACATAGTAATATATAAAGTAGATCTTTAAAAATCTTCTTCTGGGATTTAATCAGCCAGGAAAGCTGACACTTGTGTGGAAGCATTTTCAGATAATGTTGATTCATAGTGGTGAAAAATCGTGATCCCCAGGGGTCCGGTGGGGCAACAAAGGGGGGTCGAAGTTAAACAGAATGCTATATACAGTTAATCTTTAAAAATCTTTTTCTCCGAAACCAATCAACCAGTAAAACTGAAACTTGTGTGGCAGTATTATCAAGTAGTATAGAATCAAAGTTGTAAAAATCATGATGCCCGAGGGTAGGGTGGGGCCACAATGAAGGGAGAAAGTTAAACATAGGAATATGTAAGGTAAATCTATGAAAATCTTATTCTCAGAAACTAATCAGCCATGAAAGGTAAAACTTTGGTTGAGGCATTCTCAGATAGTGTAGATTCAAAGTTGTGAAAATCGTGATCCCCAGTTGTCGGGTTGGGCCTCAATAAGGGGTTGAAGTTCAACATAGGAACATATAGAGTAAATATTTAAAAAATTTCTTCTCAGAAACTAATCAGCCATGAAAGCTGACATTTGTTCGGAAGCATTCTCAGAGAGTGTAAATTCAAAGTTGTGAAAAGTATGATCCCCGGAGGTAGGATGGGGCTCTAATGGGGGGGGGGGGGTGAAGTTCAACATAGTACATATAATATATAAAGTAGATCTTTAAAAATCTTTTTCTCAGAAACAAATCAGCCAAGAAAGCTGACACTTGTGTGGAAGCATTCACAGATAGTGTAGATTCAAAGTTGTGAAAATCCTGATCCCCAGGGGTTGGGTGGGTCCACAATGGGCGGTCAAAGTTTAACATAGGGACATATACAGTTAAGCTTTAAAACTCTTTTTTTTTCCAAAACCAATTAGCCAGTCAAACTGAAACATGTGTGAGAGCATAATTAGGTAGTATAGAATCAGAGTTGTAAAAATCATGACGCCCGAAGGTAGGGTGGGGCCACAATTAGGGGTCGAAGTTTAACATAGGAATATGTAAGGTAAATCTTTGAAAATCTTCTTCTCAAAAACCGATCAGCCAGGAATGCTGAAACTTTTGTGGAAGCATTCTTAGGTAGAGTATATTCAAAGTTGTGAAAATTATGACCTTCGGGTGTAGGATGAGCTTACAATGGGGGTTAAAGTTTAACAAAGAAACATATAAAATAAATCTTTGAAAATCAAATTCTCAGTAACTTATCAGCCATGAAAGCTAAAACTTTTGTTGAAGCATCCTCAGGTGTTGTAGATTCAAAGTTGTGAAAATCGTGATCCCCAGTTGTCGGGTTGGGCCTCAATGAGGGGTTGAAATTTAAAATAGGAACATATAGAGTATATATTTAAAAATCTTTTTCTCAGAAACTAATCAGCCATGAAAGCTGACACTTATGTGGAAGCATCCTCAGAGAGTGTAGATTCAAAGTTGTGAAAAGTATGATCCCCGGGGGTAGGATGGGGCTATAATGGGGGGGGGGGGGGTTGAAGTACATGTTATATATAATGTAGATCTTTAACAATTTTTTTCTCAGAAACTAATCAGCCAGGAAAGCTTACACTTGTGTGGAAGCATTTTCAGATTATGTAGATTCATAGTTGTTATAAATCGTGATCCCCAGGGGTCGGGTGGGGCAACAATGGGGGGTCGAAGTTTAACATAGGTACGTATACCGTTAATCTTTAAAAATCGTTTTCTCAGAAACCAATCAGCCAGTAAAACTGAAACTTGTATGGCAGCATTATTAGGTAGTATAAAATCAAAGTTGTAAAAATCATGACGCCCGAGGGTAGGGTGGGGCCACACTTAGGGGTCGAAATTTAACATAGGAATATGTAAGGTAAATCTTTAAAAATCTTCTTCTCAGAAACTGATCAGACAGGAATGCTGAAACATGTGTGGAAGCTTTCTTAGGTAGAGGATATTCAAAGTCGCGAAAATCATGACCCTCGGGTGTAGGATGAGCTTACAATGGGGGTCAAAGTTGAACAAAGAAACATAAAATAAATCTTTGAAAATCTTGTTCTCAGAAACTAATCAGCCAGGAAAGCTAAAACTTGTGTTAAAGCATCCTCAGGTAGTGTAGATTCAAAGTTGTGAAAATCGTGATCCCCAGTTGTCGGGTTCGGCCTCAATGAGGGGTTGAAATTTAACATAGGAACATATAGAGTAAATATTTAAAAATCTTTTTCTCAGAAACTAATCAGCCATGAAAGCTGACACTTATGTGGAAGCATCCTCGGAGAGTGTAGATTCAAAGTTGTGAAAAGTATGACCCCCGGAGGAAGGATGGGGTACAATGGGGGGGGGGGGGGGTGAAGTTTAACATAGTAATATATAAAGTAGATCTTTAAAAATCTTCTTCTGAGAATCTAATCAGCCAGGAAAGCTGAAACTTGTGTGGAAGCATTTTCAGAAAAGGTTAATTCATAGTGGTGAAAAATCGTGATCCCCAGGGGTCCGGTGGGGCCACAAAGGAGGGTCGACGTTAAACAGAATGATATATACAGTTAATCTTTAAAAATCTTTTTCTCCGAAACCAATCAACCAGTAAAACTGAAACTTGTGTGGCAGTATTATCAAGTAGTATAGAATCAAAGTTGTAAAAATCATGTTGCCCGAGGGTAGGGTGGGCCCACAATGAAGGGAGAAAGTTAAACATAGGAATATGTAAGGTAAATCTATTAACATCTTATTCTCAGAAACTAATCAGCCAGGAAAGCTGACACTTTTGTGGAAGCTTTCTTAGGTAGAGGATATTCAAAGTCGCGAAAATCATGACCCTCGGGTGTAGGATGAGCTGACAATGGGGGTCAAAGTTGAACAAAGAAACATAAAATAAATCTTTGAAAATCTTGTTCTCAGAAACTAATCAGCCAGGAAAGCTAAAACTTGTGTTAAAGCATCCTCATTGTAGTGTAGATTCAAAGTTGTGAAAATCGTGATCCCCAGTTGTCGGGTTCGGCCTCAATGAGGGGTTGAAATTTAACATAGGAACATATAGAGTAAATAATTAAAAATCTTTTTTTCAGAAACTAATCAGCCAAGAAAGCTGACATTTGTGTGGAAGCATCCTCGGAGAGTGTAGATTCAAAGTTGTGAAAAGTATGACCCCCCGGAGGTAGGATGGGGTACAATGGGGGGGGGGGTGAAGTTTAACATAGTAATATATAAAGTAGATCTTTAAAAATCTTCTTCTGAGAATCTAATCAGCCAGGAAAGCTGACACTTGTGTGGAAGCATTTTCAGAAAAGGTTAATTCATAGTGGTGAAAAATCGTGATCCCCAGGGGTCCGGTGGGGCCACAAAGGAGGGTCGAAGTTAAACAGAATGATATATACAGTTAATCTTTAAAAATCTTTTTCTCCGAAACCAATCAACCAGTAAAACTGAAACTTGTGTGGCAGTATTACCAAGTAGTATAGAATCAAAGTTGTAAAAATCATGTTGCCCGAGGGTAGGGTGGGCCCACAATGAAGGGAAAAAGTTAAACATAGGAATATGTAAGGTAAATCTATGAACATCTTTTTCTCAGAAACTAATCAGCCAGGAATGCTGACACTTTTGTGGAAGCATTCTCAGAGAGAGTAGATTCAAAGTTGTGAAAATCGTGATCCCCAGTTGTCGGGTGGGGCCTCAAAGAGGGGTTAAAGTTTAATATTGGAACATATAGAGTAAATATTTAAAGATCTTTTTCTCAGAAACTATTCAGCCATAAAAGCTGACACTTTTGTGGAAGCATTCTCAGAGAGAGTAGATTCAAAGTTGTGAAAATCGTGATCCCCAGTTGTCGGGTGGGGCCTCAAAGACGGGTTGAAGTTTAATATTGGAACATATAGAGTAAATATTTAAAGATCTTTTTCTCAGAAACTAATCAGCCATGAAAGCCGACACCTGTTTGGAAGCATCCTCAGAGAGTGCAGATTCAAAGTTGTGAAAAGTACGACCCCCGGGGGTAGGATGGGGCTACAATAGGGGGGGGGGGTTAAGTTTGACAAAGTAATATATAAAGTAGATCTTTAAAAATTTTGTTCTCAGAAACTAATCAGCCATGAAAGGTAAAACTTTGGTTGAGGCATTCTCAGATAGTGTAGATTCAAAGTTGTGAAAATCGTGATCCCCAGTTGTCGGGTTGGGCCTCAATAAGGGGTTGAAGTTCAACATAGGAACATATAGAGTAAATATTTAAAAATTTTCTTCTCAGAAACTAATCAGCCATGAAAGCTGACATTTGTGTGGAAGCATTCTCAGAGAGTGTAAATTCAAAGTTGTGAAAAGTATGATCCCCGGAGGTAGGATGGGGCTCTAATGGGGGGGGGGGGGGGTGAAGTTCAACATAGTACATATAATATATAAAGTAGATCTTTAAAAATCTTTTTCTCAGAAACAAATCAGCCAGGAAAGCTGACACTTGTGTGGAAGCATTCACAGATAGTGTAGATTCAAAGTTGTGAAAATTCTGATCCCCAGGGGTTGGGTGGGGCCACAATGGGCGGTCAAAGTTTAACATAGGGACATATACAGTTAAGCTTTAAAACTCTTTTTTTTTCCAAAACCAATTAGCCAGTCAAACTGAAACATGTGTGAGAGCATAATTAAGTAGTATAGAATCAAAGTTGTAAAAATCATGACGCCCGAAGGTAGGGTGGGGCCACAATTAGGGGTCGAAGTTTAACATAGGAATATGTAAGGTAAATCTTTGAAAATCTTCTTCTCAAAAACCGATCAGCCAGGAATGCTGAAACTTTTGTGGAAGCATTCTTAGGTAGAGTATATTCAAAGTTGTGAAAATTATGACCTTCGGGTGTAGGATGAGCTTACAATGGGGGTTAAAGTTTAACAAAGAAACATATAAAATAAATCTTTGAAAATCAAATTCTCAGTAACTTATCAGCCATGAAAGCTAAAACTTTTGTTGAAGCATCCTCAGGTGTTGTAGATTCAAAGTTGTGAAAATCGTGATCCCCAGTTGTCGGGTTGGGCCTCAATGAGGGGTTGAAATTTAAAATAGGAACATATAGAGTATATATTTAAAAATCTTTTTCTCAGAAACTAATCAGCCATGAAAGCTGACACTTATGTGGAAGCATCCTCAGAGAGTGTAGATTCAAAGTTGTGAAAAGTATGATCCCCGGGGGTAGGATGGGGCTATAATGGGGGGGGGGGGGGGTTGAAGTACATGTTATATATAATGTAGATCTTTAACAATTTTGTTCTCAGAAACTAATCAGCCAGGAAAGCTTACACTTGTGTGGAAGCATTTTCAGATTATGTAGATTCATAGTTGTTATAAATCGTGATCCCCAGGGGTCGGGTGGGGCAACAATGGGGGGTCGAAGTTTAACATAGGTACGTATACCGTTAATCTTTAAAAATCGTTTTCTCAGAAACCAATCAGCCAGTAAAACTGAAACTTGTATGGCAGCATTATTAGGTAGTATAAAATCAAAGTTGTAAAAATCATGACGCCCGAGGGTAGGGTGGGGCCACACTTAGGGGTCGAAATTTAACATAGGAATATGTAAGGTAAATCTTTAAAAATCTTCTTCTCAGAAACTGATCAGACAGGAATGCTGAAACATGTGTGGAAGCTTTCTTAGGTAGAGGATATTCAAAGTCGCGAAAATCATGACCCTCGGGTGTAGGATGAGCTTACAATTGGGGTCAAAGTTGAACAAAGAAACATAAAATAAATCTTTGAAAATCTTGTTCTCAGAAACTAATCAGCCAGGAAAGCTAAAACTTGTGTTAAAGCATCCTCAGGTAGTGTAGATTCAAAGTTGTGAAAATCGTGATCCCCAGTTGTCGGGTTCGGCCTCAATGAGGGGTTGAAATTTAACATAGGAACATATAGAGTAAATATTTAAAAATCTTTTTCTCAGAAACTAATCAGCCATGAAAGCTGACACTTATGTGGAAGCATCCTCGGAGAGTGTAGATTCAAAGTTGTGAAAAGTATGACCCCCGGAGGAAGGATGGGGTACAATGGGGGGGGGGGGGGGTGAAGTTTAACATAGTAATATATAAAGTAGATCTTTAAAAATCTTCTTCTGAGAATCTAATCAGCCAGGAAAGCTGAAACTTGTGTGGAAGCATTTTCAGAAAAGGTTAATTGATAGTGGTGAAAAATCGTGATCCCCAGGGGTCCGGTGGGGCCACAAAGGAGGGTCGACGTTAAACAGAATGATATATACAGTTAATCTTTAAAAATCTTTTTCTCCGAAACCAATCAACCAGTAAAACTGAAACTTGTGTGGCAGTATTATCAAGTAGTATAGAATCAAAGTTGTAAAAATCATGTTGCCCGAGGGTAGGGTGGGCCCACAATGAAGGGAGAAAGTTAAACATAGGAATATGTAAGGTAAATCTATTAACATCTTATTCTCAGAAACTAATCAGCCAGGAAAGCTGACACTTTTGTGGAAGCTTTCTTAGGTAGAGGATATTCAAAGTCGCGAAAATCATGACCCTCGGGTGTAGGATGAGCTGACAATGGGGGTCAAAGTTGAACAAAGAAACATAAAATAAATCTTTGAAAATCTTGTTCTCAGAAACTAATCAGCCAGGAAAGCTAAAACTTGTGTTAAAGCATCCTCATTGTAGTGTAGATTCAAAGTTGTGAAAATCGTGATCCCCAGTTGTCGGGTTCGGCCTCAATGAGGGGTTGAAATTTAACATAGGAACATATAGAGTAAATAATTAAAAATCTTTTTTTCAGAAACTAATCAGCCAAGAAAGCTGACATTTGTGTGGAAGCATCCTCGGAGAGTGTAGATTCAAAGTTGTGAAAAGTATGACCCCCCGGAGGTAGGATGGGGTACAATGGGGGGGGGGGGGTGAAGTTTAACATAGTAATATATAAAGTAGATCTTTAAAAATCTTCTTCTGAGAATCTAATCAGCCAGGAAAGCTGACACTTGTGTGGAAGCATTTTCAGAAAAGGTTAATTCATAGTGGTGAAAAATCGTGATCCCCAGGGGTCCGGTGGGGCCACAAAGGAGGGTCGAAGTTAAACAGAATGATATATACAGTTAATCTTTAAAAATCTTTTTCTCCGAAACCAATCAACCAGTAAAACTGAAACTTGTGTGGCAGTATTACCAAGTAGTATAGAATCAAAGTTGTAAAAATCATGTTGCCCGAGGGTAGGGTGGGCCCACAATGAAGGGAAAAAGTTAAACATAGGAATATGTAAGGTAAATCTATGAACATCTTTTTCTCAGAAACTAATCAGCCAGGAATGCTGACACTTTTGTGGAAGCATTCTCAGAGAGAGTAGATTCAAAGTTGTGAAAATCGTGATCCCCAGTTGTCGGGTGGGGCCTCAAAGAGGGGTTAAAGTTTAATATTGGAACATATAGAGTAAATATTTAAAGATCTTTTTCTCAGAAACTATTCAGCCATGAAAGCTGACACTTTTGTGGAAGCATTCTCAGAGAGAGTAGATTCAAAGTTGTGAAAATCGTGATCCCCAGTTGTCGGGTGGGGCCTCAAAGACGGGTTGAAGTTTAATATTGGAACATATAGAGTAAATATTTAAAGATCTTTTTCTCAGAAACTAATCAGCCATGAAAGCCGACACCTGTTTGGAAGCATCCTCAGAGAGTGCAGATTCAAAGTTGTGAAAAGTACGACCCCCGGGGGTAGGATGGGGCTACAATAGGGGGGGGGGGTTAAGTTTGACAAAGTAATATATAAAGTAGATCTTTAAAAATTTTGTTCTCAGAAACTAATCAGCCATGAAAGGTAAAACTTTGGTTGAGGCATTCTCAGATAGTGTAGATTCAAAGTTGTGAAAATCGTGATCCCCAGTTGTCGGGTTGGGCCTCAATAAGGGGTTGAAGTTCAACATAGGAACATATAGAGTAAATATTTAAAAATTTTCTTCTCAGAAACTAATCAGCCATGAAAGCTGACATTTGTGTGGAAGCATTCTCAGAGAGTGTAAATTCAAAGTTGTGAAAAGTATGATCCCCGGAGGTAGGATGGGGCTCTAATGGGGGGGGGGTGAAGTTCAACATAGTACATATAATATATAAAGTAGATCTTTAAAAATCTTTTTCTCAGAAACAAATCAGCCAGGAAAGCTGACACTTGTGTGGAAGCATTCACAGATAGTGTAGATTCAAAGTTGTGAAAATTCTGATCCCCAGGGGTTGGGTGGGGCCACAATGGGCGGTCAAAGTTTAACATAGGGACATATACAGTTAAGCTTTAAAACTCTTTTTTTTTCCAAAACCAATTAGCCAGTCAAACTGAAACATGTGTGAGAGCATAATTAAGTAGTATAGAATCAAAGTTGTAAAAATCATGACGCCCGAAGGTAGGGTGGGGCCACAATTAGGGGTCGAAGTTTAACATAGGAATATGTAAGGTAAATCTTTGAAAATCTTCTTCTCAAAAACCGATCAGCCAGGAATGCTGAAACTTTTGTGGAAGCATTCTTAGGTAGAGTATATTCAAAGTTGTGTAAATTATGACCTTCGGGTGTAGGATGAGCTTACAATGGGGGTTAAAGTTTAACAAAGAAACATATAAAATAAATCTTTGAAAATCAAATTCTCAGTAACTTATCAGCCATGAAAGCTAAAACTTTTGTTGAAGCATCCTCAGGTGTTGTAGATTCAAAGTTGTGAAAATCGTGATCCCCAGTTGTCGGGTTGGGCCTCAATGAGGGGTTATAATTTAAAATAGGAACATATAGAGTATATATTTAAAAATCTTTTTCTCAGAAACTAATCAGCCATGAAAGCTGACACTTATGTGGAAGCATCCTCAGAGAGTGTAGATTCAAAGTTGTGAAAAGTATGATCCCCGGGGGTAGGATGGGGCTATAATGGGGGGGGGGGTTGAAGTACATGTTATATATAAAGTAGATCTTTAAAAATTTTGTTCTCAGAAACTAATCAGCCAGGAAAGCTTACACTTGTGTGGAAGCATTTTCAGATTATGTAGATTCATAGTTGTTATAAATCGTGATCCCCAGGGGTCGGGTGGGGCAACAATGGGGGGTCGAAGTTTAACATAGGAACGTATACCGTTAATCTTTAAAAATCGTTTTCTCAGAAACCAATCAGCCAGTAAAACTGAAACTTGTATGGCAGCATTATTAGGTAGTATAAAATCAAAGTTGTAAAAATCATGACGCCCGAGGGTAGGGTGGGGCCACACTTAGGGGTCGAAATTTAACATAGGAATATGTAAGGTAAATCTTTAAAAATCTTCTTCTCAGAAACTGATCAGACAGGAATGCTGAAACATGTGTGGAAGCTTTCTTAGGTAGAGGATATTCAAAGTCGCGAAAATCATGATCCTCGGGTGTAGGATGAGCTTACAATGGGGGTCAAAGTTGAACAAAGAAACATAAAATAAATCTTTGAAAATCAAATTCTCAGTAACTAATCAGCCATGAAAGCTAAAACTTTTGTTAAAGCATCCTCAGGTAGTGTAGATTCAAAGTTGTGAAAATCGTGATCCCCAGTTGTCGGGTTCGGCCTCAATGAGGGGTTGAAATTTAACATAGGAACATATAGAGTAAATAATTAAAAATCTTTTTCTCAGAAACTAATCAGCCATGAAAGCTGACATTTGTGTGGAAGCATCCTCGGAGAGTGTAGATTCAAAGTTGTGAAAAGTATGACCCCCGGAGGTAGGATGGGGTACGGGGGGGGGAGGGTGAAGTTTAACATAGTAATATATAAAGTAGATCTTTAAAAATCTTCTTCTGAGAATCTAATCAGCCAGGAAAGCTGACACTTGTGTGGAAGCATTTTCAGAAAAGGTTGATTCATAGTGGTGAAAAATCGTGATCCCCAGGGGTCCGGTGGGGCCACAAAGGGGGGTCGAAGTTAAACAGAATGATATATACAGTTAATCTTTAACAATCTTTTTCTCCGAAACCAATCAATCAGTAAAGCTGAAACTTGTGTGGCAGAATTATCAAGTAGTATAGAATCAAAGTTGTAAAAATCATGATGCCCGAGGGTAAGGTGGGCCCACAATGAAGGGAGAAAGTTAAACATAGGAATAAGGTAAATCCATGAACATCTTTTTCTCAGAAACTAATCAGCCAGGAAAGCTGACACTTTTTTGGAAGCATTCTCAGAGAGAGTAGATTCAAAGTTGTGAAACTCGTGATCCCCAGTTGTCGGGTGGGGCCTCAAAGAGGGGTTGAAGTTTAATATTGGAACATATAGAGTAAATATTTAAAGATCTTTTTCTCAGAAACTATTCAGCCTTGAAAGTTGACACTTTTGTGGAAGCATTCTCAGAGAGAGTAGATTCAAAGTTGTGAAAATCGTGATCCCCAGTTGTCGGGTGAGGCCTCAAAGAGGGGTTGAAGTTTAATATTGGAACATATAGAGTAAATATTTAAAGTTTTTTTTCTCAGAAACTAATCAGCCATGAAAGCCGACACTTGTTTCGAAGCATCCTCAGAGAGTGCAGATTCAAAGTTGTGAAAAGTACAACCCCCGGGGGTAGGATGGGGCTACAATAGGGGGGGGGGGTAAGTTTGACAAAGTAATATATAAAGTATATCTTTAAAAATTTTGTTCTCAGAAACTAATCAGCCATGAAAGGTAAAACTTTGGTTGAGGCATTCTCAGATAGTGTAGATTCAAAGTTGTGAAAATCGTGATCCCCAGTTGTCGGGTTGGGCCTCAATAAGGGGTTGAAGTTCAACATAGGAACATATAGAGTAAATATTTAAAAATTTTCTTCTCAGAAACTAATCAGCCATGAAAGCTGACATTTGTGTGGAAGCATTCTCAGAGAGTGTAAATTCAAAGTTGTGAAAAGTATGATCCCCGGAGGTAGGATGGGGCTCTAATGGGGGGGGGGGGGGGGGTGAAGTTCAACATAGTACATATAATATATAAAGTAGATCTTTAAAAATCTTTTTCTCAGAAACAAATCAGCCAGGAAAGCTGACACTTGTGTGGAAGCATTCACAGATAGTGTAGATTCAAAGTTGTGAAAATTCTGATCCCCAGGGGTTGGGTGGGGCCACAATGGGCGGTCAAAGTTTAACATAGGGACATATACAGTTAAGCTTTAAAACTCTTTTTTTTTCCAAAACCAATTAGCCTGTCAAACTGAAACATGTGTGAGAGCATAATTAGGTAGTATAGAATCAAAGTTGTAAAAATCATGACGCCCGAAGGTAGGGTGGGGCCACAATTAGGGGTCGAAGTTTAACATAGGAATATGTAAGGTAAATCTTTGAAAATCTTCTTCTCAAAAACCGATCAGCCAGGAATGCTGAAACTTTTGTGGAAGCTTTCTTAGGTAGAGTATATTCAAAGTTGTGTAAATTATGACCTTCGGGTGTAGGATGAGCTTACAATGGGGGTTAAAGTTTAACAAAGAAACATATAAAATAAATCTTTGAAAATCAAATTCTCAGTAACTTATCAGCCATGAAAGCTAAAACTTTTGTTGAAGCATCCTCAGGTGTTGTAGATTCAAAGTTGTGAAAATCGTGATCCCCAGTTGTCGGGTTGGGCCTCAATGAGGGGTTGAAATTTAAAATAGGAACATATAGAGTATATATTTAAAAATCTTTTTCTCAGAAACTAATCAGCCATGAAAGCTGACACTTATGTGGAAGCATCCTCAGAGAGTGTAGATTCAAAGATGTGAAAAGTATGATCCCCAGGGGTAGAATGGGGCTATAATGGGGGGGGGGGGGGTTGAAGTACATGTTATATATAAAGTATATCTTTAAAAATCTTTTTCTCAGAAACTAATCAGCCAGGAAAGCTAACACTTGTGTGGAAGCATTTTCAGATTATGTAGATTCATAGTTGTTATAAATCGTGATCCCCAGGGGGCGGGTGGGGCAACAATGGGGGGTCGAAGTTTAACATAGGAACGTATACCGTTGATCTTTAAAAATCGTTTTCTCAGAAACCAATCAGCCAGTAAAACTGAAACTTGTATGGCAGCATTATTAGGTAGTATAAAATCAAAGTTGTAAAAATCATGACGCCCGAGGGTAGGGTGGGGCCACACTTAGGGGTCGAAATTTAACATAGGAATATGTAAGGTAAATCTTTAAAAATCTTCTTCTCAGAAACTGATCAGACAGGAATGCTGAAACATGTGTGGAAGCTTTCTTAGGTAGAGGATATTCAAAGTTGCGAAAATCATGACCCTCGGGTGTAGGATGAGCTTACAATGGGGGTCAAAGTTGAACAAAGAAACATAAAATAAATCTTTGAAAATCTTGTTCTCAGAAACTCAGAAAATTGTGAAAATCGTGATCCCCAGTTGTCGGGTTCGGCCTCAAAGAGGGGTTGAAGTTTAATATTGGAACATATAGAGTAAATATTTAAAGATCTTTTTCTCAGAAACTAATCAGCCATGAAAGCCAACACTTGTTTGGAAGCATCCTCAGAGAGTGCAGATTCAAAGTTGTGAAAAGTATAACCCCTGGTGGTAGGATGGGGCTACAATAGGGGGGGAGGGGTTAAGTTTGACAAAGTAATATATAAAGTAGATCTTTAAAAATTTTGTTCTCAGAAACTAATCAGCCATGAAAGGTAAAACTTTGGTTGAGGCATTCTCAGATAGTGTAGATCAAAGTTGTGAAAATCGTGATCCCCAGTTGTCGGGTTGGGCCTCAATAAGGGGTTGAAGTTCAACATAAGAACATATAGAGTAAATATTAAAAAAAATTCTTCCCAGAAACTAATCAGCCATGAAAGCTGACATTTGTGTGGAAGCATTCTCAGAGAGTGTAAATTCAAAGTTGTGAAAAGTATGATCCCCGGAGGTAGGATGGGGCTCTAATGGGGGGGGGGGGGGGGGGTTGAAGTTCAACATATTACATATGATATATAAATTAGATCTTTAAAAATCTTTTTCTCAGAAACAAATCAGCCAGGAAAGCTGACACTTGTGTGGAAGCATTCACAGATAGTGTAGATTCAAAGTTGTGAAAATTCTGATCCCCAGGGGTTGGGTGGGGCCACAATGGGCGGTCAAAGTTTAACATAGGGACATATACAGTTAAGCTTTAAAACTCTTTTTTTTTCCAAAACCAATTAGCCAGTCAAACTGAAACATGTGTGAGAGCATAATTAGGTAGTATAGAATCAAAGTTGTAAAAATCATGACGCCCGAAGGTAGGGTGGGGCCACAATTAGGGGTCGAAGTTTAACATAGGAATATGTAAGGTAAATCTTTGAAAATCTTCTTCTCAAAAACCGATCAGCCAGGAATGCTGAAATTTTTGTGGAAGCATTCTTAGGTAGAGTATATTCAAAGTTGTGTAAATTATGACCTTCGGGTGTAGGATGAGCTTACAATGGGGGTTAAAGTTTAACAATGAAACATATAAAATAAATCTTTGAAAATCAAATTCTCAGTAACTTATCAGCCATGAAAGCTAAAACTTTTGTTGAAGCATCCTCAGGTGTTGTAGATTCAAAGTTGTGAAAATCGTGATCCCCAGTTGTCGGGTTGGGCCTCAATGAGGGGTTATAATTTAAAATAGGAACATATAGAGTATATATTTAAAAATCTTTTTCTCAGAAACTAATCAGCCATGAAAGCTGACACTTATGTGGAAGCATCCTCAGAGAGTGTAGATTCAAAGTTGTGAAAAGTATGATCCCCGGGGGTAGGATGGGGCTATAATGGGGGGGGGGGGTTGAAGTACATGTTATATATAAAGTAGATCTTTAAAAATTTTGTTCTCAGAAACTAATCAGCCAGGAAAGCTTACACTTGTGTGGAAGCATTTTCAGATTATGTAGATTCATAGTTGTTATAAATCGTGATCCCCAGGGGTCGGGTGGGGCAACAATGGGGGGTCGAAGTTTAACATAGGAACGTATACCGTTAATCTTTAAAAATCGTTTTCTCAGAAACCAATCAGCCAGTAAAACTGAAACTTGTATGGCAGCATTATTAGGTAGTATAAAATCAAAGTTGTAAAAATCATGACGCCCGAGGGTAGGGTGGGGCCACACTTAGGGGTCGAAATTTAACATAGGAATATGTAAGGTAAATCTTTAAAAATCTTCTTCTCAGAAACTGATCAGACAGGAATGCTGAAACATGTGTGGAAGCTTTCTTAGGTAGAGGATATTCAAAGACGCGAAAATCATGATCCTCGGGTGTAGGATGAGCTTACAATGGGGGTCAAAGTTGAACAAAGAAACATAAAATAAATCTTTGAAAATCTTGTTCTCAGAAACTAATCAGCCAGGAAAGCTAAAACTTGTGTTAAAGCATCCTCAGGTAGTGTAGATTCAAAGTTGTGAAAATCGTGATCCCCAGTTGTCGGGTTCGGCCTCAATGAGGGGTTGAAATTTAACATAGGAACATATAGAGTAAATAATTAAAAATCTTTTTCTCAGAAACTAATCAGCCATGAAAGCTGACATTTGTGTGGAAGCATCCTCGGAGAGTGTAGATTCAAAGTTGTGAAAAGTATGACCCCCCGGAGGTAGGATGGGGTACAATGGGGGGGGGGGGGGGTGAAGTTTAACATAGTAATATATAAAGTAGATCTTTAAAAATCTTCTTCTGAGAATCTAATCAGCCAGGAAAGCTGACACTTGTGTGGAAGCATTTTCAGAAAAGGTTAATTCATAGTGGTGAAAAATCGTGATCCCCAGGGGTCCGGTGGGGCCACAAAGGAGGGTCGAAGTTAAAACAGAATGATATATACAGTTAATCTTTAAAAATCTTTTTCTCCGAAACCAATCAACCAGTAAAACTGAAACTTGTGTGGCAGTATTTCCAAGTAGGTTGTAAAAATCATGTTGCCCGAGGGTAGGGTGGGCCCACAATGAAGGGAAAAAGTTAAACATAGGAATATGTAAGGTAAATCTATTAACATCTTATTCTCAGAAACTAATCAGCCAGGAAAGCTAACACTTGTGTGGAAGCATTTTCAGATTATGTAGATTCATAGTTGTTATAAATCGTGATCCCCAGGGGTCGGGTGGGGCAACAATGGGGGGTCGAAGTTTAACATAGGGACATATACCGTTAAGCTTTAAAAATCGTTTTCTCAGAAACCAATCAGCCAGTAAAACTGAAACTTGTATGGCAGCATTATTAGGTAGTATAAAATCAAAGTTGTAAAAATCATGACGCCCGAGGGTAGGGTGGGGCCACACTTAGGGGTCGAAATTTAACATAGGAATATGTAAGGTAAATATTTAAAAATCTTCTTCTCAGAAACTGATCAGACAGGAATGCTGAAACATGTGTGGAAGCGTTCTTAGGTAGAGGATATTCAAAGTCGCGAAAATCATGACCCTCGGGTGTAGGATGAGCTTACAATGGGGGTCAAAGTTGAACAAAGAAACATAAAATAAATCTTTGAAAATCTTGTTCTCAGAAACTAATCAGCCAGGACAGCTAAAACTTGTGTTAAAGCATCCTCAGGTAATGTAGATTCAAAATTGTGAAAATCGTGATCCCCAGTCGTCGGGTTCGGCCTCAAAGAGGGGTTAAAGTTTAATATTGGAACATATAGAGTAAATATTTAAAGATCTTTTTCTCAGAAACTAATCAGCCATGAAAGCCGACACTTGTTTGGAAGCATCCAAAGAGAGTGCAGATTCAAAGTTGTGAAAAGTATGACCCCCGGAGGTAGGATGGGGCTACAATAGGGGGGGAGGGGTTAAGTTTGACAAAGTAATATATAAAGTAGATCTTTAAAAATTTTGTTCTCAGAAACTAATCAGCCATGAAAGGTAAAACTTTGGTTGAGGCATTCTCAGATAGTGTAGATTCAAAGTTGTGAAAATCGTGATCCCCAGTTGTCGGGTTGGGCCTCAATAAGGGGTTGAAGTTCAACATAGGAACATATAGAGTAAATATTTAAAAATCTTCTTCTCAGAAACTTATCAGCCATGAAAGCTTACATTTGTGTGGAAGCATTCTCAGAGAGTGTAAATTCAAAGTTGTGAAAAGTATGATCCCCGGAGGTAGGATGGGGCTCTAATAGGGGGGGGGGGGTTAAAGTTCAACATAGTACATATAATATATAAAGTAGATCTTTAAAAATCTTTTTCTCAGAAACAAATCAGCCAGGAAAGCTGACACTTGTGTGGAAGCATTCACAGATAGTGTACATTCAAAGTTGTGAAAAGTATGACCCCCGGAGGTAGGATGGGGTACAATGGAGGGGGGGGGGGGGGGGAGTGGGTGAAGTTTAACATAGTAATATATAAAGTAGATCTTTAAAAATCTTCTTCTGAGAATTTAATCAGCCAGGAAAGCTGACACTTGTGTGGAAGCATTTTCAGATAATGTTGATTCATAGTGGTGAAAAATCGTGATCCCCAGGGGTCCGGTGGGGCAACAAAGGGGGGTCGAAGTTAAACAGAATGCTATATACAGTTAATCTTTAAAAATCTTTTTCTCCGAAACCAATCAACCAGTAAAACTGAAACTTGTGTGGCAGTATTATCAAATAGTATAGAATCAAAGTTGTAAAAATCATGATGCCCGAGGGTAGGGTGGGGCCACAATGAAGGGAGAAAGTTAAACATAGGAATATGTAAGGTAAATCTATGAAAATCTTATTCTCAGAAACTAATCAGCCATGAAAGGTAAAACTTTGGTTGAGGCATTCTCAGATAGTGTAGATTCAAAGTTGTGAAATTCGTGATCCCCAGTTGTCGGGTTGGGCCTCAATAAGGGGTTGAAGTTCAACATAGGAACATATAGAGTAAATATTTAAAAAATTTCTTCTCAGAAACTAATCAGCCATGAAAGCTTACATTTGTGTGGAAGCATTCTCAGAGAGTGTAAATTCAAAGTTGTGAAAAGTATGATCCCCGGAGGTAGGATGGGGCTCTAATGGGGGGGGGGTGTGAAGTTCAACATAGTACATATAATATATAAAGTAGATCTTTAAAAATCTTTTTCTCAGAAACAAATCAGCCAAGAAAGCTGACACTTGTGTGGAAGCATTCACAGATAGTGTAGATTCAAAGTTGTGAAAATCCTGATCCCCAGGGGTTGGGTGGGTCCACAATGGGCGGTCAAAGTTTAACATAGGGACATATACAGTTAAGCTTTAAAACTCTTTTTTTTCCAAAACCAATTAGCCAGTCAAACTGAAACATGTGTGAGAGCATAATTAGGTAGTATAGAATCAAAGTTGTAAAAATCATGACGCCCGAAGGTAGGGTGGGGCCACAATTAGGGGTTGAAGTTTAACATAGGAATATGTAAGGTAAATCTTTGAAAATCTTCTTCTCAAAAACCGATCAGCCAGGAATGCTGAAACTTTTGTGGAAGCATTCTTAGGTAGAGTATATTCAAAGTTGTGAAAATTATGACCTTCGGGTGTAGGATGAGCTTACAATGGGGGTTAAAGTTTAACAAAGAAACATATAAAATAAATCTTTGAAAATCAAATTCTCAGTAACTTATCAGCCAGGAAAGCTAAAACTTTTGTTAAAGCATCCTCAGGTAGTGTAGATTCAAAGTTGTGAAAATCGTGATCCCCAGTTGTCGGGTTCGGCCTCAATGAGGGGTTGAAATTTAACATAGAAACATATAGAGTAAATAATTAAAAATCTTTTTCTCAGAAACTAATCAGCCATGAAAGCTGACATTCGTGTGGAAGCATCCTCGGAGAGTGTAGATTCAAAGTTGTGAAAAGTATGATCCCCGGGGGTAGGATGGGGCTATAATGGGGGGGGGGTTGAAGTACATGTTATATATAAAGTAGATCTTTAACAATTTTTTTCTCAGAAGCTAATCAGCCAGGAAAGCTTACACTTGTGTGGAAGCATTTTCAGATTATGTAGATTCATAGTTGTTATAAATCGTGATCCCCAGGGGTCGGGTGGGGCAACAATGGGGGGTCGAAGTTTAACATAGGTACGTATACCGTTAATCTTTAAAAATCGTTTTCTCAGAAACCAATCAGCCAGTAAAATGAAACTTGTATGGCAGCATTATTAGGTAGTATAAAATCAAAGTTGTAAAAATCATGACGCCCGAGGGTAGGGTGGGGCCACACTTAGGGGTCGAAATTTAACATAGGAATATGTAAGGTAAATCTTTAAAAATCTTCTTCTCAGAAACTGATCAGACAGGAATGCTGAAACATGTGTGGAAGCTTTCTTAGGTAGAGGATATTCAAAGTCGCGAAAATCATGACCCTCGGGTGTAGGATGAGCTTACAATGGGGGTCAAAGTTGAACAAAGAAACATAAAATAAATCTTTGAAAATCTTGTTCTCAGAAACTAATCAGCCAGGACAGCTAAAACTTGTGTTAAAGCATCCTCAGGTAATGTAGATTCAAAATTGTGAAAATCGTGATCCCCAGTCGTCGGGTTCGGCCTCAAAGAGGGGTTAAAGTTTAATATTGGAACATATAGAGTAAATATTTAAAGATCTTTTTCTCAGAAACTAATCAGCCATGAAAGCCGACACTTGTTTGGAAGCATCCAAAGAGAGTGCAGATTCAAAGTTGTGAAAAGTATGACCCCCGGAGGTAGGATGGGGCTACAATAGGGGGGGAGGGGTTAAGTTTGACAAAGTAATATATAAAGTAGATCTTTAAAAATTTTGTTCTCAGAAACTAATCAGCCATGAAAGGTAAAACTTTGGTTGAGGCATTCTCAGATAGTGTAGATTCAAAGTTGTGAAAATCGTGATCCCCAGTTGTCGGGTTGGGCCTCAATAAGGGGTTGAAGTTCAACATAGGAACATATAGAGTAAATATTTAAAAATCTTCTTCTCAGAAACTTATCAGCCATGAAAGCTTACATTTGTGTGGAAGCATTCTCAGAGAGTGTAAATTCAAAGTTGTGAAAAGTATGATCCCCGGAGGTAGGATGGGGCTCTAATAGGGGGGGGGGGGGGGGGTTAAAGTTCAACATAGTACATATAATATATAAAGTAGATCTTTAAAAATCTTTTTCTCAGAAACAAATCAGCCAGGAAAGCTGACACTTGTGTGGAAGCATTCACAGATAGTGTAGATTCAAAGTTGTGAAAAGTATGACCCCCGGAGGTAGGATGGGGTACAATGGAGGGGGGGGGGGGGGGGAGTGGGTGAAGTTTAACATAGTAATATATAAAGTAGATCTTTAAAAATCTTCTTCTGAGAATTTAATCAGCCAGGAAAGCTGACACTTGTGTGGAAGCATTTTCAGATAATGTTGATTCATAGTGGTGAAAAATCGTGATCCCCAGGGGTCCGGTGGGGCAACAAAGGGGGGTCGAAGTTAAACAGAATGCTATATACAGTTAATCTTTAAAAATCTTTTTCTCCGAAACCAATCAACCAGTAAAACTGAAACTTGTGTGGCAGTATTATCAAATAGTATAGAATCAAAGTTGTAAAAATCATGATGCCCGAGGGTAGGGTGGGGCCACAATGAAGGGAGAAAGTTAAACATAGGAATATGTAAGGTAAATCTATGAAAATCTTATTCTCAGAAACTAATCAGCCATGAAAGGTAAAACTTTGGTTGAGGCATTCTCAGATAGTGTAGATTCAAAGTTGTGAAATTCGTGATCCCCAGTTGTCGGGTTGGGCCTCAATAAGGGGTTGAAGTTCAACATAGGAACATATAGAGTAAATATTTAAAAAATTTCTTCTCAGAAACTAATCAGCCATGAAAGCTGACATTTGTTCGGAAGCATTCTCAGAGAGTGTAAATTCAAAGTTGTGAAAAGTATGATCCCCGGAGGTAGGATGGGGCTCTAATGGGGGGGGGGGGTGAAGTTCAACATAGTACATATAATATATAAAGTAGATCTTTAAAAATCTTTTTCTCAGAAACAAATCAGCCAAGAAAGCTGACACTTGTGTGGAAGCATTCACAGATAGTGTAGATTCAAAGTTGTGAAAATCCTGATCCCCAGGGGTTGGGTGGGTCCACAATGGGCGGTCAAAGTTTAACATAGGGACATATACAGTTAAGCTTTAAAACTCTTTTTTTTCCAAAACCAATTAGCCAGTCAAACTGAAACATGTGTGAGAGCATAATTAGGTAGTATAGAATCAAAGTTGTAAAAATCATGACGCCCGAAGGTAGGGTGGGGCCACAATTAGGGGTTGAAGTTTAACATAGGAATATGTAAGGTAAATCTTTGAAACTCTTCTTCTCAAAAACCGATCAGCCAGGAATGCTGAAACTTTTGTGGAAGCATTCTTAGGTAGAGTATATTCAAAGTTGTGAAAATTATGACCTTCGGGTGTAGGATGAGCTTACAATGGGGGTTAAAGTTTAACAAAGAAACATATAAAATAAATCTTTGAAAATCAAATTCTCAGTAACTTATCAGCCAGGAAAGCTAAAACTTTTGTTAAAGCATCCTCAGGTAGTGTAGATTCAAAGTTGTGAAAATCGTGATCCCCAGTTGTCGGGTTCGGCCTCAATGAGGGGTTGAAATTTAACATAGAAACATATAGAGTAAATAATTAAAAATCTTTTTCTCAGAAACTAATCAGCCATGAAAGCTGACATTCGTGTGGAAGCATCCTCGGAGAGTGTAGATTCAAAGTTGTGAAAAGTATGATCCCCGGGGGTAGGATGGGGCTATAATGGGGGGGGGGGGGTTGAAGTACATGTTATATATAAAGTAGATCTTTAACAATTTTTTTCTCAGAAGCTAATCAGCCAGGAAAGCTTACACTTGTGTGGAAGCATTTTCAGATTATGTAGATTCATAGTTGTTATAAATCGTGATCCCCAGGGGTCGGGTGGGGCAACAATGGGGGGTCGAAGTTTAACATAGGTACGTATACCGTTAATCTTTAAAAATCGTTTTCTCAGAAACCAATCAGCCAGTAAAATGAAACTTGTATGGCAGCATTATTAGGTAGTATAAAATCAAAGTTGTAAAAATCATGACGCCCGAGGGTAGGGTGGGGCCACACTTAGGGGTCGAAATTTAACATAGGAATATGTAAGGTAAATCTTTAAAAATCTTCTTCTCAGAAACTGATCAGACAGGAATGCTGAAACATGTGTGGAAGCTTTCTTAGGTAGAGGATATTCAAAGTCGCGAAAATCATGACCCTCGGGTGTAGGATGAGCTTACAATGGGGGTCAAAGTTGAACAAAGAAACATAAAATAAATCTTTGAAAATCTTGTTCTCAGAAACTAATCAGCCAGGAAAGCTAAAACTTGTGTTAAAGCATCCTCAGGTAGTGTAGATTCAAAGTTGTGAAAATCGTGATCCCCAGTTGTCGGGTTCGGCCTCAATGAGGGGTTGAAATTTAACATAGGAACATATAGAGTAAATATTTAAAAATCTTTTTCTCAGAAACTAATCAGCCATGAAAGCTGACACTTATGTGGAAGCATCCTCGGAGAGTGTAGATTCAAAGTTGTGAAAAGTATGACCCCCGGAGGAAGGATGGGGTACAATGGGGGGGGGGGTGAAGTTTAACATAGTAATATATAAAGTAGATCTTTAAAAATCTTCTTCTGAGAATCTAATCAGCCAGGAAAGCTGAAACTTGTGTGGAAGCATTTTCAGAAAAGGTTAATTCATAGTGGTGAAAAATCGTGATCCCCAGGGGTCCGGTGGGGCCACAAAGGAGGGTCGACGTTAAACAGAATGATATATACAGTTAATCTTTAAAAATCTTTTTCTCCGAAACCAATCAACCAGTAAAACTGAAACTTGTGTGGCAGTATTATCAAGTAGTATAGAATCAAAGTTGTAAAAATCATGTTGCCCGAGGGTAGGGTGGGCCCACAATGAAGGGAGAAAGTTAAACATAGGAATATGTAAGGTAAATCTATTAACATCTTATTTTCAGAAACTAATCAGACAGGAAAGCTGACACTTTTGTGGAAGCTTTCTTAGGTAGAGGATATTCAAAGTCGCGAAAATCATGACCCTCGGGTGTTGGATGAGCTTACAATGGGGGTCAAAGTTGAACAAAGAAACATAAAATAAATCTTTGAAAATATTGTTCTCAGAAACTAATCAGCCAGGAAAGCTAAAACTTGTGTTAAAGCATCCTCAGGTAGTGTAGATTCAAAGTTGTGAAAATCGTGATCCCCAGTTGTCGGGTTCGGCCTCAATGAGGGGTTGAAATTTAACATAGGAACATATAGAGTAAATAATTAAAAATCTTTTTCTCAGAAACTAATCAGCCATGAAAGCTGACATTTGTGTGGAAGCATCCTCGGAGAGTGTAGATTCAAAGTTGTGAAAAGTATGACCCCCCGGAGGTAGGATGGGGTACAATGGGGGGGGGGTGAAGTTTAACATAGTAATATATAAAGTAGATCTTTAAAAATCTTCTTCTGAGAATCTAATCAGCCAGGAAAGCTGACACTTGTGTGGAAGCATTTTCAGAAAAGGTTAATTCATTGTGGTGAAAAATCGTGATCCCCAGGGGTCCGGTGGGGCCACAAAGGAGGGTCGAAGTTAAAACAGAATGATATATACAGTTAATCTTTAAAAATCTTTTTCTCCGAAACCAATCAACCAGTAAAACTGAAACTTGTGTGGCAGTATTATTAAGTAGTATAGAATCAAAGTTGTAAAAATCATGTTGCCCGAGGGTAGGGTGGGCCCACAATGAAGGGAAAAAGTTAAACATAGGAATATGTAAGGTAAATCTATGAACATCTTTTTCTCAGAAACTAATCAGCCAGGAAAGCTGACACTTTTGTGGAAGCATTCTCAGAGAGAGTAGATTCAAAGTTGTGAAAATCGTGATCCCCAGTTGTCGGGTGGGGCCTCAAAGAGGGGTTAAAGTTTAATATTGGAACATATAGAGTAAATATTTAAAGATCTTTTTCTCAGAAACTATTCAGCCATGAAAGCTGACACTTTTGTGGAAGCATTCTCAGAGAGAGTAGATTCAAAGTTGTGAAAATCGTGATCCCCAGTTGTCGGGTGGGGCCTCAAAGACGGGTTGAAGTTTAATATTGGAACATATAGAGTAAATATTTAAAGATCTTTTTCTCAGAAACTAATCAGCCATGAAAGCCGACACCTGTTTCGAAGCATCCTCAGAGAGTGCAGATTCAAAGTTGTGAAAAGTACGACCCCCGGGGGTAGGATGGGGCTACAATAGGGGGGGGGGTTAAGTTTGACAAAGTAATATATAAAGTAGATCTTTAAAAATTTTGTTCTCAGAAACTAATCAGCCATGAAAGGTAAAACTTTGGTTGAGGCATTCTCAGATAGTGTAGATTCAAAGTTGTGAAAATCGTGATCCCCAGTTGTCGGGTTGGGCCTCAATAAGGGGTCGAAGTTCAACATAGGAACATATAGAGTAAATATTTAAAAATTTTCTTCTCAGAAACTAATCAGCCATCAAAGCTGACATTTGTTCGGAAGCATCCTCAGAGAGTGTAAATTCAAAGTTGTGAAAAGTATGATCCCCGGAGGTAGGATGGGGCTCTAATGGGGGGGGGGGTGAAGTTCAACATAGTACATATAATATATAAAGTAGATCTTTAAAAATCTTTTTCTCAGAAACAAATCAGCCAAGAAAGCTGACACTTGTGTGGAAGCATTCACAGATAGTGTAGATTCAAAGTTGTGAAAATCCTGATCCCCAGGGGTTGGGTGGGTCCACAATGGGCGGTCAAAGTTTAACATAGGGACATATACAGTTAAGCTTTAAAACTCTTTTTTTTCCAAAACCAATTAGCCAGTCAAACTGAAACATGTGTGAGAGCATAATTAGGTAGTATAGAATCAAAGTTATAAAAATCATGACGCCCGAAGGTAGGGTGGGGCCACAATTAGGGGTTGAAGTTTAACATAGGAATATGTAAGGTAAATCTTTGAAAATCTTCTTCTCAAAAACCGATCAGCCAGGAATGCTGAAACTTTTGTGGAAGCATTCTTAGGTAGAGTATATTCAAAGTTGTGAAAATTATGACCTTCGGGTGTAGGATGAGCTTACAATGGGGGTTAAAGTTTAACAAAGAAACATATAAAATAAATCTTTGAAAATCTTGTTCTCAGAAACTCCGAAAATTGTGAAAATCGTGATCCCCAGTCGTCGGGTTCGGCCTCAAAAAGGGGTTAAAGTTTAATATTGGAACATATAAAGTAAATATTTAAAGATCTTTTTCTCAGAAACTAATCAGCCATGAAAGCCGACACTTGTTTGGAAGCATCCAAAGAGAGTGCAGATTCAAAGTTGTGAAAAGTATGACCCCCGGAGGTAGGATGGGGCTACAATAGGGGGGAGGGGTTAAGTTTGACAAAGTAATATATAAAGTAGATCTTTAAAAATTTTGTTCTCAGAAACTAATCAGCCATGAAAGGTAAAACTTTGGTTGAGGCATTCTCAGATAGTGTAGATTCAAAGTTGTGAAAATCGTGATCCCCAGTTGTCGGGTTCGGCCTCAATGAGGGGTTGAAATTTAACATAGGAACATATAGAGTAAATAATTAAAAATCTTTTTCTCAGAAACTAATCAGCCATGAAAGCTGACATTTGTGTGGAAGCATCCTCGGAGAGTGTAGATTCAAAGTTGTGAAAAGTATGACCCCCCGGAGGTAGGATGGGGTACAATGGGGGGGGGGGGTGAAGTTTAACATAGTAATATATAAAGTAGATCTTTAAAAATCTTCTTCTGAGAATCTAATCAGCCAGGAAAGCTGACACTTGTGTGGAAGCATTTTCAGAAAAGGTTAATTCATAGTGGTGAAAAATCGTGATCCCCAGGGGTCCGGTGGGGCCACAAAGGAGGGTCGAAGTTAAACAGAATGATATATACAGTTAATCTTTAAAAATCTTTTTCTCCGAAACCAATCAACCAGTAAAACTGAAACTTGTGTGGCAGTATTACCAAGTAGTATAGAATCAAAGTTGTAAAAATCATGTTGCCCGAGGGTAGGGTGGGCCCACAATGAAGGGAAAAAGTTAAACATAGGAATATGTAAGGTAAATCTATTAACATCTTATTCTCAGAAACTAATCGGCCAGGAAAGCTAACACTTGTGTGGAAGCATTTTCAGATTATGTAGATTCATAGTTGTTATAAATCGTGATCCCCAGGGGTCGGGTGGGGCAACAATGGGGGGTCGAAGTTTAACATAGGGACATATACCGTTAAGCTTTAAAAATCGTTTTCTCAGAAACCAATCAGCCAGTAAAACTGAAACTTGTATGGCAGCATTATTAGGTAGTATAAAATCAAAGTTGTAAAAATCATGACGCCCGAGGGTAGGGTGGGGCCACACTTAGGGGTCGAAATTTAACATAGGAATATGTAAGGTAAATATTTAAAAATCTTCTTCTCAGAAACTGATCAGACAGGAATGCTGAAACATGTGTGGAAGCTTTCTTAGGTAGAGGATATTCAAAGTCGCGAAAATCATGACCCTCGGGTGTAGGATGAGCTTACAATGGGGGTCAAAGTTGAACAAAGAAACATAAAATAAATCTTTGAAAATCTTGTTCTCAGAAACTAATCAGCCAGGACAGCTAAAACTTGTGTTAAAGCATCCTCAGGTAATGTAGATTCAAAATTGTGAAAATCGTGATCCCCAGTCGTCGGGTTCGGCCTCAAAGAGGGGTTAAAGTTTAATATTGGAACATATAGAGTAAATATTTAAAGATCTTTTTCTCAGAAACTAATCAGCCATGAAAGCCGACACTTGTTTGGAAGCATCCAAAGAGAGTGCAGATTCAAAGTTGTGAAAAGTATGACCCCCGGAGGTAGGATGGGGCTACAATAGGGGGGCAGGGGTTAAGTTTGACAAAGTAATATATAAAGTAGATCTTTAAAAATTTTGTTCTCAGAAACTAATCAGCCATGAAAGGTAAAACTTTGGTTGAGGCATTCTCAGATAGTGTAGATTCAAAGTTGTGAAAATCGTGATCCCCAGTTGTCTGGTTGGGCATCAATAAGGGGTTGAAGTTCAACATAGGAACATATAGAGTAAATATTTAAAAATCTTCTTCTCAGAAACTTATCAGCCATGAAAGCTGACATTTGTGTGGAAGCATTCTCAGAGAGTGTAAATTCAAAGTTGTGAAAAGTATGATCCCCGGAGGTAGGATGGGGCTCTAATGGGGGGGGGGGGTTAAAGTTCAACATAGTACATATAATATATAAAGTAGATCTTTAAAAATCTTTTTCTCAGAAACAAATCAGCCAGGAAAGCTGACACTTGTGTGGAAGCATTCACAGATAGTGTAGATTCAAAGTTGTGAAAAGTATGACCCCCGGAGGTAGGATCGGGTACAATGGAGGGGGGGGGGGGGGGGGAGTGGGTGAAGTTTAACATAGTAATATGTAAAGTAGATCTTTAAAAATCTTCTTCTGAGAATTTAATCAGCCAGGAAAGCTGACACTTGTGTGGAAGCATTTTCAGATAATGTTGATTCATAGTGGTGAAAAATCGTGATCCCCAGGGGTCCGGTGGGGCAACAAAGGGGGGGTCGAAGTTAAACAGAATGCTATATACAGTTAATCTTTAAAAATCTTTTTCTCCGAAACCAATCAACCAGTAAAACTGAAACTTGTGTGGCAGTATTATCAAGTAGTATAGAATCAAAGTTGTAAAAATCATGATGCCCGAGGGTAGGGTGGGGCCACAATGAAGGGAGAAAGTTAAACATAGGAATATGTAAGGTAAATCTATGAAAATCTTATTCTCAGAAACTAATCAGCCATGAAAGGTAAAACTTTGGTTGAGGCATTCTCAGATAGTGTAGATTCAAAGTTGTGAAAATCGTGATCCCCAGTTGTCGGGTGGGGCCTCAAAGACGGGTTGAAGTTTAATATTGGAACATATAGAGTAAATATTGAAAGATCTTTTTCTCAGAAACTAATCAGCCATGAAAGCCGACACCTGTTTCGAAGCATCCTCAGAGAGTGCAGATTCAAAGTTGTGAAAAGTACAACCCCCGGGGGTAGGATGGGGCTACAATAGGGGGGGGGGGTTAAGTTTGACAAAGTAATATATAAAGTAGATCTTTAAAAATTTTGTTCTCAGAAACTAATCAGCCATGAAAGGTAAAACTTTGGTTGAGGCATTCTCAGATAGTGTAGATTCAAAGTTGTGAAAATCGTGATCCCCAGTTGTCGGGTTGGGCCTCAATAAGGGGTTGAAGTTCAACATAGGAACATATAGAGTAAATATTTAAAAATTTTCTTCTCAGAAACTAATCAGCCATGAAAGCTGACATTTGTGTGGAAGCATTCTCAGAGAGTGTAAATTCAAAGTTGTGAAAAGTATACTCCCCGAAGGTAGGATGGGGCTCTAATGGGGGGGGGGGTGAAGTTCAACATAGTACATATAATATATAAAGTAGATCTTTAAAAATCTTTTTCTCAGAAACAAATCAGCCAGGAAAGCTGACACTTGTGTGGAAGCATTCACAGATAGTGTAGATTCAAAGTTGTGAAAATTCTGATCCCCAGGGGTTGGGTGGGGCCACAATGGGCGGTCAAAGTTTAACATAGGGACATATACAGTTAAGCTTTAAAACTCTTTTTTTTTCCAAAACCAATTAGCCAGTCAAACTGAAACATGTGTGAGAGCATAATTAGGTAGTATAGAATCAAAGTTGTAAAAATCATGACGCCCGAAGGTAGGGTGGGGCCACAATTATGGGTCGAAGTTTAACATAGGAATATGTAAGGTAAATCTTTGAAAATCTTCTTCTCAAAAACCGATCAGCCAGGAATGCTGAAACTTTTGTGGAAGCATTCTTAGGTAGAGTTTATTCAAAGTTGTGTAAATTATGACCTTCGGGTGTAGGATGAGCTTACAATGGGGGTTAAAGTTTAACAAAGAAACATATAAAATAAATCTTTGAAAATCAAATTCTCAGTAACTTATCAGCCATGAAAGCTAAAACTTTTGTTGAAGCATCCTCAGGTTTTGTAGATTCAAAGTTGTGAAAATCGTGATCCCCAGTTGTCGGGTTGGACCTCAATGAGGGGTTATAATTTAAAATAGAAACATATAGAGTATATATTTAAAAATCTTTTTCTCAGAAACTAATCAGCCATGAAAGCTGACACTTATGTGGAAGCATCCTCAGAGAGTGTAGATTCAAAGATGTGAAAAGTATGATCCCCAGGGGTAGAATGGGGCTATAATGGGGGGGGGGGGGGGTTGAAGTACATGTTATATATAAAGTATATCTTTAAAAATCTTTTTCTCAGAAACTAATCAGCCAGGAAAGCTAACACTTGTGTGGAAGCATTTTCAGATTATGTAGATTCATAGTTGTTATAAATCGTGATCCCCAGGGGTCGGGTGGGGCAACAATGGGGGATCGAAGTTTAACATAGGAACGTATACCGTTGATCTTTAAAAATCGTTTTCTCAGAAACCAATCAGCCAGTAAAACTGAAACTTGTATGGCAGCATTATTAGGTAGTATAAAATCAAAGTTGTAAAAATCATGACGCCCGAGGGTAGGGTGGGGCCACACTTAGGGGTCGAAATTTAACATAGGAATATGTAAGGTAAATCTTTAAAAATCTTCTTCTCAGAAACTGATCAGACAGGAATGCTGAAACATGTGTGGAAGCTTTCTTAGGTAGAGGATATTCAAAGTTGCGAAAATCATGACCCTCGGGTGTAGGATGAGCTTACAATGGGGGTCAAAGTTGAACAAAGAAACATAAAATAAATCTTTGAAAATCTTGTTCTCAGAAACTAATCAGCCAGGACAGCTAAAACTTGTGTTAAAGCATCCTCAGGTAAAGTAAATTCAAAGTTGTGAAAATCGTGATTCCCAGTCGTCGGGTTCGGCCTCAATGACGGGTTGAAATTTAACATACGAACATATAGAGTAAATAATTAAAAATCTTTTTCTCAGAAACTAATCAGCCATGAAAGCTGACATTTGTGTGGAAGCATCCTCGGAGAGTGTAGATTCAAAGTTGTGGAAAGTATGACCCCCGAAAGGTAGGATGGGGTACGGGGGGGGGGGGAGGGTGAAGTTTAACATAGTAATATATAAAGTAGATCTTTAAAAATCTTCTTCTGAGAATCTAATCAGCCAGGAAAGCTGACACTTGTGTGGAAGCATTTTCAGAAAATGTTGATTCACAGTGGTGAAAAATCGTGATCCCCAGGGGTCCGGTGGGGCCACAAAGGGGGGTCGAAGTTAAACAGAATGATATATACAGTTAATCTTTAACAATCTTTTTCTCCGAAACCAATCAACCAGTAAAACTGAAACTTGTGTGGCAGTATTATCAAGTAGTATAGAATCAAAGTTGTAAAAATCATGATGCCCGAGGGTAGGGTGGGCCCACAATGAAGGGAGAAAGTTAAACATAGGAAATATGTAAGGTAAATCTATGAACATCTTATTCTCAGAAACTAATCAGCCAGGAAAGCTGACACTTTTGTGGAAGCATTCTCAGAGAGAGTAGATTCAAAGTTGTGAAAATCGTGATCCCCAGTTGTCGGGTGGGGCCTCAAAGAGGGGTTAAAGTTTAATATTGGAACATATAGAGTAAATATTTAAAGATCTTTTTCTCAGAAACTATTCAGCCATGAAAGCTGACACTTTTGTGGAAGCATTCTCAGAGAGAGTAGATTCAAAGTTGTGAAAATCGTGATCCCCAGTTGTCGGGTGGGGCCTCAAAGACGGGTTGAAGTTTAATATTGGAACATATAGAGTAAATATTTAAAGATCTTTTTCTCAGAAACTAATCAGCCATGAAAGCCGACACTTGTTTGGAAGCATCCAAAGAGAGTGCAGATTCAAAGTTGTGAAAAGTATGACCCCCGGGGGTAGGATGGGGCTACAATAGGGGGGAGGGGTTAAGTTTGACAAAGTAATATATAAAGTAGATCTTTAAAAATTTTGTTCTCAGAAACTAATCAGCCATGAAAGGTAAAACTTTGGTTGAGGCATTCTCAGATAGTGTAGATTCAAAGTTGTGAAAATCGTGATCCCCAGTTGTCGGGTTAGGCCTCAATAAGGGGTTGAAGTTCAACATAGGAACATATAGAGTAAATATTTAAAAATCTTCTTCTCAGAAACTTATCAGCCATGAAAGCTGACATTTGTGTGGAAGCATTCTCAGAGAGTGTAAATTCAAAGTTGTGAAAAGTATGATCCCCGGAGGTAGGATGGGGCTCTAATAGGGGGGGGGGGTTAAAGTTCAACATATTACATATAATATATAAAGTAGATCTTTAAAAATCTTTTTCTCAGAAACAAATCAGCCAGGAAAGCTGACACTTGTGTGGAAGCATTCACAGATAGTGTAGATTCAAAGTTGTGAAAATTCTGATCCCCAGGGGTTGGGTGGGGCCACAATGGGCGGTCAAAGTTTAACATAGGGACATATACAGTTAAGCTTTAAAACTCTTTTTTTTCCAAAACCAATCAGCCAGTCAAACTGAAACATGTGTGAGAGCATAATTAGGTAGTATAGAATCAAAGTTGTAAAAATCATGACGCCCGAAGGTAAGGTGGGGCCTCACTTAGGGGTCGAAGTTTTACATAGGAATATGTAAGGTAAATCTTTGAAAATCTTCTCAAAAATCGATCAGCCAGGAATGCTGAAACTTTTGTGGAAGCATTATTAGGTAGAGTATATTCAAAGTTGTGAAAATTATGACCTTCGGGTGTAGGATGAGCTTACAATGGGGGTTAAAGTTTAACAAAGAAACATATAAAATAAATCTTTGAAAATCAAATTCTCAGTAACTTATCAGCCATGAAAGCTAAAACTTTGGTTGAAGCATCCTCAGGTATTGTAGAATCAAAGTTGTGAAAATCGTGATCCCCAGTTGTCGGGTTGGGCCTCAATGAGGGGTTGAAATTTAAAATAGGAACATATAGAGTAAATATTTAAAAGTCTTCTTCTCAGAAACTAATCAGCCATGAAAGCTGACACTTATGTGGAAGCATCCTCAGAGAGTGTAGATTCAAAGTTGTGAAAAGTATGATCCCCGGGGGTAGAATGGGGCTATAATGGGGGGGGGGGGGTTGAAGTACATGTTATATATAAAGTTGATCTTTAAAAATCTTTTTCTCAGAAACTAATCAGCCAGGAAAGCTAACACTTGTGTGGAAGCATTTTCAGATTATGTAGATTCATAGTTGTTATAAATCGTGATCCCCAGGGGTCGGGTGGGGCAACAATGGGGGGTCGAAGTTTAACATAGGGACATATACCGTTAAGCTTTAAAAATCGTTTTCTCAGAAACCAATCAGCCAGTAAAACTGAAACTTGTATGGCAGCATTATTAGGTAGTATAAAATCAAAGTTGTAAAAATCATGACGCCCGAGGGTAGGGTGGGGCAACACTTAGGGGTCGAAATTTAACATAGGAATATGTAAGGTAAATCTTTAAAAATCTTCTTCTCAGAAACTGATCAGACAGGAATGCTGAAACATGTGTGGAAGCTTTCTTAGGTAGAGGATATTCAAAGTCGCGAAAATCATGACCCTCGGGTGTAGGATGAGCTTACAATGGGGGTCAAAGTTGAACAAAGAAACATAAAATAAATCTTTGAAAATCTTGTTCTCAGAAACTAATCAGCCAGGACAGCTAAAACTTGTGTTAAAGCATCCTCAGGTAATGTAGATTCAAAATTGTGAAAATCGTGATCCCCAGTCGTCGGGTTCGGCCTCAAAGAGGGGTTAAAGTTTAATATTGGAACATATAGAGTAAATATTTAAAGATCTTTTTCTCAGAAACTAATCAGCCATGAAAGCCGACACTTGTTTGGAAGCATCCAAAGAGAGTGCAGATTCAAAGTTGTGAAAAGTATGACCCCCGGAGGTAGGATGGGGCTACAATAGGGGGGGAGGGGTTAAGTTTGACAAAGCAATATATAAAGTAGATCTTTAAAAATTTTGTTCTCAGAAACTAATCAGCCATGAAAGGTAAAACTTTGGTTGAGGCATTCTCAGATAGTGTAGATTCAAAGTTGTGAAAATCGTGATCCCCAGTTGTCTGGTTGGGCCTCAATAAGGGGTTGAAGTTCAACATAGGAACATATAGAGTAAATATTTAAAAATCTTCTTCTCAGAAACTTATCAGCCATGAAAGCTGACATTTGTGTGGAAGCATTCTCAGAGAGTGTAAATTCAAAGTTGTGAAAAGTATGATCCCCGGAGGTAGGATGGGGCTCTAATAGGGGGGGGGGGGGGGTTAAAGTTCAACATAGTACATATAATATATAAAGTAGATCTTTAAAAATCTTTTTCTCAGAAACAAATCAGCCAGGAAAGCTGACACTTTTGTGGAAGCATTCACAGATAGTGTAGATTCAAAGTTGTGAAAAGTATGACCCCCGGAGGTAGGATCGGGTACAATGGAGGGGGGGGGGGAGTGGGTGAAGTTTAACATAGTAATATATAAAGTAGATCTTTAAAAATCTTCTTCTGAGAATTTAATCAGCCAGGAAAGCTGACACTTGTGTGGAAGCATTTTCAGATAATGTTGATTCATAGTGGTGAAAAATCGTGATCCCCAGGGGTCCGGTGGGGCAACAAAGGGGGGGTCGAAATTAAACAGAATGCTATATACAGTTAATCTTTAAAAATCTTTTTCTCCGAAACCAATCAACCAGTAAAACTGAAACTTGTGTGGCAGTATTATCAAGTAGTATAGAATCAAAGTTGTAAAAATCATGATGCCCGAGGGTAGGGTGGGGCCACAATGAAGGGAGAAAGTTAAACATAGGAATATGTAAGGTAAATCTATGAAAATCTTATTCTCAGAAACTAATCAGCCATGAAAGGTAAAACTTTGGTTGAGGCATTCTCAGATAGTGTAGATTCAAAGTTGTGAAAATTGTGATCCCCAGTTGTCGGGTGGGGCCTCAAAGACGGGTTGAAGTTTAATATTGGAACATATAGAGTAAATATTGAAAGATCTTTTTCTCAGAAACTAATCAGCCATGAAAGCCGACACCTGTTTCGAAGCATCCTCAGAGAGTGCAGATTCAAAGTTGTGAAAAGTACAACCCCCGGGGGTAGGATGGGGCTACAATAGGGGGGGGGGTTAAGTTTGACAAAGTAATATATAAAGTAGATCTTTAAAAATTTTGTTCTCAGAAACTAATCAGCCATGAAAGGTAAAACTTTGGTTGAGGCATTCTCAGATAGTGTAGATTCAAAGTTGTGAAAATCGTGATCCCCAGTTGTCGGGTTGGGCCTCAATAAGGGGTTGAAGTTCAACATAGGAACATATAGAGTAAATATTTAAAAATTTTCTTCTCAGAAACTTATCAGCCATGAAAGCTGACATTTGTGTGGAAGCATTCTCAGAGAGTGTAAATTCAAAGTTGTGAAAAGTATACTCCCCGGAGGTAGGATGGGGCTCTAATGGGGGGGGGGTGAAGTTCAACATAGTACATATAATATATAAAGTAGATCTTTAAAAATCTTTTTCTCAGAAACAAATCAGCCAGGAAAGCTGACACTTGTGTGGAAGCATTCACAGATAGTGTAGATTCAAAGTTGTGAAAATTCTGATCCCCAGGGGTTGGGTGGGGCCACAATGGGCGGTCAAAGTTTAACATAGGGACATATACAGTTAAGCTTTAAAACTCTTTTTTTTTCCAAAACCAATTAGCCAGTCAAACTGAAACATGTGTGAGAGCATAATTAGGTAGTATAGAATCAAAGTTGTAAATATCATGACGCCCGAAGGTAGGGTGGGGCCACAATTATGGGTCGAAGTTTAACATAGGAATATGTAAGGTAAATCTTTGAAAATCTTCTTCTCAAAAACCGATCAGCCAGGAATGCTGAAACTTTTGTGGAAGCATTCTTAGGTAGAGTATATTCAAAGTTGTGTAAATTATGACCTTCAGGTGTAGGATGAGCTTACAATGGGGGTTAAAGTTTAACAAAGAAACATATAAAATAAATCTTTGAAAATCAAATTCTCAGTAACTTATCAGCCATGAAAGCTAAAACTTTTGTTGAAGCATCCTCAGGTTTTGTAGATTCAAAGTTGTGAAAATCGTGATCCCCAGTTGTCGGGTTGGGCCTCAATGAGGGGTTATAATTTAAAATAGGAACATATAGAGTATATATTTAAAAATCTTTTTCTCAGAAACTAATCAGCCATGAAAGCTGACACTTATGTGGAAGCATCCTCAGAGAGTGTAGATTCAAAGATGTGAAAAGTATGATCCCCAGGGGTAGAATAGGGCTATAATGGGGGGGGGGGGGAGGGTGAAGTACATGTTATATATAAAGTATATCTTTAAAAATCTTTTTCTCAGAAACTAATCAGCCAGGAAAGCTAACACTTGTGTGGAAGCATTTTCAGATTATGTAGATTCATAGTTGTTATAAATCGTGATCCCCAGGGGTCGGGTGGGGCAACAATGGGGGATCGAAGTTTAACATAGGAACGTATACCGTTGATCTTTAAAAATCGTTTTCTCAGAAACCAATCAGCCAGTAAAACTGAAACTTGTATGGCAGCATTATTAGGTAGTATAAAATCAAAGTTGTAAAAATCATGACGCCCGAGGGTAGGGTGGGGCCACACTTAGGGGTCGAAATTTAACATAGGAATATGTAAGGTAAATCTTTAAAAATCTTCTTCTCAGAAACTGATCAGACAGGAATGCTGAAACATGTGTGGAAGCTTTCTTAGGTAGAGGATATTCAAAGTTGCGAAAATCATGACCCTCGGGTGTAGGATGAGCTTACAATGGGGGTCAAAGTTGAACAAAGAAACATAAAATAAATCTTTGAAAATCTTGTTCTCAGAAACTAATCAGCCAGGACAGCTAAAACTTGTGTTAAAGCATCCTCAGGTAAAGTAAATTCAAAGTTGTGAAAATCGTGATTCCCAGTCGTCGGGTTCGGCCTCAATGACGGGTTGAAATTTAACATAGGAACATATAGAGTAAATAATTAAAAATCTTTTTCTCAGAAACTAATCAGCCATGAAAGCTGACATTTGTGTGGAAGCATCCTCGGAGAGTGTAGATTCAAAGTTGTGGAAAGTATGACCCCCGAAAGGTAGGATGGGGTACGGGGGGGGGGGGGGGAGGGTGAAGTTTAACATAGTAATATATAAAGTAGATCTTTAAAAATCTTCTTCTGAGAATCTAATCAGCCAGGAAAGCTGACACTTGTGTGGAAGCATTTTCAGAAAATGTTGATTCACAGTGGTGAAAAATCGTGATCCCCAGGGGTCCGGTGGGGCCACAAAGGGGGGTCGAAGTTAAACAGAATGATATATACAGTTAATCTTTAACAATCTTTTTCTCCGAAACCAATCAACCAGTAAAACTGAAACTTGTGTGGCAGTATTATCAAGTAGTATAGAATCAAAGTTGTAAAAATCATGATGCCCGAGGGTAGGGTGGGCCCACAATGAAGGGAGAAAGTTAAACATAGGAAATATGTAAGGTAAATCTATGAACATCTTATTCTCAGAAACTAATCAGCCAGGAAAGCTGACACTTTTGTGGAAGCATTCTCAGAGAGAGTAGATTCAAAGTTGTGAAAATCGTGATCCCCAGTTGTCGGGTGGGGCCTCAAAGAGGGGTTAAAGTTTAATATTGGAACATATAGAGTAAATATTTAAAGATCTTTTTCTCAGAAACTATTCAGCCATGAAAGCTGACACTTTTGTGGAAGCATTCTCAGAGAGAGTAGATTCAAAGTTGTGAAAATCGTGATCCCCAGTTGTCGGGTGGGGCCTCAAAGACGGGTTGAAGTTTAATATTGGAACATATAGAGTAAATATTTAAAGATCTTTTTCTCAGAAACTAATCAGCCATGAAAGCCGACACTTGTTTGGAAGCATCCAAATAGAGTGCAGATTCAAAGTTGTGAAAAGTATGACCCCCGGGGGTAGGATGGGGCTACAATAGGGGGGCAGGGGTTAAGTTTGACAAAGTAATATATAAAGTAGATCTTTAAAAATTTTGTTCTCAGAAACTAATCAGCCATGAAAGGTAAAACTTTGGTTGAGGCATTCTCAGATAGTGTAGATTCAAAGTTGTGAAAATCGTGATCCCCAGTTGTCGGGTTAGGCCTCAATAAGGGGTTGAAGTTCAACATAGGAACATATAGAGTAAATATTTAAAAATCTTCTTCTCAGAAACTTATCAGCCATGAAAGCTGACATTTGTGTGGAAGCATTCTCAGAGAGTGTAAATTCAAAGTTGTGAAAAGTATGATCCCCGGAGGTAGGATGGGGCTCTAATAGGGGGGGGGGGGGGGGTTAAAGTTCAACATATTACATATAATATATAAAGTAGATCTTTAAAAATCTTTTTCTCAGAAACAAATCAGCCAGGAAAGCTGACACTTGTGTGGAAGCATTCACAGATAGTGTAGATTCAAAGTTGTGAAAATTCTGATCCCCAGGGGTTGGGTGGGGCCACAATGGGCGGTCAAAGTTTAACATAGGGACATATACAGTTAAGCTTTAAAACTCTTTTTTTTCCAAAACCAATCAGCCAGTCAAACTGAAACATGTGTGAGAGCATAATTAGGTAGTATAGAATCAAAGTTGTAAAAATCATGACGCCCGAAGGTAAGGTGGGGCCACACTTAGGGGTCGAAGTTTTACATAGGAATATGTAAGGTAAATCTTTGAAAATCTTCTCAAAAATCGATCAGCCAGGAATGCTGAAACTTTTGTGGAAGCATTATTAGGTAGAGTATATTCAAAGTTGTGAAAATTATGACCTTCGGGTGTAGGATGAGCTTACAATGGGGGTTAAAGTTTAACAAAGAAACATATAAAATAAATCTTTGAAAATCAAATTCTCAGTAACTTATCAGCCATGAAAGCTAAAACTTTGGTTGAAGCATCCTCAGGTATTGTAGAATCAAAGTTGTGAAAATCGTGATCCCCAGTTGTCGGGTTGGGCCTCAATGAGGGGTTGAAATTTAAAATAGGAACATATAGAGTAAATATTTAAAAGTCTTCTTCTCAGAAACTAATCAGCCATGAAAGCTGACACTTATGTGGAAGCATCCTCAGAGAGTGTAGATTCAAAGTTGTGAAAAGTATGATCCCCGGGGGTAGAATGGGGCTATAATGGGGGGGGGGGTTGAAGTACATGTTATATATAAAGTTGATCTTTAAAAATCTTTTTCTCAGAAACTAATCAGCCAGGAAAGCTAACACTTGTGTGGAAGCATTTTCAGATTATGTAGATTCATAGTTGTTATAAATCGTGATCCCCAGGGGTCGGGTGGGGCAACAATGGGGGGTCGAAGTTTAACATAGGGACATATACCGTTAAGCTTTAAAAATCGTTTTCTCAGAAACCAATCAGCCAGTAAAACTGAAACTTGTATGGCAGCATTATTAGGTAGTATAAAATCAAAGTTGTAAAAATCATGACGCCCGAGGGTAGGGTGGGGCCACACTTAGGGGTCGAAATTTAACATAGGAATATGTAAGGTAAATCTTTAAAAATCTTCTTCTCAGAAACTGATCAGACAGGAATGCTGAAACATGTGTGGAAGCTTTCTTAGGTAGAGGATATTCAAAGTCGCGAAAATCATGACCCTCGGGTGTAGGATGAGCTTACAATGGGGGTCAAAGTTGAACAAAGAAACATTAAATAAATCTTTGAAAATCTTGTTCTCAGAAACTAATCAGCCAGGACAGCTAAAACTTGTGTTAAAGCATCCTCAGGTAATGTAGATTCAAAATTGTGAAAATCGTGATCCCCAGTCGTCGGGTTCGGCCTCAATGACGGGTTGAAATTTAACATAGGAACATATAGAGTAAATAATTAAAAATCTTTTTCTCAGAAACTAATCAGCCATGAAAGCTGATGTGTGGAAGCATCCTCGGAGAGTGTAGATTCAAAGTTGTGAAAAGTATGACCCCCGGAGGAAGGATGGGGTACGGGGGGGGGGGGGGTGAAGTTTAACATAGTAATATATAAAGTAGATCTTTAAAAATCTTCTTCTGAGAATCTAATCAGCCAGGAAAGCTGACACTTGTGTGGAAGCATTTTCAGAAAATGTTGATTCATAGTGGTGAAAAATCGTGATCCCCAGGAGTCCGGTGGGGCCACAAAGGGGGGTCGAAGTTAAACAGAATGATATATACAGTTAATCTTTAACAATCTTTTTCTCCGAAACCAATCAACCAGTAAAACTGAAACTTGTGTGACAGTATTATCAAGTAGTATAGAATCAAAGTTGTAAAAATCATGATGCCCGAGGGTAGGGTGGGCCCACAATGAAGGGAGAAAGTTAAACATAGGAATATGTAAGGTAAATCTATGAACATCTTATTCTCAGAAACTAATCAGCCAGGAAAGCTGACACTTTTGTGGAAGCATTCTCAGAGAGAGTAGATTCAAAGTTGTGAAAATCGTGATCCCCAGTTGTCGGGTGGGGCCTCAAAGAGGGGTTGAAGTTTAATATTGGAACATATAGAGTAAATATTTAAAGATCTTTTTCTCAGAAACTATTCAGCCATGAAAGCTGACACTTTTGTGGAAGCAATCTCAGAGAGAGTAGATTCAAAGTTGTGAAAATCGTGATCCCCAGTTGTCGGGTGGGGCCTCAAAGAGGGGTTGCAGTTTAATATTGGAACATATAGAGTAAATATTTAAAGATCTTTTTCTCAGAAACTAATCAGCCATGAAAGCCGACACTTGTTTGGAAGCATCCTCAGAGAGTGCAGATTCAAAGTTGTGAAAAGTATGGCCCCCGGGGGTAGGATGGGGCTACAATAGGGGGGGAGGGGTTAAGTTTGACAAAGTAATATATAAAGTAGATCTTTAAAAATGTTGTTCTCAGAAACTAATCAGCCATGAAAGGTAAAACTTTGGTTGAGGCATCCTCAGATAGTGTAGATTCAAAGTTGTGAAAATCGTGATCCCCAGTTGTCGGGTTGGGCCTCAATAAGGGGTTGAAGTTCAACATAGAAACATATAGAGTAAATATTTAAAAATCTTCTTCTCAGAAACTTATCAGCCATGAAAGCTGACACTTATGTGGAAGCATTCTCAGAGAGTGTAGATTCAAAGTTGTGAAAAGTATGATCCCCGGGGGTAGGATGGGGCTTTAATGGGGGGGGGGGGGGTTGAAGTTCAATATAGTACATGTTATATATAAAGTAGATCTTTAAAAATCTTTTTCTCAGAAACTAATCAGCGAGGAAAGCTGACACCTCTGTGGAAGCATTCACAGATAGCGTAGATTCAAAGGTGTGAAAATCGTGATCCCCAGGGGTCGGGTGGGGCCACAATGGGGGGTCGAAGTAAAACATAGGGACATATACAGTTAATCTTTAAAAATGTATTTCTCAGAAACTAATCAGCCAGGAAAGCTGAAACTTGTGTGGCAGCATTATCAGGTAGTAAAGAATCTAAGTTGTAAAATCATGACGCCCGAGGGTAGGATGGGGCCACAATTAGGAGTCGAAGTTTAACATAGGAATATGTAAGGTAAATCTATAAAAATCTTCTTCTCATAAACGTATGAGCCAGGAATGCTAAAACCTATCTGGAAGATTTCTTAGGTAGAGTATATTCAAAGTTTTGGAAATCATGACCTTGGGGGTAGGATGAGCTTACAAAGGGAGTCAAAGTTTAACAAAAAAACATATAAAATAAATGTTGAAAATCTTGTTCTCAGAAAACTAATCATCGAGGAAAGCTAAAACTTTTGTTGAAGCATCCTCAGGAAGTCTAGATTCAAAGTTGTGAAAATCGTGATCCCCAGATGTCGGGTGGGGCCTCAATGAGGGGTTGAAGTTTAACATAGGAACATAAAGAGTAAATATTTAAAAGTCTTCTTCTCAGAAACTAATCAGCCATGAAAGCTGACACTTGTGTGGAAGCATCCTCAGAGAGTGCAGATTTAAAGCTGTGAAAAGTATGACCCCCGGGGGTAGGATGGGGCTACAATGGGGGGGGGGGGGTGAGATTAACATAGTAATATATAAAGTAGATCTTCAAAAATCTTCTTCTTAGAAACTAATCAGCCAGGAAAGATGACACTTTTGTGGAAGCATTCTCAGAGAGTTGTGAAAATCGTGATCCCCAGGGGTCAGCAGGGGCCACAATGGGGGGTCGAACTTTAAAATAGGGACATAAAGAGTTAATCTTTAAAAATCTTCCTCTCTGACACCAATCAGCCAGGAAAGCTTAAACTTATGTGGCAGCATTATCAGGTAGTAGAGAAACAAACTTGTAAAAATCATGACGCCCGAGGGTAGGGTGGGACCACAATGAAGGGTCGAAGTTTAAGATAGGAATATGTAAGGTAAATCTATAAAAATCTTTTTCTCAGAAACAAATCAGCCAGAAAAGCTGAAACTTTTGTGGAAGCATTCTAAGAGAGTGTAGATTCAAAGTTGTGCAAAATCGTGATCCCCAGTTGTCGAGTGGGGCCTCATTAAGGGGTTGAGGTTTAACATAGGAACATATAGAGTAAACATTTAAAAATCTTTTTCTCAGAAACTAATCAGCCATGAAAGCTGACACTTGTGTGGAAGCATCCTCAGAGAGTGTAGATTCAAAGTTGTGAAAATCGTGATCCCCAGTTGTCGGGTGGGGCCTCAATGAGGGGTTGAGGTTTAACATAGGAAACATAGAGTAAATATTTAAAAAAAATTTTCTTAGAAAGTAATCAGCCAGGAAAGCTGACACTTATGTGGAAGCATCCTCAGAGAGTGTAGATTCAAAGTTGTGAAAAGTATGATCCCCGGGGGTAGAATGGGGCTATAATGGGGGGGGGGGGGGGGGTTGAAGTACATGTTATATATAAAGTTGATCTTTAAAAATCTTTTTCTCAGAAACTAATCAGCCAGGAAAGCTAACACTTGTGTGGAAGCATTTTCAGATTATGTAGATTCATAGTTGTTATAAATCGTGATCCCCAGGGGTCGGGTGGGGCAACAATGGGGGGTCGAAGTTTAACCTAGGAACGTATACCGTTAATCTTTAAAAATCGTTTTCTCAGAAACCAATCAGCCAGTAAAACTGAAACTTGTATGGCAGCATTATTAGGTAGTATAAAATCAAAGTTGTAAAAATCATGACGCCCGAGGGTAGGGTGGGGCCACACTTAGGGGTCGAAATTTAACATAGGAATATGTAAGGTAAATCTTTAAAAATCTTCTTCTCAGAAACTGATCAGACAGGAATGCTGAAACATGTGTGGAAGCTTTCTTAGGTAGAGGATATTCAAAGTCGCGAAAATCATGACCCTCGGGTGTAGGATGAGCTTACAATGGGGGTCAAAGTTGAACAAAGAAACATAAAATAAATCTTTGAAAATCTTGTTCTCAGAAACTAATCATCGAGGAAAGCTAAAACTTGTGTTAAAGCATCCTCAGGTAATGTAGATTCAAAATTGTGAAAATCGTGATCCCCAGTCGTCGGGTTCGGCCTCAATGACGGGTTGAAATTTAACATAGGAACATATAGAGTAAATAATTAAAAATCTTTTTCTCAGAAACTAATCAGCCATGAAAGCTGATGTGTGGAAGCATCCTCGGAGAGTGTAGATTCAAAGTTGTGAAAAGTATGACCCCCGGAGGAAGGATGGGGTACGGGGGGGGGGGGTGAAGTTTAACATAGTAATATATAAAGTAGATCTTTAAAAATCTTCTTCTGAGAATCTAATCAGCCAGGAAAGCTGACACTTGTGTGGAAGCATTTTCAGAAAATGTTGATTCATAGTGGTGAAAAATCGTGATCCCCAGGAGTCCGGTGGGGCCACAAAGGGGGGTCGAAGTTAAACAGAATGATATATACAGTTAATCTTTAACAATCTTTTTCTCCGAAACCAATCAACCAGTAAAACTGAAACTTGTGTGACAGTATTATCAAGTAGTATAGAATCAAAGTTGTAAAAATCATGATGCCCGAGGGTAGGGTGGGCCCACAATGAAGGGAGAAAGTTAAACATAGGAATATGTAAGGTAAATCTATGAACATCTTATTCTCAGAAACTAATCAGCCAGGAAAGCTGACACTTTTGTGGAAGCATTCTCAGAGAGAGTAGATTCAAAGTTGTGAAAATCGTGATCCCCAGTTGTCGGGTGGGGCCTCAAAGAGGGGTTGAAGTTTAATATTGGAACATATAGAGTAAATATTTAAAGATCTTTTTCTCAGAAACTATTCAGCCATGAAAGCTGACACTTTTGTGGAAGCAATCTCAGAGAGAGTAGATTCAAAGTTGTGAAAATCGTGATCCCCAGTTGTCGGGTGGGGCCTCAAAGAGGGGTTGCAGTTTAATATTGGAACATATAGAGTAAATATTTAAAGATCTTTTTCTCAGAAACTAATCAGCCATGAAAGCCGACACTTGTTTGGAAGCATCCTCAGAGAGTGCAGATTCAAAGTTGTGAAAAGTATGGCCCCCGGGGGTAGGATGGGGCTACAATAGGGGGGGGGGGGTTAAGTTTGACAAAGTAATATATAAAGTAGATCTTTAAAAATGTTGTTCTCAGAAACTAATCAGCCATGAAAGGTAAAACTTTGGTTGAGGCATCCTCAGATAGTGTAGATTCAAAGTTGTGAAAATCGTGATCCCCAGTTGTCGGGTTGGGCCTCAATAAGGGGTTGAAGTTCAACATAGAAACATATAGAGTAAATATTTAAAAATCTTCTTCTCAGAAACTTATCAGCCATGAAAGCTGACACTTATGTGGAAGCATTCTCAGAGAGTGTAGATTCAAAGTTGTGAAAAGTATGATCCCCGGGGGTAGGATGGGGCTTTAATGGGGGGGGGGGGGGGTTTGAAGTTCAATATAGTACATGTTATATATAAAGTAGATCTTTAAAAATCTTTTTCTCAGAAACTAATCAGCGAGGAAAGCTGACACCTCTGTGGAAGCATTCACAGATAGCGTAGATTCAAAGGTGTGAAAATCGTGATCCCCAGGGGTCGGGTGGGGCCACAATGGGGGGTCGAAGTAAAACATAGGGACATATACAGTTAATCTTTAAAAATGTATTTCTCAGAAACTAATCAGCCAGGAAAGCTGAAACTTGTGTGGCAGCATTATCAGGTAGTAAAGAATCTAAGTTGTAAAATCATGACGCCCGAGGGTAGGATGGGGCCACAATTAGGAGTCGAAGTTTAACATAGGAATATGTAAGGTAAATCTATAAAAATCTTCTTCTCATAAACGTATGAGCCAGGAATGCTAAAACCTATCTGGAAGATTTCTTAGGTAGAGTATATTCAAAGTTTTGGAAATCATGACCTTGGGGGTAGGATGAGCTTACAATGGGAGTCAAAGTTTAACAAAAAAACATATAAAATAAATGTTGAAAATCTTGTTCTCAGAAAACTAATCATCGAGGAAAGCTAAAACTTTTGTTGAAGCATCCTCAGGAAGTCTAGATTCAAAGTTGTGAAAATCGTGATCCCCAGATGTCGGGTGGGGCCTCAATGAGGGGTTGAAGTTTAACATAGGAACATAAAGAGTAAATATTTAAAAGTCTTCTTCTCAGAAACTAATCAGCCATGAAAGCTGACACTTGTGTGGAAGCATCCTCAGAGAGTGCAGATTTAAAGCTGTGAAAAGTATGACCCCCGGGGGTAGGATGGGGCTACAATGGGGGGGGGGGTGAGATTAACATAGTAATATATAAAGTAGATCTTCAAAAATCTTCTTCTTAGAAACTAATCAGCCAGGAAAGATGACACTTTTGTGGAAGCATTCTCAGAGAGTTGTGAAAATCGTGATCCCCAGGGGTCAGCAGGGGCCACAATGGGGGGTAGAACTTTAAAATAGGGACATAAAGAGTTAATCTTTAAAAATCTTCCTCTCTGACACCAATCAGCCAGGAAAGCTTAAACTTATGTGGCAGCATTATCAGGTAGTAGAGAAACAAACTTGTAAAAATCATGACGCCCGAGGGTAGGGTGGGGCCACAATGAAGGGTCGAAGTTTAAGATAGGAATATGTAAGGTAAATCTATAAAAATCTTATTCTCAGAAACAAATCAGCCAGAAAAGCTGAAACTTTTGTGGAAGCATTCTAAGAGAGTGTAGATTCAAAGTTGTGCAAAATCGTGATCCCCATTTGTCGAGTGGGGCCTCATTAAGGGGTTGAGGTTTAACATAGGAACATATAGAGTAAACATTTAAAAATCTTTTTCTCAGAAACTAATCAGCCATGAAAGCTGACACTTGTGTGGAAGCATCCTCAGAGAGTGTAGATTCAAAGTTGTGAAAATCGTGATCCCCAGTTGTCGGGTGGGGCCTCAATGAGGGGTTGAGGTTTAACATAGGAAACATAGAGTAAATATTTAAAAAAAATTTTCTTAGAAAGTAATCAGCCAGGAAAGCTGATACTTCTGTGGAAGCATTCACAGATAGCGTAGATTTAAAGTTGTGAAAAGTATGATCCCCGGGGGTAGGATGGCGGTACAATGTGTGTGGGGGGGGGATGAAGTTTAATATAGTTCATGTAATGTATAAAGTAAATCTTCAAAAATCTTTTCCTCAGAAACTAATCAGCCAGGAAAGCTGACACTTCTGTGGAAGCATTCACAGATAGTGTAGATTCAAAGGTGTGAAAATCGTGATCCTCAGGGGTCGGGTGGGGCCACAATGGGGGGTCGAAGTAAAACATAGGGACATATACAGTTAATCTTTAAAAATATATTTCTCAGAAAATAATCAGCCAGGAAAGCTGAAACTTGTGTGGCAGCATTATTAGGTAGTATAGAATCAAAGTTGTAAAATCATGAAGCCCGAGGGTAGGGTGGGGCCACAATTAGGGGTCGAAGTTTAACATAGAAATATGTAAGGTAAATCTATAAAAATCTTCTTCTCATAAACTGATCAGCAAGGAATGCTAAAACTTGTGTGGAAGATTTCTTAGGTAGAGTATATTCAAAGTTTTGGAAATCATGACCTCGGGGGTAGGATGAGCTTACAATGGGAGTCAAAACTGAACAAAAAAACATATAAAATAAAATTTGAAAATCTTCTGAGAAACTAATCATCCAGGAAAGCTAAAACTTTTGTTGAAGCATCCTCAGGAAGTCTAGATTCAAAGTTGTGAAAATCGTGATCCCCAGATGTCGGGTGGGGCCTCAATGAGGGGTTGAAGTTTAACATAGGAACATAAAGAGTACATATTTAAAAGTCTTCTTCTCAGAAACTAATCAGCCAATGAAAGCTGACACTTGTGTGGGAGCATCCTCAGAGAGTTTAGATTTAAAGCTGTGAAAGGTATGACCCCCGGGGGTAGGATGGGGCTACAATGGGGGGGGGATGAAGATTAACATAGTAATATATAAAGTAGATCTTCAAAAATCCTCGTCTCAGAAACTAATCAGCCAGGAAAGCTGACACTTTTGTGGAAGCATTCTCAGAGCAGAGAGTTGTGAAAATCGTGATCCCCAGGGGTCGGCTGGGGCCACAATGGGGGTCGCAGTTTAACATAGGGACATAAAGAGTTAATCTTTAAAAATCTTCCTCTCAAAAACCAATCAGCCAGGAAAGCTGAAACTAATGTGGCAGCATTATCAGGTAGTAGAGAAACAAACTTGTAAAAATCATGACGCCCGAGGGTAGGGTGGGACCCCAAAAAGGGTCAAAGTTTAACATAGGAATATGAAAGGTAAATCTATAAAAATCTTATGCTCAGAAACTAATCAGCCAGGAAAGCTACCACTTTTGTGGAAGCATTCTAAGAGAGTGTAGATTCAAAGTTGTGAAAAACGTGATCCCCAGGGCTCGGCTGGGGCCACAATGGGGGGTCGAAGATTAACATAGGGACATAAAGATTTAATCTTATAAAAAATCTTCCTCTCAGAAACCAATCAGCCAGGAAAGCTGAAACTTGTGTGGCAGCATTATCAGGTAGTATATAATCAAAGTTGTAAAAATCATGACGCCCGAGGGTAGGGTGGGGCCACAATGAAGGGTCGAAGTTTTACATAGGAATTTGTAAGGTAAATCTAAAAAAAAATCTTATTCTCAGAAATTAATCAGCCAGGAAAGCTGACACTTTTGTGGAAGCATTCTCGGAGAATTGTGAAAATCTTGATCCCCAGGGCTCGGCTGGGGCCACAATAGGGGGTTCGAAGATTAACATAGGGACATAAAGATATAATCTTATAAAAAATCTTCCTCTCAGAAACCAATCAGCCAGGAAAGCTGAAACTTGTGTGGCAGCATTATCAGGTAGTATAGAATCAAAGTTGTAAAAATCATGACGCCCGAGGGTAGGGTGGGGCCACAATGAAGGGTCGAAGTTTTACATAGGAATATGTAAGGTAAATCTAAAAAAAAATCTTATTCTCAGAAATTAATCAGCCAGGAAAGCTGACACTTTTGTGGAAGCATTCTCAGAAAGTGTAGATTCAAAATTGTGAAAAACGTGATCCCCAGGTATCGGATGGGGCCACAATGGGGGGTCGAAGTTTAACATAGGGACATAAAGAGTTAATCTTTAAAAATCTTCCTCTCAGAAACCAATCAGCCAGGAAAACTGAAACTTGTGTTGAAGCATTCCCTAGGAAGTGTAGACTTAAAGTTTTGAAAATCATGACCCCGGGGGGGGGGGGGGTAGAATGGGGCCACAATTGGGGGTCAAAGATAAACGTAGTAATATAAAGAGTAAATCTTAAAAAAATATGTTTCTAAGAAACTAATCAGCCAGGAAAACTGAAACTTTTGTGGAATCATCGTCAAAAAATGATAATTCCAAGTTATGAAAATCATGATCCCCAGAGGTATGGTGAGCCAACATTCGGTGGTCAAAATTTAACATAGGAACATTTAGAATAAATCTTTAAAAATCTATTTCTCAGAAACTAATCAGCCAGGAAAGCTAAAACTTTAAAGGAAGCATCATCAGGTAGTGTACATTTAAAATTTTGAAAATCATGACCCCTAGGGGTAGGGTGGGGCAAGTATCTAAGGATGAAGTTTAAAATAGGAATATGTAGAGTAAATCTTTTAACAATTCTCTTCTCAAAAAATCAGCCAGGAAAGCTGAAACTTGTGTGGAAGCATCTTTAGGTGGTGTAGATTCACAGTTCTTAAAACCATGATCCCCCGGGGTAGGGATAGACCATAATTTAGGGTCAAATTAAACATAAACATATACAGAAGAAATCATTTAAAATCTTCTTCTCAGAAACTAATCAGCCAGAAAAGCTGACACTTTTGTGGAAGCATTCTCAGGAAATGTAGATTCAAAATTATGAAAACCCGGATCCATAGCTGTGGGGGGGGGGGGGGGGGCACTAATGGGGGTTCAAAATTTTACATCGAAATATGTGAAGTAAATCTTTAAAACCTTCTTCTCAGAAGGTAATTAGCCAGAAAAGCTGAAGCTTGTGTGGAACCATCCTCAGATAGTGTGGATTCAAAGTTGTGAAACTCATGACCCCCAGGATAGGGTGAGCCGACAACGGGGGTCAAAGTTTAACAAAGGAACATATAGAGTAAATGTTTAAAAATCTTCTTCTCAAAAATTATGAAGCCAGGAAAGCTGAAACCTGTGTGGCAGAATTGTAAGGTAGCGTAGGTTCAAATATGTAAAAATCATGACCCCCCCCCCCCCCCCCAAGGGTAGAGTGGGGCCACAATTGGGGGTCGAAGTTTAAAGTAGGAACATATAGAGTTAATCTTTAAAAATCGTATTCTCCAAAAATTATCAGCCAGGAAAGCTGAAACTTATGTTAAAGCATCTTCAGGAAGTGTAGATTCAAAGTTGTGAATATCGTGACCCCTGGTGGTATGGTGGGGTTACAACGGGGGTTGAAGTTTAATATTATACAAATATTGACTGGGGTTGAGGGCAACATTGATTATATTAGCCCCCGAGGGACGAAATATTGCCCGACGCGAAGCGGAGGGCAATATTTTCGTCAAAGGGGGCTAATATAATCAATGTTGCCCGAAAACACAGTCAACATTTGTTTTGTTATATGAAGAATCAAACCAAAATTTAAGAAAGTAATTGAAAACAAATCGCCGTAATTTTCTCAGCTCAACAAAGAATTCACGAATTCAATTTTGTGCAAAGTTCATTTCCAAAATATCATCAGCATCAAAAGGTCACTGGTGACATTCCGCCGACAGTAAGAATTAACATACAGATGTTCTACCTGATTTTACTTCACAGTAATTCGCAAATCCTTATATATCCGTTATGATAGCAAACCGTCGCATTGCGCGTCCGTTGTTTACTTGCCTTGACTGACGTCTATTATGACGTCACCTTGTTTTGGAGTCGCGAATAGTTATTTACGTCATTGTTTACGAATCAACAAATCAGAGGCGATTATTTTAGATAGAGGGAATGTTCTCTAGATATTATTCCTAGCCAGTCAATATCAAAAAAATATTGACCGGTCAATATTTTTCCGACGAGCTAATAGTACAATTATTGACTATTCGTCTATATAGAGTTATATAGTGAGAATATACTACTGAATATAACAAAGGAATATATAGAGTAAATATTTAAAAATCTTATTCTCAGTAACTTATCACTCTGCTATGTTAAGGAAGGTATCAGAATCCTACCACGTTTGATTTAGAAAAAATTGCATAAGCCCCGCCCCTTGTTCATGAGATTTTACGAGATATGGGTATTTCGGTAATTAACAAAGATCTACCAAAATGAATACGACTAATTATTGGATTAGATTGTGTCAAGAAAGGTGCATTGAAATAAAAACATGCACTTTATATCTCGCGAAATCATAAAATTCCTATGTCGTCTGATGACGTGTCGAGGTTGACTACGTCACATCGGCGTGTGGACTTCAGTGATTAATCTGAGAATTTAACTCATTTACAACCAGCGTGGACAGAAATCGGGAGAGGATTCAACTGAATAAGGTAGGATTTATCTGTACTTTCCCTAGATATTGTTTTATATTATTTAATAATGTGGGATGAAACAGAAACGAAGCAATATTCCTCGGCTTCGATTTAGTTTACTTGGTTACATTTGTTTTTCATGTAATATTGTGTTTAAAGATCAGTTTGGTGATTCGGTCAGGCAAAGTAAATGTTATGCGTTTTGCTAAATTTGATCATAAAGGGTATCGAGGCTCATTGTAGCTTTTTACTGGTCTCATATTGCGATAATAATATAGCGCGCATTTCCTCATGTTCAAAGAAAATGTAAACCATGGAAAGTCCAAACACTGTATCTGCTAGCACTACAATGGTTACTGTGAGGATATGGATGGAATATAGACAAGACTGCATTGTTGTTTATGTAAATCGAAATGTATTATTTCATTTAGCCTTATTTTTTAGGATTACATGAATAGACAAAATTAAAGTGTTGTTCAAACAGAATTTTCACACATTTTGAAGAATAAACATTTGATGATGCCTGTTGTGATATTATGAAATTAAAACTTCTATCAGTATGCACAATGAGTAATTTTCCATTTTTATGTTATGTTTAGCACAATAGATTACTAATTGTGACATATCATTCATTTTCAGGGTTATTTAAGCAGTAAATGGTCCACTGGAGACACGTTCTGGGGTGTTGATAAAAAGCAGGTACTCTATAAATATTTCTTTTACTCACTAACTTCATGAATATTTGGTTGGTTATTTTTTTTTAAAATCATATTACTATATAATGTAACCTATCATAATGTTTTTCATTGATACTTATTGAAGTTAAATTTGATATTGATAAATATTAATCATTTCAGGCATTGGTTTTCTTATCAACTGCACTGCCTCTTAATATTAAAAAGACAGAAGAAAAGAACATGCACTGGGCAAGAAGATTAGTCAATTTCACATCATGTTTGATTAATACTGAAACTCAGAAAATCCTAGTCTTGTTGAACAGTTTGTCACAGAAAAACAATCTCTATAGTATTTGTCAAGTTGATTATTATAATAAATTCTTGATAAATATTGATATTTCCTGCTTTCTTTTTTATTAAAACAATTTAATGATAATTACAAGTAAACCTGATCATATTTTAAAAGTATTTCTTATTTATTTACCAGCAAATAACATAAACCATTATAAAACATAAATGTGTAAATTATAAACTCAACACTTAACCATGTTACTCCCGCACCCCCCCCCCCCCCCGCCCGAATATGACGGCAACAAATGAATTATTTTTTTTCCAATTTCAACAATTTGGTAATGATAACGGTGTGAAAAGAGACAACATTCTAACATTATGTCAGTGAAAGTCGCAGCTTTTTATTATTTTATGAATGAAAATTAAAATCATGATCTTAGTCAGTGTTACATGTGAATTTAACGCAAATGACGCCGAAAATGAAATGGGCCAAATAAAATGCAGTAGTGCAAGGGCATACACTTGATCAAATATATTGAAAATGTACATGTCTTACCATTTTATCCCCATTATATCAAATAGTGCTGGGAGCTATATGAAATCGCTACGCATTCATATAAATAAGCGTTAATTGTGGGAATTCCTTGCAAAATGCTGTTCAGACACTGTGTACATTGAATTTAATAATTGTTCTTACTTGAATATTTCAAGCTTCTAGCAGTTTTCGAAATTTCTGATGTTCATTTTACAAGTTAGAAACAGAAATATTTATATTTATTTATGTAAAGCCCTTGCACTTTGCATTTTTCTGTATTATTCCTGATTCATCTATTTTTAGCACGTGACAGGGTACTCCCAATAGACTGAAAATGTGCACATGCCATAACGAATTACATAATGTGTATATCGATAAAATATCACTTTGTGTAAACATTTTATGGGACTGAATATCAATATTTTTCAAAGGCTAACATTTTATGAGATAAATATCGCTATTTTTTTATGGACGCCCTTAACATAGCTGAGCATCCAGGAAAGGTGACACTTTTGTGGAAGCATCCTTAATGAGTGTAGATTCAAAGTTGTGAAAATCATGACCCCCGGGTGTAGGATGGGGCCACAATTGGGGGTCAAATATAAACATGGGAATATAAAGAGTAAATCTTAAAAAATCTTCTCAGAAACTAATCAGCCAGGAAAACTGAAACTTGTGTGAAAGCATCTTCAGGTAGTGCAGAATCAAAGTTGTGAAAACGATGACCCCTGGCGGTAGGGTGGAGGCATAATGGGGGGTTAAGGTTGAACATAGGAATATATAGAGTAAATCTTTTAAGATCTATTTCTCAGAAACTAATCCACCAGGAAAGCTGAAACTTGTGTAGAAGCATTCGCAAAGAGTGTAGATTCATAGTTGTGAAATTCATGACCCCCAGAGGTAGGGTGAGCCAACAATGATGGTCAAATTTTAACATAGGAACATATAGAGTAAATCTTTAAAAATCCTCGTCTTGAAAATAAACAGTCAGGAAAGCTGCAAATTATGTGGAAGCATCCTCAGGTAGTGTGGATTCAAAGTTGTGAAAATCATGACCCCTTGGGGTAGGATGGGGCTACAATGAGAGCGAGGGTCGAATTTTTTATAGGAATGTATAGACTTAATCTTTAAAAATCTTCTTCTCAGAATCTAATCAGTCAGGAAAGCTGAAACTTTTGTGAAAGCATCCTTATTTAGTGTACATTTTAACTTGTGATAATCATGACCCCACGGGGTAGGGTGGGGCCACAATGGGGGATCGAAGTTTAACATAGGAATATAGAGAGTTAATCTTTAATAATGTTTTCAGAAACTAATCACCCAGGAAAGTTGAAACTTGTGTGGAAGCATCCTCAGGCAATACAGATTCAAAATTGTGAAAATCATGTCTCCGGGGGGTAGAGTGAGCCCACAATGGGGGTAAAGTTTAATTTCGGAAGAGATAGTGAAAATCTATAAAAATCTTCCTCTGAAAAAACTAATCAGCCAGGAAATCTGAAACATGTGTGAAAGCATCTGCAGGTAGTGTATAATCAAAGTTGTGAAAATGATGACCCCTGGCGGTAGGGTGGGGGCATAATGGGGGGTTGAAGTTTAACATTAGACCATATTGAGTTAACCTTTACAAATCTTTTTCTCAGAAACTTATCAGCTAGGAAATTTGGAACTTGTATGAAAGCATCCACAGGTAGTGTAGATTCAAAATTGTGAAAATGATGACCCATGGCGGTAGGGTGGGGGCATAATGGGGGATTGAAGTTGAACATAGGAATCTATAGAGTAAATCTTTAAAAATATTCTTCTCAGAAACTAATCAGCCGGGAAAGCTGGAACTTGTGTGGAAGCATTCTCAGGGAGTGTAGATTCAGAGTTGTGAAATTCATGACCCCCAGAGATAGGGTGAACCCCGAATGGTGATCAAATTTTAACATATGAACATATAGATTAAAACTTTAAAAAAATAATTCTTCAAAATAAACAGCCAGGACAGCTGCAACTTATGTGGAAGCATACGTAGGCAGTGTGGATTCAAAGTTGTGAAAATCATGACCCCTTAGGGGAGGATGGGACCACAATGGGGAGGGGGGATGGGTTCGAAGTTGTTCATAGGAATGTAAGAATTTAAGATAGGAACATATAGAGTTAATCTTTAAAAATCTTCTTCTCAGAATCTAATCAGTCTACAAAGCTGAAACTTGTGTGGAAGTGTCCTCATGTAGTGTAGTTGATTCAATGTTGGTAAAATAAAAACACCCATGGGAGTAGGTGGGGCAACAATGGGGGTCAAAGTATACAATGTAAACCTTTTAAAATGTTCCTCTCAGACACTAATCAGCCAGGAAAGCTGAACTTTGTGTGGACGTATCCTCAGGTAGTGTAGATTTAAACTTGTGACAATCATGACTCCACGGGGTAGGTTGGGGCCACAATGGGGGATGGAAGTTTAACATAGGAATATAAAGAGTTAATCTTTTATAATCCTCTCAGAAGCTAATCACCAAGGAAAGTTAAACTTGTGTGGAAGCATCCTCAGTCAATGCAGATTCAAAATTGTGAATTTCATGACCCCCGGTGATAGGGTGAGCCCACAATGGGGTTAAAGTTTAATTTAGGAACATATCGAGTAAATCTTTAAACATCTTCTTCTCAAAAACTAATCAGCCAGGAAAGATGAAACTTGTGTGGAAACATTGTCAGGTAGTGTAGATTCAAAGATTTGCAATTCATGACACCTTGGGTATAGGGTGGGGCCACAATTAGGGGTCGATGTTTAACATTAAAACATATAGAGTAAATCTTTAAAAATCTTCTTCTGAAAAACTAATCAGCCGGGAAAGCTGGAACTTGTGTGGAAGCATTCTCAGGGAGTGTAGATTCAACGTTGTGAAATTAATGACCCCCAGAGATAGGGTGAACCCAGAATGGTGATCAAATTTTAAAATAGGAACATATAGAGTAAAACTTTAAAACTCTTCTTTTTAAATATAAACAGCCAGGAAAGCTGCAACTTATGTAGAAGCATCCGCAGGTAGTGTGGACTTAAAGTCGTGAAAATCATGACCCCTTGGTGTAGGATGGGGATACAATGGGGGGGGGGGGGGGGGTCGAAGTTTTTCATAGGAATGTACAAATTTAAGATAAGAACATATAGAGTTAATCTTTAAAAATCTTCTTCTCAGAATCTTATTAGTCTAAAAAGCTAAAACTTGTGTGGAAGCATCCTCATGTAGTGCAGATTCAATGTTGGTAAATTAATAACACTCATGGGAGTAGAGTGGGGCAACAATGGAGGTCAAAGTATACACTGTAAATCTTTTAAACTGTTCCTCTCAGACACTAATCAGCCAGGAAAGCTGAACTTTGTGTGGACGTATCCTCAGGTAGTGTAGATTTAACCCTGTGATCATGACCCCACGGGGTAGGGTGGGGCCACAATTGGGGATCGAAGTTTAACATAGGAATATAAAGAGTTAATCTTTATTAATCCTCTCAGAAGCTAATCACCCAGGAAAGTTGAAACTTGTGTGGAAGCATCCTCAGTCAATGAAGATTCAAAATTGTGAATTTCATGACCCCCGGGGATAGGGTAAGCCAATAATGGGGGTTAAAGTATAATTTAGGAACATATAGAGTAAATCTTTAAACATCTTTTTCTCAAAAACTAATCAGCCAGGAAAGCTGCAACTTATGTGGAAGCATCCGCAGGTAGTGTGGATTTAAAGTCGTGAAAATCATGACCCCTTGGGGTAGGATGGGGATACAATGGGGAAGGGGGGGGGGGTTCGAATTTTTTCATATGAATGTACAAATTTAAGATAAGAACATATAGAGTTAATCTTTAAAGGGACTTGGACACGATTTAAGATCAAAATTTTTATTTTTATTTTTTACGTATTAAATGATTTACTGGTGCATTTTAAATGATTGACCAAAATATTGAATGTTAAAGTCAAGTTACAAGCGAGATACAGAGGTAAAAATTGGTTATAATGTAAACAAAGCTCGAGTCTTATAGTTGTTTACAAAAATGTAATGTAAAAAATTACCATTTCTTAGACAAAATGACACGTAAAAAACAATGTAAACTAATTCATTACCTTCATAAATACTATTATCAACAAAAGAAAGATACATTTGATTGAAACTTACACCAATACAGCACATATGTAAAAATTGACAATAGTGAGCTTTGTTTACAAAACAAAGAATTGTGAACTCTGTATCTTGCTTATTATTTGATATTTGACTTTCAAATTTTGACATAGCATTATAAACTTCTATATTTATCAGTATTAACATTGAAAATGGAAAAATAAAATTTGAAAAATTAAAGTCAAATCGTGTCCAAGTCCCTTTAAAAATCTTCTCCTCAGAATCTAATCAGTCTGGAAAGCTGAAACTTGTGTGGAAGCATCCTCATGTAGTGCAGATTCAATGTTGGTAAAATAATAACACCCATGGGAGTAGAGTGGGGCAACAATGTAGGTCAAAGTATACACTGTAAATCTTCTAAAATTTTCCTCTCAGACACTAATCAGCCAGGAAAGCTGAAACCTGTGTGGACGTATCCTCAGGTAGTATAGATTTAAACTTGTGACAATCATGACCCCACGGGGTAGGGTGGTGCCACAATGGGGGATCGAAGTTTAACATAGGAATATAAAGAGTTAATTTTTATTAATCCTCTCAGAAGCTAATCACCCAGGAAAGTTGAAACTTGTGTGGAAGCATCCTCAGTCAATGCAGATTCAAAATTGTGAATTTCATGACCCCCGGGGATAGGGTGAGCCCACAATGGGGTTAAAGTTTAATTTAGGAACATATAGAGTAAATCTTTAAAAATCTTTTTCTCAAAAACTAATAAGCCAGGAAAGATGAAACTTGTGTGGAAGCATCCTTAGGTAGTGTAGATTCAAAGATGTGCAATTCATGACACCTTGGGTATAGGGTGGAGCCACAATTAGGGGTCGATGTTTAACATTAGAACATAAAGAGTAAATCTTTAAAAATCTTCTTCTCAGAAACTAATCAGCCGGGAAAGCTGGAACTTGTGTGGAAGCATTCTCAGGGAGTGCAGATTCAAAGTTGTGAAATTCATGACCACCAGAGATAGGGTGAAACCAGAATGGTGATCAAATTTTGACATAGGAACATATAGGGTAAACTTTAAAAAATCTTCTTAAAAATAAACAGCCAGGTAAGCTGCAACTTTGCAACTTATGTGGAAGCATCCTCATGTAGAGTGGATTCAAAGTTGTGAAAATCATGACCCCTTTGGGAACGATTGGGCCACAATGGGGGGGGGGGGGGGGTTCGAAGTTTTTCATAGGAATGTAAGAATTTAAGATATGAACATATAGAGTAAATCTTTAAAAATCTTATTCTAAGAATCTAATCAGTCTGGAAAGCTGAAACTTGTGTGGAAGCATCCTCATGTAGTGTAGTTGATTCAATGTTGGTAAAATAATAACACCCTTGGGAGTAGGATGGGGCAACAATGGAGGTCAAAGTATACAATGTAATTCTTTCAAAATGTTCCTCTCAGAAAATAATCAGCTAGGAAAGCTAAAACTTGTGTGAAAGCATCCTCAGGTAATGTAGATTCAAAATTGTAAAAAAACATGATCACCCAGAGGTAGGGTGGTGCCATAATAGGAGGTCAACGTTTAACAGAGAATATATAGAGTAAATCTTTGAAATCTTTCTTATCGAAACTAATCAGCCAGGAAAGCTGAAACTTGTGTGGAAGATTCTCAGGGAGTGAAGATTCAAAGTTGTGAAATGCATGACCCCTAGGGGTAGGGTGAGACCCCCCCCCCCCACACACACACCAGTATTGGTCAAAGTTTAACATAGGAACATTTAGAGTAAATTTTTAAAAATCCTCTTCTTAAATATAAACAGCCAGGAAAGCTGCACCCAACGTATGTGGCAGCACCCTCAGGTAGTGTGGATTCAAAGTTGTGAAAATCATGACCCCTTGGGGTAGGATGGGGCCACAACGGGGGGAGGGCAGGGTCAAAGTTTTTTCAGAGGAATGTATGGAGTACATCTTTAAAAAATCTTCTTCTCAGAAACTAATCAGTCAGGAAAGCCGAAACTTGTGTGGAAGCATCCTCATGTAGTGTAGATTCAAAGTTAGTAAAATAATGACACCCTCGGGAGTAGGGTGGGGCAACAATATGGGTCAAAGTATACAATGTAAATCTTTTGAAATGTTCTTCTTGTAATTTCAACGTTGTGAAAATCATGACCCCCCAGGGGTCGGGTGGGACCATAATGAGGAGTCAAATTTAAAATAGGAATATATCGAGTAAATCTTTAAAAATTTTCTTCTCAGAAACTAATCAGCTAGGAAAACTGAAACTTGTGTGAAAGCATCCTCAGATAGCACTAATTCAAAGTTGTGAAAATCGTGTTCACCAGGGGTAGGGTGGGGCCAAAACCGGGGGTCAAAGTTTTAAATTGAAATATGTAGAGTAAATGTTTAAAAATCTTCTTCTCAGAAACTAATCAGCCAGGAAAGCTGAAACCTCTGTGAAAGCATCCTCAGGTAGTGTATATTCAAAGTTGTAAAAAACGTGTTCCCCCAGAAGTAGGGTGAGGCCATAATAGGGGGTCAACGTTGAAAAGAAAAATATATAGAGTAAATCTTTGAAAACATTCTTCTCAGAACTAATCAGCCAGGAAAGCTGAAACTTGTTTGGAAGCATCCTCAGGTAGTATATATTCAAAATTGTAAAAAGCATGACCCCTAGGGGAAGGGCGAGGCCACAATGAGGAGGAGGGGGGTCGAAGTTTTATATACAAATATGTAGAGTAAATCTTTAAAATTCTTCTTCTTAGAAACTAATCAGCCAGGAAAGCTGAAACTTTTGTTAAAGCATCCTCGGTAAATGTTGAGCCACAGTTGTAAAAATCATGATCCCTGGGGTTTGTGTGGGGCCAAATTGGGGGGGGGGGGGGGGGGTGTTAAAGTTTTTACATAGGAAGATGTAAAGTAAATCTTTAAAAAATTTTCTTCTCAGAAACTAATCAGCCATGAAAGCTGAAGCTTGTGTGGAAGCATGCTCAGGTAGTGTGGATTCAAAGTTGTGAAAAACACCTTTGGAAGTAGGGTGGGGCCACAATGGATGGAGGGGGGGGGGGTCAAAGTTATATAGGAAGATGTAGAGTAAATCTTTAAAAATCTTCTTCTCAGAAACTAATCAGGCAGATGATTCTTTATAACTGTTAAGACTTTGGCCCCAGTACAATTATTCGGCCTCACAAGAAGGTTCAAAGTTTGATGTAGTTTTATATCCCATATATAAACAATTGTTAAGGATCTTTTTGAGAACTGCAATATTCAATAATGTAATATGACTATAAAATCACCCTGTTAGAAAATTGACTATTGATTATAAACATAAGAAGATTTTGCTATTTTTTTTTTGCTGTGGAATGTTTACAGCCATGGAAGAAGGTGCTGCTAAAGATAATCTTTTAGTCGCCCATGTAATAAACCATCCACTTTAGTTTGTATTCCCTTTATCTTTATCTTCGGCATGTCTTTACTTATCTCCGCCCTCAGGAAATGTGATGCCTGTACTTGACTTGCACCCTTATTACATAATCACTATAGTGAGGTCGACGAAATTCCTATAGGAACGCGTTTACGTTCCACTGCTGAAGCTCTGCATTTCGTAAACTGATATGTGACTAAAATATATATAAGAGTGATTTAATGGAATAACTCTGGTATCTACGAAAGCCCAAAGGGCTCATTTGAGATTCAAGACTAAAATACGAGATTTGAAATATGAAATTTAAGATTCAAAATTCGAGATTCAATATCTAAATTAACTAATCAAATCAAGGATCAGAATGCCTGTATCCTAGCGACATCATGCTTGTATATACAAATAAATGCTATATTCTCTCCAACTTCATTACGCAGAATATATATAATGCAATAACTTTCGTAGATCTAAAGTGATTTTGCTCGCCTCGTGAATTCCCTACTGATGCTTTTGTAGCCTGGAATATTTACTATCAATAGTTTAAACACAAAGTTAAGAAATGTGGTTATGGTAGAGAGCTTTTAAAACATATCCATTTTTTTTCGGATAGCGGGAGGGGGTTGGCCGAATTATATTAATTTTGCCGTGTAATTTGTAAGCTTCAATATCCTGAGGAGCTCTAGGTCATCTGACCCCCTGATCGAAAAAAAAATCATCTGCAAATGCTCTTATATACAAATAAATGTTATGTTCTCTCTAACTTAACAATTTTCTTTTTTTTTAATATAAACGCAGAAAATAAAATTAGACTAGTTATTATACAATAACTTTCACAGTGATTTTGCTTGCCTGTGCATCCCCACCTGATGCTTTTAAATACTGGAATATTTCACTATCAATAGTTTAAACCCTAAGTTTAAATATGTTATGGTATAGCTTTTAAAACATATCCATTTTTTTGGCGGAGGGCGGGAGGAGGGTTGGCCTAATTTTATTAATTTTGCCATGTATATTTAATTAGCTTCAATTTCCCGAGGAGCTCTTGGACATCTGATCCCTTCCCATCTAGATCCACGCATGAATTTTTGTATCTAAGGGATGCTTTATTATGAATATAAATCATTAGTCCGGTTTCAAAAATGTATAGAAACACTGCCTATCGTTTTTGATATACAGTTATACAATATGATTATAAACTGACCTCTGAAATATTATCTCACCATACGTACCATGCAATTTATACACAACGTTTAGCCTCCTTTTCTTAAGTACATGTGAACAGCTTTTAATGAATCAAACTTTTTGCCATTGCTTTAAAAAAAGAAGAATGCATATTCTTTAGGATACAAGGTAGAGATAATAAGGTTTCGATTTCATCTGTAGAGAACTTGCGATAGTTTGATTGCATGTAATTTCAATAATTTTTTTTTTTATTGTTCTTTCAATCATCAAGAAAAAAATAAAGATATATGGATCACATCCAAATTGAATTTCTCTGTATCCCCTCCTTCCGCCAAAATTGACGATTTATAGCCGATAATTTATAGCGGAGAAGGATTTTCAAGTTTTCCGGGTTTTTGTTTGCTGTCAATATGTTTTGGATGAGTCTGCCCCTTCCCCGCCCTCATCCCCTTCGCGGTACCAACAATACAGGGAATTATAGCTAGTTTATAGGTCATTCCTACCCTAGCTACCTCCTTTCTTCTCTCCTTAAAAAGGCTTATAAAATTATCGCTTATATATGTACTCTACTTCAATCTGATTTGATTTGGACACAACGATCTCTCTGCCCCTCTCTCTCTCTCTCTCTCTCTCTCTCTCTCTCTCTCTCTCTCTGTAACCTCGACCATGACATTGGATTATGGGTAGACTATATTACATGTATTTGTATTATTGTCGTTCAGCTCGTATATCTTCTACGTTTTCTAAACTTGTAATTTAAATCTTGGTGTCTAAGCTTCATCATAACCTTTAATTTCATAGGTTGGTTTTTGTTTTATTGAGTTTCGTTTCATAGCTAAAATCACACTCAATTTTAATTATTTACATTAAATAAATCGGTCTTCGTTTACCTTTGTTAAACAGTTGGCACAAATTTACTATGGGTTAAAATGCATCGGAGAAGATTACATACATCGAGTTAAAATACATCAGGGATAATACATACAGGGCAAGCAAAATCATTTAGATTAGCAAAGCACACAGTGTTATCGCTTACTAAATTGTTTATACTGTACGGGGTTAACTCATCAAAGTTAATTTAATCACTATATAACCACTATTTAAGAGTAATTAAGACATTTGTTTGTACATAAGAACATTTTAAAATTATCTTTATTTAAACTAGTTGAATGTCGCTAGGATATAAGTTTCAGATCAACGATTTCATTGGACAATGTTGATATCGAATCTCAAATTTCGTATTTTGAATTTCGAATCTCAAATAAGACTTCTGGACTTCCGTAGCTATTAAGTCACATTTCTATAACTTTTAGCTAACATTCAGTTGACTGAATGTCACAGCCCCATCCTGTGTTCGTACGAAACTTGTTGCATGTCGGGTACATGCTGAGCAATGATTGTATCAATGTCCAAAGAACTCGCCATGAAACTTAAACAATGTCGAACTACTTGTCTACACGCTGGCGAGAAGTGCCGACATACGTGTACTTAAAATAATTGCTGGCGTGCAAATCAAATCGTAGACATTAGTTCCGCATGTCTGCAAGACAAAACCTTTTAACCAGAAGTTCACCCTAATAATACACTTCATACCCAAATTTTGTGGAGGAATGACCCAATATCCACCAGGAAAAGCACTGAGGTTACAAAATTAATTAATATAAATGTACAACAACAAGAAATGCATATTTACAACAAAGCATGTTAAACACAAAACCTTTCAGGTGGATTTAAAGGACCTTATCCCGCAGAAGTCCTGCCTCTCACTTTTTCTAACGTGATGGTGGCCCCTGATGTCTCTCTAGGTGTCGGAAGCTAAAAAAACTGTGTCAAACAGTGATGATCTGTGCGCAGGTTAACTTCCGGCCGGGGGGGGGGGGGAGGGGGGTAGTGTCGAAAGTAACAAATAAACTTAACGACGTTAAGAGTAGTACAGTATCGACGCTGGTCTGTGGAATTGCATACCTAATGGATAACTGCGACGTCGCCCCCGTTTTAAGTCACAAACAGTGAATACATCCGAATATTGTGTTATGAGTCGCACGGTCTCACGGCGAACTTCAGGCGGAGCATTATTCCGGATGTCGTCAAGGAAACCCTTCATGTGTGGGGTACTTCGGAAGAACCTTCCACTCCGATTGTCTCCCAATTTACACATGGGTTCATGAATAAAATTAGACATCTTGCCAGTAATTCTAAAATCGGTCACTTTCATTGACAATGGAGGTAAACGTACGTTGCATGGGCTGATTGCGAAATTCTCCTTTGCTGAAGTGCAATTGCACTCCATTTTTGCAGAAAGTCGATACCCAGGAACATGTCATAGTGGAAATGGGCAGCATACACTAAATTCTAGTAGTTAAGGAGGGATTCCCCGATGTTCATTTGCGAATCACCAAGGGTACCAACTGACATTGTTCCCCCGCCTCCAGCGAATTTAAAATCTATATTGGAGGAAATTTTGGGAGCGGCGACATCTGGTCATGAACCCGTTGTACTAAACTAAAAACTAAAAAACTAAAATCTAACAGTATCATCTAACATCTAATGTGTGCTGTGTATGTTCGAACAAGGTCGCGGATTGATAAAGAATTGGTAATGAAATTAGCATTGCATGTTTACTTATAAGGAAATTAATTCCCGGGTAAACTATACAATTAAACATTTAGTTAAAAATCAACGCAAACTCTCACTAACTCTCTCTCCCTCTCTCTCTCTCATATATAATTAATCAGGGTTTTTTTTATTTCTCGACCAATATCTAAATAACCTCCTACATGTATAGAAAACACATTGACATGTTCTGACCTTAGCGGCAGGACTGCGTTTTAAAACAGAACTAACGACTTACGATAAAATAAATTTAATGACTGCTAAATAAAAACAAACTCACGTGAGGTTTACCACCCGGTGAATTTCAAGTAATTAGTTGTTAACATGATTATTTAAGTATCGATAAATTATTAACTAAAAAATGTGATATTTAAAATTACGATAACAGTGTGTCTTGTGATTTGGCGCTCTTGAGTGGAAAATTTGACTTATAGCTCAAAATAAAACACATGTGATTTAAATAGTTGAATTAAAAAAATAATATTGAAAAATAAACAGTCAAAATCCGTACAGTGAATGTCAGGGGAATATGTCACCCGGGATTTTCTTTGCTTATCTGGTGACAACTGTAATAATGACCAAGGCTTCTTTAATAAAGTTTACGTAGTTTATTCTTGAGTGTCCAGCAAAAAGTCATAAGTTATTATAAGACATATAAAAACATAAGTAGTAAAACATTGAGTCTTTGCACTGAAAACAATATGCAACAAAATCTTAAAGTTAAGATATTTACTGACCACATCAATTAGAACCTATGATTCACATGTGCACATAATATCAAATGACAATAGATGTTTCAATACACTAAACAATCACTACAAAAATGGGGGAAATTAACTTAAATGGAGAACTCGCTTGACCATGATGAGGTACACTATTTATGAAGAACAAAGCTAGGGTGTTTTGACAAACATTTGTTAAGTACCAATCAACATGAACAAATAAGCAATCTAGATCCTTAATAATGAGAATAATTATCTGTTGGAGCCTTGGAATGGGACTAAGGAAATAGAAAACCTATCTATGCAAATAACACCTAGAAGTATACAAGTTTCAGTAGTCAAAGACATAAGTGCACATGTAACTGACTATAAAAACAAACAAAACTACAACGATTGCTACAAAAATGCTAAAACATAGTATTAAAAGACATATCAACACTTACACATTGTTCTGGGAACAATCGGTCAATGCAAATAATTGAAAAACACATATCTCGAGGAAAATATCCTGTCAGCGTACAACTTTCCATTTGTGCAGAAACATAAACACATTATATAAACTCTAAACCGGTCACGTGACAATATCCGGAATGTGAAATAGCAATTTTACAAATGTTGAGTAAATTAGCTTTCTGAATCTCAAAAAGACACAAGAGTTGTAATTGAATAATAATCAATATCCTATCCTTGAATTATCATTTAAAATGATTAGTTAGTTAATTTAAGACTTATCACGCCATGCGCGTTTTTTCCGGAAATAAAATTAACAAAGAAAATAAATTAATATTTTAACTTACTAATTTTGAAATTAACAGAATAAAATAGATTTACCGAATCACAAGTAATTTTGTTAATGATAGTTAAAATGAATCGTTGAATGCATTTTAACAAAGACCTTACTAACATTTTGTGACAAATTAAGCAACCTGAATAAACAATGTATATTCATGCTTTCTTTGAAAATATTGTACAAAGTGCATGGAACAAAATGAACACAAATAAATCAAAATATAAAATTGTAAGTTGCATATTTATAAATGGTATACATAAAAATAAAAATATAGTTTCCTACCTGTAATAATGACCAAGGCTTCTTTAATAAAGTTTACGTAGTTTATTCTTGAGTGTCCAGCAAAAAGTGACGCGCTGGGCACTGGATACAAAAATCAGCCTGGTCGAGGTAGGGTTCAACAAAGGGGGAATTATCAGAACAACAAAAACATATACAGATACATATACCCAAATTACCTATCGGGGGCCTCTCACAGAAAAGATACCTAAAAGAGCAGGTCTAACAAAGAAACTTAATCCGATGACCTGACACTAATTGAGTCAAGAGGACATCAAAAGAATTTGTTAATCGCATTGCGTGGCTTCGCGTAAAGGCTATTTGTTGATAAATAAAATGGAATTTAACGTGCAATCAAAATGTGTGAATATTTACCTAACTTCTTAACTTTTTGGCTTTAAGCTAAAATACGTGTTAATCATTATTCTGCGATAAAGAAGGGATTAACTTAGGAATTTTCTTGACGATGTTAGATTGAAATTGCAAATTTTAAGATAGAATAAATAATTTATTTTTATATCAAATTTATTATAAAATATAGAAGAGGGTCGATTAGACCTGATGATAAATACATAGGGAAGTAGAGTGGTCTACAGGGGATGACAGTGCGTACAGGGGGTGACAGGGGCATGCAATGGCACACAGGGGATGTATACAGGGGCGCACATCAGATGTCAGGGTATACATGGGTTCTGTACAGGGGTGACAGGGGATTTTCTTACGGGCTAGGGTATCTAGAGCCAGTTGTGTGCAATGTCGACTACTGCACTTGCTAGGACACCATCTACCTTAACCAGTATATGTATGTGCCGTACACTTCCCCATCGGCAAAGCTCCCAGACCTGACGGATGGCACAACTCAAGTAGCCGCCCCTACTGTTGGAGAATCAGGGATACTTACATGCTTGGTGTCACCACTTTTGCCCACGCGAGCTTATGAGATACGAGGATTCGGCCCGAGACTTGTTCAGGCAATCTCGCTTTAAATACCCCTGCTGATTGCATGCATAACATAAAACAGACCCCCACTGACGACCGCGAGGACTAGGGCGATTACACGCATTACTGGCAATAGCTATATGAGCAACAGGCTCTAGCCTCTGTGGCAGATCACGCCTTGCTAGTCTATGAGAATCACTACGCAGCGAGTGTAATGAGGATCTCGACTGCCCTGACGGACCCACCTTACAACAGTTTCCACCAAAGTACGGCCCTATTACTCTGACATACCATTCACGTGTCCCAACATTGCTGTCCGAAACGTGGCCTGCCCTACTGTCTCCAGTATTCCAGTGGTCTGGGAATCCCAACCATGGATGCTGTCCTTGACTGTGTCTCTGGCCAGGAGAACCATCCTCAGTTGGACTACCGTCCCCATATTACTTGATGCCATTCGAACAGGGATCACAGCGTTAGCAACCCTGGGAAAGCTAGCATTTAATAAAGGGTCCCCAGTGTCCACTGCCCCTTGACCCATAGACTGTGAACCCATTTGCGCCTCAAGAGGTGGGATGGCGTGCGAATTCACATTAGGACTTAATCCCTGAGAATGATTTTCCCCCAAGGACCCCGACACCTTTACTAACAATTTAGTTATCTGGGCAAGCCTGTGACGCCAAAGCTAAAACCCCTGCTTTCAATTAGGACACAATTTTGGTCCGCCGGGAGGACTCCATGGCCCGTGATTTACCAGACCCAGCTGCATCTTACACCCATTTTTTATGTAGCCCTATCCCCACTCACCCCTGGGTAAGGGAAATGTCTAACTACCCTATCACAGAAGTATCTTTAATAACCCGGGTGTGCGGAGTGCTGTGCACTGGCGGCATAAAAAGGCGTTATCAAGTCTAAAAGCTGGTCAGTCCTATTGTACACCTGACCTCTTACTGCATTTATATCCTCTTAAACTTGGGTCCCAGCTAGATCAGCCTCCCTAGGTCCCTTGCTCTCCGGAACATTTATGAAACTCGTCATTTGTGAGCCAACCCTGCCCAAACCAAATGACCAATGCTTAATCTGTTAATAGCTATTTTTGAATTTTATCAACTGTGTGTACCTGTCTGCAGCCTGTGTCGACTGCAGGGAAACAGCCCTACTACATCAGGACATATCTCAAGGCGGCGACCTGTGGTTCAGATAAAGCCATAGGATACGTCACACAGATAAGAGTCCCGTCTTTTTTTGTGACTTACAAGTTTAGTATGTTATAGATGGGTAATCCTTCTAAATATATATGTATTTATAGTCCAATCCACACTTTGCAAAAGTTGTTCCCCTTTACGGGATCAACCCAAAGGTCAAAAGGGAAAAAACAACTTTTCCCTTCTTTATGCAACCAAATATTTGGGCGTCCTGTGAAACAATCTCTTGCAATTTAATTTTTTCCTTCGATGTGTGGGTTGCCCCAACTTGGGGCAATCAAAACTCACAGAGGAATCCTATTTCTAATGTCAAATGGCGAGGTAACAACCCTCTAAACTACAAAGGCTACTGTGAGAAATATATGGGTTTTTCCCTAAAGATGGCGGCCAAGGGACATAACTTTTGTAAAGTGTGGATTGGTCTATTGACTCGTGATTGAAGGGTTAGTTTCATACCAACTTTTCATAAACTTGAAGTTTTCACTTAAAGCCATTTTCCCATCTTAAATCTAAATGGTATAGTTAATTAACATAAAAACTTTGAAAATCGCTAATATAAAAGATTTACGTACAATGTAAACAAAACTCTGTCGATATTTCATTTAGTAAATTGATATTCTTCATGACTTCGGTGTTTATGTTTGACAGTAAGCATGTAGAAAATTAAACATTTACATCTGAAGATAATCGATTGTAAGTTTTGAACTGACAAGCAAGAAATCTACGCTATCGAGTAGAGCGTTAAAAATACCAAAAAACTGTAAAGAAAGAAGCGCGTTCTCGTTGATGTAGACTTCCTATCGATAAAAACAATGAAATCAAATATAATGTTAATGTTATCAATGTTTTCTTTCCCAAAATTGTTACAAAACAGTGTAGTGCAATCGGTTAGAAATTGAATTAAAAATGTAAGTCCTGAGTTCAAATCCCGATGGAGCTTTTATCATAGGCGTTGGACCCCCCCCCCCCCCACACACTTTTATTGCAAATTTATACCTTACCATTAGAAACGTAGCATAATAGAGGGTTCAGCCCCCTCACTTTTTCTCGCAGGAAAGATTATTGTTTCTAAATTTACCTTGAAAGATTGAAAAGTTGGATTCAGAAGCAAACTAACCCCCCCCCCCCCCCCCCCCGGATTAGGAATTTCTTGATTTTGGAAAAAAAAATTGTTTTTTTTACGGGAAGTATAGGTATACCCCCCCCCCCCCCCCCCCCCCCCAGGGATTAGGATTTCCATGATTTTGGGAATTACTTTTTTCTCAATATTTCAGAGGATGAGTCTAGCCCCCCCACTTTCAATTTGCTTCCGACGCCAGTGTTTATAATAAATTGATACATTCCAAAAATGTTTATAAATATTTTTAGTCAAATATTGTAATATTTGAAAAACCGGTGACGTAATTAGTTTATAATATACTTCTATCCACGCTATTAATATATGATCCATACAACCTTAATTAGAATTTCCTTTCCCAAATTACTGGATCCGCCGCTGGTATTAATTAGTACCGAAAAATTAAACATAATGTGAACAGAGGAATAAGTGGTTTCATGTTGCGCGTCGGATGAATGGCGGGATCTAGGATGTATTGAAAGTCTGCCTTCTACTCTCCTTTCATGTATATACCGGCATATCAACAGATACAGTTGATGGCATTTACATCTCGGTGATAGGGCCATTGACCATGCAGTGTGGCTCTGTATCGTGCCGCTGCCTACATGTATCTTGACACGATATCTCAGCATTCAAAGTCCATTCAAAAGACAGGACACGTTCTATTCTTAATTCTGGATTTTTAGAGAGTGGCTATTTAAGGTTTTGTTTTGTTTGTGTATTGGGTTCAATACTACTTCTCAAGAAGCATGAAGTCAAACGGAATGAATTAACTGGCCAAAAAGGGATTAAAATTCAAATTATGTAAACAGTTTCTAACATTTCTAAAAATCAGGTGAAATATACAACCAAAATATATACATTCCTGTATACCGTTAGTATTATTTATATTACTATGAATGTTAATGTATTTATCAAATTCATAGTTCAACTTTTTTATGTATAGTTATGTTTTTAATTACGACAGCATCATGTGTTAATATACATCCCGAGAATGACACTATATTGTGTGTTTATCTTCATAGTTAATGTCGCCCTCAACAAACCAGCGTACCAACAGGACCCACGGTATAGTGACACACATGACGCCAGTTACGCTGTAGACGGACGTAAATCAGACCTGAGTAGGGATGGAGGTCAATGTGCTGTATCACAGCCCAGACAAACCGCCACCTGGTGGGTGAACCTGACCACCATCCATAGCATCCACCACATCACCATATACTTCATGACAAACGGATTTGGGCTGGGTATAGTCACATTTTATTCTTTTATACAATGTATTTACCCTCAGATAACAGTTCTGTTAAAACCCAAATTATATTTATTTCCACTGACTATTATATTTAAGAATAATCCTATCGTGATTGATGTAAAAGTTCGTACCACGATTTTACTATACCAGTAAAATAGTTATTCTGCATGTTTTTTTGTTGGTTTCTCTATGCTGCCGTGCGTTGGCTCCTTTATTTTCCACGTTTGTTTTAATACCAATAATCCCTCATGTTTGTATCGCTTATCGAACGAAATATTGAACACAAGTTGATGCTGAAATTTAGTAAGAAAGCTGCTTTTGCACCCGCTTTAAAACTTTAAAAACACCACATTAGTCATTTATTTTTATTCTACATAGCAACCGACTATTAAAATACTTAATGTATTTAAAAACACATACACGTCACTAAAGGATTCTAAGAGTTTAAGAAATATGTCTACACTCTAAAAATATACTACGATACTTCTCATTTGATTGGAGATGGGAAAACCTGATTCTTCGGGACATTTACAATGTACAAGAAAAGTGCTTTTAATGAAACAATTAAAAACGAAAATATACGTATGAATGAAATATCAGTGATAATCTGCAGGAAACATGTGCTTTTCTTTTGTGCAATCTGACAACCTAAATCCACGTGTTTTGTGTACTTTTTGAGATATTTAACGTACACACATTTTTTGTGTTTTTAGACTCTCAGTCTGTCATAACATCACCGAGGTTTTATAGTTTAAGCATTTATATGATTATAAATTCATCTCAGGTCAGTTACATACATGGTTCTAAATTCAATAACATAAACAGGTTTTCAAATACAAGTTGTCCAGAGGTGGGGGGTCCGATGGTTATTTGATTTTTCCGGGGGGGGGGGGGGGGGGGTCCGGAGCCCTGACACCCCCTCCCAGATCTGCTCATGCTACATGTACGACGTCTGCTATAAGTAAAATGCATGGACGGGGTTTTTGTCTTGGTGAATTGTTACACTATTTGTAGTTTGTGACATTCACCAATTAAAATAATTATTATTTTAACTATAAATTTTAATTTTTATTATTCTCTACTTAAATTTGTGATATACATGTAAGCATTAATTGGATAATATATGATAATTATTAAAAACACAAATTTCAATCTCCTATGTAATATCGGATCTTTGTTGGTTGTCTTTGGGGGAAAAAACACAACATGTAACAGGTTTAACGAATACACGGGGTGTTATATATATAGAAATACATGCAAACGTTTTGTTTATTCCACTGCTTATCGTTTTATTTATTACCTACACACAACTCCAAAAGAATTTTATTACAATAAGATTTTTAGGATTTTTTTACAGAGCGTGTTGCATCCATTATTGTTAAATTAATGCTCCTCAGACCAATAAGGATATTGTTTTATTAATCTAGCTTCTTTTATCAGTTCATCTTTGATCGTGATTCCTTTTGTAGACTTTTATTCTGGTTTGTCAAATTACTTCATTGGATTCTCGGTGTACGTCTCCAACACAACAGACAGACTACAGGGAACACTGTGTTACAAGGACGATAACTTTACAGCACTCACCTTACATTCTGTCTTCACTACCACCTGTCCTGTACATGGACAGTACGTTATCTACTACAACGAGAGACTACCAGGAGTTATCTACCCTAGAGGGTACTCTACAATTGTTGACATTAACCTCTGTGAAGTGGAGGTGTATGGTGAGTGTTCCTTATTACTTGAATTCAACCTTGAATACTGATGTTGTGGGTGTTCATATGTCAATTTATATCAATGCACGTTTGGAACAGCAATACTGCGTCCAGTGACACTTGCGTTGTAATGATAAGAGTCTAAGATTACGTCTAATACTAGGACGTATTTAAACTCACTTGTAATTTGCAATAGAATGCAGGATTGTTGTAGTACTGATACGAACACATGCATGCGCTTTTATCAAATCCCCTGTATCATCAGTAGTTAAGAAACCAATCAACATGACTTGCATTTAATAAACCAAGAATTGCGCCCTCTTGTTCCCGCTTAAGACACAAAAGGAAGCATAATACGCTAGTGTGTGATACAGGAGGCCAGCTTCGCTGATGTCATTCTTCGAAGGTGAGTCTAAGATCACTAAAAAGGAGTAGTTACACAGGAAACCAGTAATCAGGTGCACCACGCGCGGTCCAATGAGGAGCCACATTCAGAGACATAACACGTTGGCATAGACGAGCTGATGATTGTCGGAGAACGGGATTATGTTTGTCACGTCAGACAATTGAAAAAACCCGAAAAACAGCCATATGACGGCGTTGAATATAATACTAGATTCTGAAGTCATTACTCATAGGTTTGGGAGTCGAGTGAAATTGAATTATAAATCAACAGAATGAATTGATATATCTTCTTTTAAAGTTTAAGATATCAAAGACAATGGGGTGGGGGGGGGGGGGGTAGAGAGATACGATGCATACATAAATCTTATCTTATATATAAACTAATAATCAAAATAGGTGGGGAATAGTTTTTTTTTACCCCCTCTTTTTTATTTGAAAAACAAAAACTGGTAATCATTTGTGTAGTGATACTTTATCACCGTACATTGTCAAAAGTGATTTTGATGTACCTGAGATAATATCTAGCGGCATGATATATAAATGCTCTTTTAATTAAATGTTTTTTAAATAAATAAGAAACCATTATAATTGTTTTAAGTGCTGGCTGTTTTTACTCTTTATAGGATGCCCTGGAGGGTTTTACGGACCGAACTGTTCTAACGCCTGTCCAGATACCAATTGTTTCTGTCACTTAGAAACGGGCATCTGTCAGGGCTGCAAGCCTGGGTATCAAGGTTACCTGTGTAAATCAGGTAATGCATGTTCTATTACACATTTTTAAACATTTGGACTATACATGGATATTAAAGTATGGTCTTAGTGTAACTGATTTATAATGTGTACGGTTTTTTATATTGCGTTAAGTTTACCTGTAACGGAAAAACTTCATCTTTTTATAGATAACCGAACACCACCATCACTGTAAACCAAGCTATGCCAGATTGTATATGCTCCTATGATTTTGCTTTATATCCTAACGCCATCAATGGGCTAGTGACGTTTCTTTTCGTGCAACGATTTACTGTTAGCTGGATAAAAAAAACAAATATTGATACTTAGTGATCACTTTTCATTCCAAGCGCAGGTCTCTAAATATTTGTGTTACCAATTTTCAATGTTAGGACATTGACAAAACCTGTGACATTTAAAAAAAAAGGCCGACATAGAAAGAAAACTGATTTGTACTGCAAGATGATTAAAACATACAATACCTTCAAATCAAACAAACTGATAATGTATAAAACAAAAAGAGAAAAGTGAAGTTAATTGACAATTTAAGACAATATAGCTATTTTGATGTTACATGTATTTTAGATAACAAAATATTCATAGAGATACTGTGCGCCTAGTATCTTTAGTTTTAGTAACTTTTGTAATAAAAAAAAAGATTTGTCGCCAACGCTTTTGATTAATGACTAAAAAAAAAAAACCGAGCTTACTACAACCCCTTTGTGTTATCATTCAGAACGCAAACTTTTAGACGTTATCCTGCGTTATAGTATATTTTGCATATAACACCATGCACGTATACATTTTAAAGATTTTTCTGTGAAAAGTGTTCAGTGATGTTGGTTTGCATACATGTTTAGTTACCGTTCTATAATATTGACCAGCAAATAATGTGCAAGTCAACATTATATTTTTCCAAAAGCGTGTGGTCGAGGATATTATGGTGCTGAATGTCAACAAGGATGTGGACACTGCCGTGACTTAACTAAGTGTTTCCACACCAACGGGTCATGTTTAACTGGGTGTGAAGCTGGTTATCATGGGGAAGCGTGTAAAGCATGTGAGTGGAAATATAATATATTTTAAGAAATAACAGAAAAATAATTAACTTACATTTTAGTTAACAAAATGGCAAGCATCCATTTTGCATGTATCAAGGTTTTGATTCATACTTTATGTATTTTATCTTTAGCTTGCCCTTACGAATTCTTTGGACAGGAATGTGGTAACAGATGTTATTATAATTTATACGTTATCTATTACTTTCAGCTTGCCCATACGGGTTCTTTGGACCAGACTGTCTTCACGAATGTAACGACACCTGTGATGGTTGTAACAGATTCAATGGCTCTTGTGATTCTGGATGTAACCCTGGATGGCAGGGATATGAGTGCCAAGATGGTAATGAAGTGCATCCAAAGTTGATCTACGTATTTAGAGAACATCTAATTTGCATGAGTAAAACATGTTTGGAGTTCAAAGATGAACACATATTTTATGAGGTAGTTACACACAAATATGAGGATTAAAAAAAATTTGATGTACTTATTGCCAGTTAATGTGTATATTGTAATATTGTTAAAGATATTGGTCATTATACAGTGCTGTTTATTTTTTAAGACAATAATAATTAATTTCAGTGTCATATTATTAAAATAATATTTTTTTATAAAGCCTTTGAATTACTTAGTGCTTGCTTAAGGTAACGCACTTACCATGAATATGCTATATAATATTTAAACGCAAAGTAGATTCTTTAAATAGCAAATGCAGGCAATAAAAAAGACATTTTTATATACTATTTTTACCCATTTGTTTTTGTTTTTTTTCAATTGGCGTTAAAAAATTAATTATTTAATTATATAATATAATGATTTTATACTCATTTAAATAGCTTGCGATACAGGATCATTTGGTGATAACTGCAGTAAAACATGCGGACACTGTCGTGACGTCAACCAGTGTTCAATTATTAACGGAACATGTTTGACTGGATGTGATGTTGGTTATCACGGGGGCTTGTGTAAAACACGTAAGTAATAACGCTCAACAAGGTATGGACTTCATACTGAACTTGTTCTCTATAAAACATGTTTGTTTGAGGATCATTTTAAAGGAACTTAGACACGATTCGAGATCAAAATGTTATATGTTCTATTTTTATGCATAAAATAATTGACTTGTACATTATGAATGATTGGCCAAAATTTGAATGTCCGATGGCAAGTTACAAGCTTGACACAGAGGTTAGAATTATTGATATGTAAACAAAGCTCGAGTCTTATAGTTGTTTACAAATAATGTTAAGTAAGGGAATTAACGTTTCTTTGACAAAATGACGTGTGGGAAACAAGATAAAGTGATTCAGTGTGTTCATAAATAATATCAACAAAAGAGAGCACCAATTGAATAGAAACGTATAACAATGCAACACATATGTAAAAAATAACAAGACGTGAGCTTTGTTTACAAAATAAAGAATATCAAACTATGTGTCTTGCTTGTAACTCGATATTTGAATTTCAAACTGTAAGGAAGCATTAACAATATCCTATTAACCATTTTAGACATTGAAAAAAAATATATTTGAAAATTTTTAACTCAAATCGTGTCCAAGTCCCTTTATGCAAAACACAATTTAATTCAGCAAGACAAATTAATTTAAACTTCCTTGATATAATTCAGAATTATTGATTTATCATATTAAGATATTATAGACATCAGTGCACCTTTCATATAATGTTGTTGTGATGTACATTTACCTTTTCTAAAAATAATACGATAAAAAGTTCACAGGCTGGAACCGACTGAATAGTACTGTTGTCACCTCCAATCTTCTGTTAGTTGCCAATATTTCTATCATTCAATGACAAAATGCCAGAGTCAGATTCTTTGTACGTATTTGCTTCATTATCCATGTGTTTAATGTAGTTTGCCCTTACGGATTTTTTGGACCGGATTGTGCTGACAGATGTAACGACACCTGTGATGGTTGTAACAGATTCAATGGTTCTTGTGATACTGGGTGTAACCCCGGATGGCAGGGATATGAGTGTCAAAATGGTAATGGAGATTTTGTACACATATATAATATGTACTGAATTAGTCAAACCAACTTTTACTAACATATTACTTGAATAATACAGATATTGTGTACATTTGTACTGATTACTGAGTAATTGACGAGACAAAATATAATGTTTTAAAACTATAGCATTTAGACATACAACTGAGAGAAAAGTCAGAAAAAGAGTTATTTCCCCTTTGCATAGATAAAATATATAAATATTTGGAAATTTAGTATTTAAAGTAGATCAAGTGTTCTGTGACGTCACACTTTTTTGTAAAACTTTGAATTCTTTAAAAATTGTGCAAGATAGTTTTATTTATTTATGTGAATATAATCACATGGATGTAATTAGAATTATTGGTAGGTTAAAGATATTTTCGCACTTAATTTTATACTAAATTTCCAAATATTTATATATTTTATCTATGCAAAGGGGAAATAACTCTTTTTCTGACTTTTCTCTCAGTTGTATGTCTAAATGCTATAGTTTTAAAATATTTTTGTAATTTTAGTTTTCTGATAAAGTTGACATTAAAATTAAACAAGAAAAACAAATTTCTGCCTACAAGATTTTACTTTTAACAGAGAAAAATACATTTTTCTAATGCTAAAATATGCTTTAGTTTATGTTTATCTGGCATCTTAAAAAGTGTGATGACATGTATATTTTTTCTAACAATTGATGACATTTAAGTCTATTAAGTCGAAATCAGTTCGGTTTTTCAACTTTCCTCAGAGAATTTTACGAGTATGGAGCTACCTTAAGGCAATAAAACTGTTTATAAGTATCATAAGATTAATCCATAACAATTGAGCTGATTTTTTTTCTAACCATCAAACCCTTAGACGAAAAGTAATATTAAAAGTGAGTTTATTCACTGTATTTTACCAAACATTAATAACAAAACATTAAGTTACTACATACAACTTATTTTGTATGCAATGATTGTGTTACAAATATAAATTATGCAACGAAATTTTTAAAACCTGTAGATGTTGAAGTCGTTAGTGTGTCGTCATGTTCAGCGTTGTTATCAGCTCAGCCAATTTTTGATGTAGCCAAACAAGAATAAATCCCATTTTTTAGAATTTTTTTTTTATTAACAATTGACAAATGCATGCCCCGTGCATTAAATTATTCGTTTTAGTACACCCTCCCTGCCCACAAAATAATCTTGCTCTATTATATATGAGTTAATATCTTTATAAATTGCTCTAGTTTTGATACAGTTTGTTTGATTTCAGAAATCATTCTTTTATTTAATCATAAAAAAGGACGAAACTTCAGTTCGGTTTGTTTAAAATGTATTAAATGTCCTTTCAATAGCTTGCGATACAGGGTCTTTTGGTGACAACTGCAGTGATATATGTGGATACTGTCGTGACATAGACCAGTGTTCTAATATCAACGGAACATGTTTAACTGGGTGTGATGCAGGCTATCACATGGACTTGTGTAAAACACGTGAGTAATAATTTTTAACAAGGAAGGAACTTCAGATTCAACCCCACCCACCCGGAAATAAAATGTATAATGATCATTTTAAGAAAAACAATTGTCATTACAAAATATTTACATTCCACGTATATTTTGCATGGAAAGCTACTGCAGATATAGCACCATAACACAGACATGGTACTAAAAGGTTAAATCACGAGTTTTAATTGTGACGTCACAAACGTTGAACGCTGATAAATACAACGTCACAAGCGAAAATCAAAGATCACTCTTGTGGCTGTTACAGTGGTTCTTCCATTAATTTAAACTTACCCATGGGATAGTGCAGTAATTTTGAGGTATAATTCGCATTTGCATACAAGGCAAGAAGGTAAAAAATGTAAATATAAGCATTAAATCCTTGGAAAGATATAGTCTCATTACTGCAACGGTGTGTGCAAACAAATTTTCATAACGCGCTAACGAGCGTTATTCAATTTGTATGCACACACCGTTGCAGTTATGAGACTATATCTTTCAAAAAATAAAGATTCAATACTTAAATAATTTAAACTTCTTTCCTTTTGGATCATGCATATGAAACTATTTGATTTCGGTATTACCTACATCAATAAACAATTAATTAAATTATTGGGATATGCATGTACATTTCCTTAAAAGTAACCTTAAAAATAGTCGACTATCTGGAGGCGACTGAATGGTAATGTTGTCTCTCTTATATTTACATTCCACATATATTTTGTATGTAACGCTACTGCAGATATATAGAGGATATCTATATTGTGTGATTTTATATTTGCTTTATCCAACGAGTTGAAATGGTGTATATATTCGCGAGGCTTGCCGAGCGAATATAACCATTTCAACGAGTTGGATAAAGCAAATATAAAATCACACAATTATAGATGTTCTATTTATCTCATACAATTTGATTTATATTATGAAGCTTTTGAGACAGTCCCTTGTGTGACCCAAATTGTTTTTTTTTTTTCAAAGGTTAAAAACGATGATGCAACGTTGTGTTATGCGGCTATTGTGACCTTGCGCAATACAATTTAGTACGTCATTCCTGAGATAAATCTAACTGTTTTAATGTAAAGTTTCACTGAAATAAACCTTAAAATAATTTTTTAGCTCTAGATAATTTTTCTTAGAGCTTATTCACTTGATTAAATGGAAATTCCGATTAGAAGACTTGAATAATCAAGTTTGTTGACATAGGGGGCCTACACAAAGTTGCGAATGCTCGTTAGTTTGAATTGACTCGAACGAGGAACAGTTGCTGATACATGATGTTTAATAAAACAAACACTAGGCTAATTGAAAATAGTGAATAAGGATGCTTACTGGTGGTGGAATAAAAGTCTCATGAAACATTATTTCGGTAAGTTCTTGTATATAAACACAACCAGAGCGCTCTGTTTTCAACGCGTCGTCAGGATGAACTCCTTGATATTTAACGTAATTTGTAGTTTTATAAACTTCACAAAGCAAATTGAAAGTTGGAAGTGGGCTAAATTTATCAAAAATCTTGACAAACAAGAAAAAAGGGTCTTGTGGTTACGGTTATGAATAACTTTGCAAAAAAGGTGCCCCCCCCCACTCACAATAGCCCCCCGGTTCCGACGCCTGTTCTACGCAGTTATGTGTTTTCCTTCATATTTGTAATTTAAATCTTTGACAAAATCAATTTTATATTAATTTTTGTAGTAGATATAGTTATGTTGAAAGTACTAGCAAATCTTCGAAAATAGGTCACTGAAGCGTTGAAGCGAGGGGCTGTGTCAAAAGTAGTTCCGACCGGAAGTATTTGATATAGCATCACCCGTGTGATATAGCAAAGGTTTATCACACGGGTAATATACACCACACGTATGAGATAAAGCACCATAACACAAACAGGGTACTAAAAGGTTAAATCACGAGTTTTAATTGTGACGTCACAAACGTTGAACGCTGATAAATACAACGTCATAAGCGAAAATCAAATATCACGCTTGTGGCTGTTACTGTGGCTCTTCAATTAATTTGAACTTACCCATTGGATAATACAGTAATTTGAGGTATCATTCGCATTTGCGTCCAAGGCAAGAAGGTAAACAAATGTAAAAATAAGCATTAAATCCTTATTTTTTGAAAGATATATTCTCATAACTGCAACGGTGTGTGCATACAAATTGAATAACGCGCGTTAGTATTTGTATGCACACACCGTTGGAGTTATGAGACTATATCTTTAAAAAAATAAGGATTCAATACTTAAATATATCTTTAAGCTGCCTTTTGTGCAATTTTTACTTAAATGTATGTCAAATTCTGAATATATGTACATTTGTGTTTCATAATTTATATGTTAAACGTAGCTTGTCCGTCCGGATTCTTTGGACCAGACTGTGTTGACATATGTAAAGACGCCTGTGATGGTTGTAACAGATTCAATGGTTCCTGTGATTCTGGATGCAACACCGGATGGCAGGGATATGAGTGTCAGATTGGTAAATATGTTATTTGTCAAAAATGCATACAGTATGAATGTATACAATGTCCCCTTTAGCTCATTCACCTTTGTCGACTGAAAGCGGATTTATTAAATGGTGAAATAGAAAAACGAAGCGGCAAAATTTCTGAAGAGTTCTTTAACGTATTATTTTGTAAAGATTAAATAAAAAACATAATAACCTTTCCCCACGGTTTTAAAGTTAGAAACATAACCATTTAATAGTTTTTTTAAGTGCATAAATGACAGGCAGGAGTTTTCTGAGCCAGTAGTTTAGCAGTGATTATCCGAATATTGTGTTATGGGTCGCACGGCCTTATCGCACACGTCAGGCGGATTATTTAATCTGGATATCGTCGAAAAACCCTTTGATGTGTGAGGGTACTATGACCGGTAGAAATTCACAAGTCGGTATGTCGAATAACAATTTATTAATGATCCAAACTTGTCGTTTCTACACGATCTATGCAGTCGGCATGGACAATACAAGGTCCAGTCTCCAGCTGACGATCATTGTGGATAACGACTAATCTGTAGGTAAAACATACATACAGGTGTTAATAAATAGAATTACTCTTGACACAACCAATAGTTAATTTAAAAGATTACTCAAGATATATATTAATTAGTAAAATAACAGGTGACATCTTAATGTCCGGCGGCGAAGGTCTAATTAGAAATAATTAGCACTAACTTAAAGAAACTGTGTGTCACTCTAAATAAGTGTTTCTCACACGGTGACAGTACTTCGGAAGAACCCTTCTTTCCAGCATTTCTTACAAACGCCTCCGGAATCACGGTTTCGGTTGCAGGCGTCTCAGTTGCTGAAAGCTGGCCCTGCCGAAAAATGTGTTCTTCTGCGTGAGGTTCATGAGGCACAGCGTTCCGGAATTGTTGAATGACCATGACGGAATTAACCCTACAGGAAATTCATCGATGGGCTCAAAAAAGTCAGACATCTTGCCAGTAATTTAACAATCGAGCAACCCACTGAAAATAGGTAAACGCACGCGACGTACCGATAAATTTTGCGCTAAGGGAGAGTATGCCTAAAACATTGGCTTTTTGGTCAGTCTAGCACCGACGTGGAACTCTTCTTTGATATAGCTCAATTGTATTTCATTTTCTGCAAAAAGTCGTTACTTAGGAACATGTCATCTTGGAGAAGGGCACCATACACTAGAAAGTTGAGCTGGGATTCCCCGATTTCGATTAGTACACCCCGAGGGCATCCACGACCTTGGTTGTCCCATCAGGTTAACATCTGTATTAGAGAACGCGGGTAGATTAAGGCAACTCCGAGTTGACTGACTGTCGATATTATGATCAATTTAAATTCTTTTAACATTTATAAAATCAGTGCTGAATATTGATATCAAGTTAACGTGTTCGCCATGATATTATTTTTCTGCTTCGGAATCGAGTCGATCTATGAAGCCATTGTATCACGTGACAATTAAAAGGTAACTTTTTACCTTCACAAAAAATCAAAAAGTGTAACACTACACCGAAGTTCATTTGTATGTATGATACAATAATGTGATCGGCGGTTAGTTCAGGATTATTCATTTTACTGCTAGAATCCTCTTGTTAATCGCATAAAATAAATAGTACTAGTGTCATTATGTTTCGGAAGCCCCCTCGACTTCTTCATTTTCATTGAAAATACTATGTATTTTTTTTACATCAGCAAAGCACAGGGTTCTAGCAGCACTTTCAATTAGTTTATGTCATATGCTTTTGATTAATGCCAAATTTAATTTTCATTATATTTTTAGGGCAGTATTACAATTTTGCCTTTTTGTATACAGTGACATAGAAAAGGCCGGTCATGCCACGTAAATGTCTGCCTGCTTACCTTATAACACTTGCTAATGAAACAAAATCTCCATGCCCGTATTATCCTGATTATATCCAAACTGACATTCATCTAAAACTTGTTTATCAGTATGAAATAAGTCTTAATCGCATTGTGATAAAATTGTGATCTTGGCCGCAGTATCCATTACTACACTCTCTGCGCCACGATTTACCTTAACTGATATGCGTCACGAACTGTCCCCATACCAAAAGCCCCCAGACCTGACAAATAGCACAACTCGAGTACCTGCCCCTACTGTTGAAGAACCGGGGAAACTTACATGCTTGTTGTCACCACTTTAACATGTACCCACACGAGCTTAAAGTGGCTCCAAACACCAACAGTTTATTCCGATTTTCAATAGAAGACCACAACACATATACTTATCAAATATTAAAAAGATGATAGTGTTACAATAGGTATATTTAAAGATTTATTTTTTGTAAAATAATTTTAGAAAGTTAACTATTAACAAATTGAAAGATATTTTTCTGACAAATCATGGATATTTCCTTCAGACTTTTTTTTCAGTATTTCCCCCAAAAATAACTGTCCGTATCTTCTTACTCCATTTAACAATCATCTGAAAAAGCTGATTGATGTTATAAGAAAATGCATTTTAATAAAAGTGACAAAAAAATGTATGAAAATCATTGCAAACAAAGACCAAACATATTTTGTTGGAATTTTCTTTCATAATTTTAAACCAAAAAATATGTTTAAGAATATTTTGGAAAGGTTGAAAATTTTATAATCCCCAGCAGGATACGAACTCATCACGTACAAGTCCGTAGTAAACCTTATAACCCATTACACTAAGATGTATGATGAGAATGATGGGAAAGAAAATATTTATAAAATTATTCTTGATTTTATTGAAAAATATGACACAACATGAAGGTGTCCCATACCACCTTACGTGTATAAATAATGCGTTTCCCAATTATCAAATTATATCTTATCATTTTACAGAGCGGTCCCCATGCAATTTGCCTCAGTTTAAGTCAGCCATTACCGGAATTGCATGCTTCCAGATTTACATTTTTGCGTACTACGTCATCAAAAAGTGTATATAGAACCACCTTAAACGATGTGAGGATTCGGCCTGAGACTTGATAGGGCAAAACTCGCTTAAAATGTCACTGCTGATTGCATGCAACACTAATTGTTAGACCAAAATTAATCACCTAATCGTCTAAAACCTTTTCCGTTTTTTCCCGATTACGACAAGTAGCACACAACGGGTATGGCCAGTCGGCAGAAGATTCTTACTTCTCCAAGGCACCTGATCCTGCCTCTGAGGTTTTTCAAAGGTTCATGATTGCTCTGCTTTGGACTATTATTTGAATTTCGTTTTATCGACGGATTTTTGCGTGGACCCGGAGGTCCACGCAGAAAATATATAAGCGAGGTTAAACCGGATGCTATGGGGAAAATGCAACCTGCGCATGAGCTAGCCTGGTTACTGTGCGTAATGGGTAGCTTAGGGAACCAGGCTAGCACACGTTTATCTGAATCAGGATCGGATTCCGTTCCATATGCACACTTATATAAGTTCAAAGGCGCTGTAATTGTAAAGTTGTCGGTGAACAGTACAGAAACAAAGTATTCCTTTTAAAGAAATGATCGGCATGTGATATGAACTGTCAATATTATGAAATAAGTTAATGTTATGCCGAAACTAACATGCATCAAATAGCATAATTTGCAATGTATTGTTTTCCGAATACACATGTAACTTAACTTTACCTTTATAGTACGCAAGGCTTGTGTACTTCCCTATTAAAATTTATTACTTCCCTATTAAAATGTATTAAGCATTTAAGCTCCAGAAAAATGCATTAAAATATGAATTTACACAAAGCTGTCCCTGCATATTTAACAAAGTATGCGAATCGTAATTTGTGAGCAAATAGAAGAATTCACCGAATGCCTGATACTATACATGCAAACTTCATTAATAGATAGATCATGATTATTTAGGAGGTATGAAGCCTTTTAATTCTGAAATAAAAAGTCAGGGCTATACATACATGTATACGTAAACAACGTACAAATTTAGTGGTTAAAAGAAGGAGGCTAGAGTCGGTGGAATCTCTGATAATCTTATTATAAGGCTTTCACGTTTTCGTTGGAAACACATAAAATGGTCCACGTATTGTAGTCCTTTTTTAAAGGACAGCAACTTGTCTGTTTTTTTTCTCGATCGATCTTTTTAAAAAATAACGACAATTTCCCCGAGAATGAGAATTTTATCGATGTGACATTGGTCGCACTGTGGATGTAACGGTCGGATGTAACAGGATGCTTATTCCTCCATGACACCTGATCCTATCCTTTTTTTAGAGGTCTGATCTAGTTTTGTAATTTTATACTTTTCCTTTGGACTTCTGAATTTGAACAATATTCGTTTTCACCACATGCCATGCATAACATAAACCAGACCCCCGCTGACGGCTGCGAGCACTAGGGGGAGAACAACCCCCCCACCCCCCGATTCCCCGCTTTACTGGCAATATCTAAATTAGCAACGGGTTCTGGCCTTGCTGATTTATAAGGTTCAATACGTAGCGTGGTGAGCGAAATCTTGACTAGCCTGTCGAGAGCGACTGGCTGTCCCGTGACACAGAATGCAGCACTCCACCTGGCCCTCCACCTGTGCGTTGGCACAAGGACTTCTCTGCTGAGTTAGTACGTCTTAACCCTTTGGACTGCTTCGTCTACTGTGCCAAGAGCGATCTCAATGAGTTTCTGACCGGCACGCGATTCTTGACCACCCAAGGCGAAACGCAGGACTGCCTGCTCAGGGAGCACTTGACCGAAACCATTGCCCCTAGAGCACGTTGCGCCGCATCCATAACTCCAGGCTTTCACCGAACACCTGAGCCTTAGCGTTAAATTCTACTTGAAAGTCGGCTTGAAGCGTACCCTTCCCGAAACACTGTTCCAAATGTCAAGCTAGTACCCTAAAACCCATCTCTTCCCCGTGCCATGAGACGAGAGGATCTGAACATATTTTCGTGATTGGCCTTCCCCTCAAACATTAAGAGCCAAGATGCTGTCTCACCAGTTCACCCATTATATAAAGTCAATTCTGAACTTAGCAACCCCCAATTTACATAACCGGATTATTTTAGGCTATTAGCCTCAGTCGGGATGTTCCGTTCAGAGGCTGAAGTACTTCCCATTAATCTCCCTGGGGTTCTCACTGAAATGCTTCAAATCAACCTCCCTGGGGTTCTCACTGAAATGCTTCCAATCAGCCTCCCTGGGGTTCTCAGTGAAATGCTTCCAATCAAGCTCCCTGGGGTTCTCAGTGAAATGCTTCCAATCAAGCTCCCTGGGGTTCCCAGTGAAATGCTTCCAATCAACCTCCCTGGGGTTCTCAGTGAAATGCTTCCAATCAACCTCCCTGGGGTTCTCAGTGAAATGCTTCAAATCAACCTCCCTGGGGTTCTCAGTGAAATGCTTCCAATCAACCTCCCTGGGGTTCTCAGTGAAATGCTTCCAATCAAGCTCCCTGGGGTTCCCAGTGAAATGCTTCCAATCAAGCTCCCTAGGGTTCTCGGTGAAATGCTTCAAATCAACCTCCCTGGGGTTCCCAGTGAAATGCTTCCAATCAAGCTCCCTAGGGTTCTCAGTGAAATGCTTCAAATCAACCTCCCTGGGGTTCTCAGTGAAATGCTTCCAATCAAGCTCCCTGGGGTTCTCAATGAAATGCTTCAAATCAACCTCCCTGGGGTTCTCAATGAAATGCTTCAAATCAGCCTCCCTGGGGTTCTCAGTGAAATACTTCCCATTAATCTCCCTGGGGTTCTCACTGAAATGCTTCCAATCAACCTCCCTGGGGTTCTCAGTGAAATGCTTCAAATCAGCCTCCCTGGGGTTCTCAGTGAAATACTTCCCATTAATCTCCCTGGGGCTCTCACTGAAATGCTTCCAATCAACCTCCCTGGGGTTCTCAGTGAAATGCTTCCAATCAGCCTCCCTGGGGTTCTCAGTGAAATGCTTCCAATCAACCTCCCTGGGGTTCTCAGTGAAATGCTTCCAATCAAGCTCCCTGGGGTTCCCAGTGAAATACTTCCCATTAATCTCCCTGGGGTTCTCAATGAAATGCTTCAAATCAACCTCCCTGGGGTTCTCAATGAAATGCTTCAAATCAGCCTCCCTGCGCAGTACAGTTAAGGCGGTCAATAAAAATATGGGCAAATTTTTGTGATGAAAACACGTATACATTAGTTAAACTGGCATGTCCTTTTTAAAATCAATAACAGTCACTCAAATGCAATATATTTCTAAAATATATATATTACAGTACAATATTTTATGTTCATAGTGGTCACGTGATATGGCAGTCGCATGGTACAAGCAGATGTATTTGTGGTTTTGAGGTCATTTAAAAAATTCAATATTGCAAGGGCATAATCATGTCAAAATTCACAACTGAATTATGAAATAACTTGATGTTATATCGTAGATTTTGAAAAACGGTGCGAACTTTTTAAGATAAGAATATTTGTTAGTAGAAACCGTAATTTATAATGCATATGTTGAATAATTTTGAAGGTCACAGGGTTAATTTCATTAAAAAGTAATTAATTTGTAAGATTTTACAAGGATCGTAGAAGTTTTTAAGTTACATAGCATATTTCAAATTCACATGTAAAAGTTTGTCGGGATCAGGTAAGTGTATGCCCTTGCAATTAAGTGATTTATTTAGGTACTCAGGTTTTAGATATACAATATTTTATACAAAACCGAGGTGGCTTCTTTATACGATGCATACTTTTAACAAAATGAAAATAAGACTATATAGGTAGCATTCTACTAATAATAATTTTAAACAAAATATTCATTTATACTTTTCCGTTAATGTATGACATTTATTTTTCTTCGCTATAAAACTGCACGATAGCCTTCAATGATTTAACTTAATGCGTCATTTTGGAGCATATGACGTCATATTTTGTAGTACAGCGAGAACGACATCTCGCTTATATTTCAGTGTGTAGGATATAACGGACATCAAAATTGTAAGTAATAGCATTCGTTGTTTTTAATTAAAAGATTAGTATAAGTTAATTTTACTAATAAATAGATTAATAAGTAGTTTCGAGGTTTGTAATATACTGTGATGTCATAATGCACATTTCCCGTACTTTTTGTCTCAACGGAGTTTATTGACAGCCTTAACTGTGCTGCGTGGGGTTCTCAGTGAAATACTTCCCATTAATCTCCCTGGGGTTCTCACTGAAATGCTTCCAATCAACCTCCCTGGGGTTCTCAGTGAAATACTTCCCATTAATCTCCCTGGGGTTCTCACTGAAATGCTTCCAATCAAGCTCCCTGGGGTTCTCAGTGAAATGCTTCCAATCAGCCTCCCTGGGGTTCTCAGTGAAATGCTTCAAATCAGCCTCCCTGGGGTTCTCAGTGAAATACTTCCCATTAATCTCCCTGGGGTTCTCACTGAAATGCTTCCAATCAACCTCCCTGGGGTTCTCAGTGAAATGCTTCCAATCAGCCTCCCTGGGGTTCTCAGTGAAATGCTTCCAATCAACCTCCCTGGGGTTCTCAGTGAAATGCTTCCAATCAAGCTCCCTGGGGTTCCCAGTGAAATGCTTCCAATCAAGCTCCCTAGGGTTCTCAGTGATATGCTTCAAATCAACCTTCCTGGGATTCTCAGTGAAATGCTTCCAATCAACCTTCCTGGGATTCTCAGTGAAATGCTTCCAATCAAGCTCCCTAGGGTTCTCAGTGAAATGCTTCAAATCAAGCTCCCTAGGGTTCTCAATGAAATGCTTCCAATCAACCTCCCTGGGGTTCTCAGTGAAATACTTCCCATTAATCTCCCTGGGGTTCTCACTGAAATGCTTCCAATCAACCTCCCTGGGGTTCTCAGTGAAATGCTTCCAATCAGCCTCCCTGGGGTTCTCAGTGAAATGCTTCCAATCAACCTCCCTGGGGTTCTCAGTGAAATGCTTCCAATCAAGCTCCCTGGGGTTCCCAGTGAAATGCTTCCAATCAAGCTCCCTAGGGTTCTCAGTGATATGCTTCAAATCAACCTTCCTGGGATTCTCAGTGAAATGCTTCCAATCAACCTTCCTGGGATTCTCAGTGAAATGCTTCCAATCAAGCTCCCTAGGGTTCTCAGTGAAATGCTTCAAATCAAGCTCCCTAGGGTTCTCAATGAAATGCTTCCAATCAACCTCCCTGGGGTTCTCAGTGAAATGCTTCCAATCAAGCTCCCTGGGGTTCCCAGTGAAATGCTTCCAATCAAGCTCCCTAGGGTTCTCAGTGAAATGCTTCCAATCAACCTCCCTGGGGTTCTCAGTGAAATGCTTCCAATCAACCTCCCTGGGGTTCTCAATGAAATGCTTCAAATCAACCTCCCTGGGGTTTTCAATGAAATGCTTCAAATCAGCCTCCCTGGGGTTCTCAGTGAAATGCTTCCAATCAAGCTCCCTGGGATTCTCAGTGAAATGCTTCCAATCAAGCTCCCTAGGGTTCTCAGTGAAATGCTTCCAATCAACCTCCCTGGGGTTCTCAGTGAAATGCTTCCAATCAACCTCCCTGGGGTTCCCAGTGAAATGCTTCCAATCAAGCTCCCTAGGGTTCTCAATGAAATGCTTCAAATCAACCTCCCTGGGGTTCTCAATGAAATGCTTCAAATCAGCCTCCCTGGGGTTCTCAGTGAAATACTTCCCATTAATCTCCCTGGGGTTCTCAGTGAAATGCTTCCAATCAAGCTCCCTGGGATTCTCAGTGAAATGCTTCCAATCAAGCTCCCTAGGGTTCTCAGTGAAATGCTTCCAATCAACCTCCCTGGGGTTCTCAGTGAAATGCTTCCAATCAAGCTCCCTGGGGTTCCCAGGACCATGTTTTACCTATCTTCTGTGGTACTTGCAGGTGTACGGTCACTAGAAGGGACATCTTCCTTGCCTGATAATCAGACTGACCCCTGTTGTAGTTGTACCCCCGATCCAGGGAAAACTGGGAGTGATCGTGGCTTCCAGAGGGCTCCAAACTAGACGGCATAAGCCTTCCTTGAAATGAAGGATCTTCCTCTGCATTATAATAAGATATTGGCTCACCATACCACGGTTCCCCTACGGTGCAGCCCTTTACTCTGACAAACACGTGTCCAAACATTGCTGTCCGTGACGTGACCTGCCCTGCTGTTTCCAGTATTCAAGGGGTCTGGGACCCCCAACAATGGATGCTGTCGTTGACTGTGTCCCTGCCCTCATGAGGACTTCCCTTCTCCATGTTAGTTGATGCCACGCAAACAGTGCTCACAGTGCTAGCAACCCAGGGAACACTAACATTCACTTAAGGGTGCCAAGTATCCATTGACTTTTGACCCCTAGACTGTGAACCCATTTCTGCTACAGGAGGCGGGTTGTCGTGCACGTTCTCCCAGGGACTTAATATCCCCCAGGGGTCCTGCTTTCTTCACCAACAGTTGTGTAATTTGGGCATGATTGCACTCCATAGCTACAACTCGTACCTTTAATTCGGACACATACAGACCCTGAAACGTACTAGTACACCCAAAAAAGCGTGCGACTTTCGTGCCAGAATCGTTTCGTTTAAACGTTCAGCGTTTTTGGCAAAACGTGCAGCGTTTCGAGCAAAGCGTGCGAGAACCGTGTGAATTTTCATTTGGAACTCTCTGACAATTTAATTGTTGAAAAATGGCGCCCGTGTTTTACATTACTTTAAACTGTTTGTGTTTGGCAAAACTCTTCTTTTTTTTTTTTTTTTAGGTATTTTCGTGAAATAAGAATCTAGGAGAAATGATATACTTATCTTTTTCCGAATATGAATTAATTCTTTACAAACAAAAAACAGACACATGTATTAAAAAAAAAGACTAGTTACAGAGTACATGAATAACGTTTTTATACGATGTTTCAGTACTGGTATAGTTTTAAATTCGCCATACATAAAAATATTAAATTCAGCTAGCAAAACATGACTTCTATTCAGTCTTCCCATAAACTAGAGTTATCGATACTGAAAGAGTTATCTGCCCCTTACAGCAGGTATGCTTTATTTCTGGGTATTCAAAGATGAGTAAGCAGTGCGGAAGTTTACAAATATGACTTTTCTAACGACAAAAACATTTGATAATATATAAAAACAGGAAATATCAACAGTTAATTAAAATTTAAAAACAATTAAAATCATCATGTTTAAAGAATGCAAAGAATACGTTTGATTACAATCAATAACATTTATAACGTGATATACATAATTTTGATCAATCGATAAACATTGCAAATGAAAGACAATTTGATTCTTACTTATCGAACAATTACTCCATTGGTCAATATTAAAGCTAACGGATGGATGATGGTATAGTGAAATCAGAATTCTCTGATAAAACAACCCCATTTGGTACGCATTAATGAAAGATGTTATGAATATCAGAAAGAGCTGGAATAAAAATCGATTTTACTCTAGAAATCAAATATAGAAATATAAATTTCTTACGAACTGTCCTTATTTTTTTTCTGAGGACAAATGGACAAATAAGGAAATTACGCATATATATTCAATAATAATTCAATTCAGATATAAATGTACGGGACCCCAACTTCACGGACCTGGATTTGGGGAATTTGTGAGCTTACATTGAGTTTTAAAAATTGTGTTTCCCCCTCTCACGCACACACTCTTTCAAAATACAATGTGTGCGCTAGCCTTTTGAGATGCATTCGATCGAAATGCGAGGCATTCAAGAAACATATATAGACGCAGTGAGTATTGGTATCTCACCAGGCACCGACGGTCATCAATTCAAGCAGCTGTACCTCTCATGTACGATGTTTATTCAAAGACAACCATTTGAACTCAACAAAACAGACTCATTGCGTTAAATAGATATCATAGGGTTAAGAGGAATGACAGTGTTGAAATTAGAGCTCAGTGTTACATTATAAAGAGTATGTTTCATCGAAATTAGAATTTTGTTTTCGGTATAAAACAAGACATACTTTTTCCTTCAAGCCTTTGATGAGACTGCTTAAACACACTTTTTGTAGTTTGTTTGTTGGCTTAACTTTTAGCACCTTTTATCATTATCATGTTTATCATTTATCACAGTGCTTTTTATAAAATTGAGTTGTACTTTATTTACTTGCCATCTATAGCAAACAATTATATGGTAAAGTGTGAGGTAATTTTAAAGTTGAATTTTAAAGGAAATGCACAAGAGCAAATTTAATATATTAATATATATATAAATTAATATTAATTAGCCATGGATATGAAAACCATGTTTTAGAACAAAGAAACATGGATATTTAAGAATGGAATGAACTATTAATAGAAATATAAACGTGAATGCTGTCGATCAAAATTGAAACGCAACTTTAAATGAAAACACGATCGAAAGTTATATGCGAAAAATTATGCAAAAGCTAGGGTGCCAATGTTTTAATTCATTATCTCTTAAATTCGCATGATAAAATTGAAATAAGTCAATAATTAATCTAAATGAAATCATTCATGTGGAAGTGTAGTAACGACCGCCAATGATCATTGCAGATATGAAGGTATAATGCCTATATTTGTACTTCGACCTACTGATAGAATGAAATATGCTCTTTAGAGAGGTGGACAGACATGTCTTTATGACTGTCTTGCATGTCCACTTCACTGGAAAATATAATGCACATGTATCAGCTGCTCTCTTCTGAAACCAAGCACTTCACCGCAAGAAATTGCATTAATTATTAGTAGATGGCCGGTGCGAAGCATAAAGGGGGGGGGGGGGGGGGGCTGGGAGCCCCCCCCCCCCCCTACTCCACTTCTTCTTGCAGCAGATAATTAGTTTTCATGAGTTTACAAATTAAAAAGTGAGTAAACATGAATCCCCCCAACCACTTTTTTGGGAGCATCATCCATGTAAAAGATTTGTGAATTTGTGGAAAGAAGAAAATGCATAATGAAATTATGATTAAAGGTATGCAGTACAGTACGCTACACCCCTACCCCCTCCCCACACATACGGATTAGGATTGTCATGGTGTGTCTAGATTTTTTGGATGACCCCCCCCCCCCCCGCACTTTCAAAAACGATGCTACAATTAAACGCGCTAGTCAAATCTTCGTACTTATTTTGCAGTATTACAGCATCCTTTCACCGCACAAGACAAAAAACGTTTATTATAAATATTTGTTTATACTGGTTAGATATCGTATACCTGCTTTAATGGAGAGATAAATCGTGTTACGAACGATAACTCCAGGTTATGAAAATCCCGAATAGGAACAAACCTTAATCAACTTTATTTTACTCGATCATGTCTTGATAAGCATGTACTTTTTTTTTAATCGATTACTCTTACATAGACTATTCGGCTGAGTACAACCAGCACGCATGACCACAGACATCGGGTGACCCCTGCACGTGGCTGAACTTGTCAATCAAACTCTGTGTATTTGTTTTCATTGTATGGTCACGCGTCTTTTTTTTGGTCAATAGCCAGTAGAAATTCAATGACTTAAAGGTAGTCGGAGTCAGAATTTGATGAAGCAATTTATATAATAGAAATGTTAACAATTGTTTGAAGAAAATTATACGTAAACATGGAAAAAAATAAATTCTTTGAAATCCCGATTAAAACTATTCCTACAAGAAATTATTTTCATTATGAAAACACTGTTAACGGAAAACAACAAGTCTTAGAAGTAATTAAGATACATGGATTTGCCTACAATGTACACATGCAATTATTATGGGAATCGATATGCATGGTACTTAATTCAAATAGATTATGATAGATACACTGTACGCCGTTATGCAGGGCGCCAACTATGTATACAAATATTTAGTCAGACATTTAAATCATTTTAATATTTTGTTCTTTCCAATACAATGTTCAATTACTTCTAGAAATGGCAACTTTTTTATTTTGTTAAATCGATTGATTTTTTTTTCTGTGGTTTTACATGTATGTACGGAACATATTTATTTACACGAATGATGTAACATAAGAAGAAACTTAATGGGTTGTTTGTATAATATTTTTTTTCTAACGTTTGTGACTAATATGAATTTAAATAACTTTCAAAATTATCAATGTAAATAATTATAGGTTTATTTACTGTAAGCATTTTAACATCGTATTTTCTGAAACCAATAAAAATACTAATGTGAGAAAAAAACACAAATCCCGATTTCTGTTTGTAATCATATGGATTTTATCTTTGGTATTGATTATTGGGTAACGGTAAATTTTTCCTGGATTTGTGTCCCCCGCAGCAACGCGGTGCGGGGACATAGAAATGCCGGGCGTCCGTCCGTGTGTTCGTTGGTCCGTGTTCGTGCGTCCGTCACACTTTTTTGTAAGCGCTCTCATGCCTACAAATTTTGACGGATTTTCATTAAATTTACACCAAATGTTTATACTACTATTACCTTGATCAAGTTCGAAAATCAGCAATGGTCGATACTTTTTGTTGGAGTTATGGGACTTTGACCACAATAATGACTCCGGTTTATCCAAAAATTGACATTGTAAGCGCTCTCATGCCTACAAATTTTAACGGATTTTCATTAAATTTATACCAAATGTTTATACCACTAATACCTTGGTCAAGTTCCTAAATCAGCCATGATCGATAGACTCGATACTAGTATACCGCTAGACCGGCGGGGGACCCAGGAATTATATTCTTGTTTTTTTTTTATTATTTACGGCATTGATAAGAATCATAGATATTTCATTTAAGCAATAAATATACATGTATTTAGTAATATTTTTGTTAATTCTGTGAATAAATATTCTTCTGTGAATTTTAGTATCAGTTTAATTTAATTAATCAATTAAAAACGTATGTACATACATGTTTGTAATATCATTCTTTCTATTATTTGGTGTTTTCTTAAATTAATACTTACTAACAGAGTCAGAGGAAAAATCCGAGAGGACCCAAAGGAAAAGAAAATCGATCAGAATAAAAGCGTCTCCAAAGCGTGTGAAAAGTGAGCAACTCGTTTCGTGCGAGAATCGTTTCTTGTAAACCGTTCAGCGTTTCTTGTAAATCGTTAAGCGTTTCAGACAAGATGAGCAGCGTTTCGTGTAAACCGTTCAGCGTTCAGTGTGAACCGTGCAGCGAGCGTGCAGCGAGCATGTGGTGTAGAAGTAGGTTTCAGGGTCTATATGTGTCCCCAGGGGCAGACTCCATAGCCCGCGATTTGCCAGATCCGGCTGTACCTTATACACCCATTTTTTTTTTAATGGCCATATCCTCACTCACCCCCTGGGTAAGGGGCATGTGTACCACCCCTACCACAGTACTATCATCCACTACCCGGGCGTGAGTAGTGCTGTGCACTGGAGACTTTAAAGCGTTATCAAGCCTAAAAGCTGGTCAACCTTATTGGACACCTTGACTCCTACTGTATTTGTGTGCTCCCCCTGAGTCTCAGCTAGATCAGCCGCCTTAGTTCCCTTGCCCCGAGAACCAAGGCTTCTCGTCACTCGAGAGCAACCCCTGCCCAGGCCATATGACCATTGCTTAGTGTTTTAATAGTTATTTTTGAATTTTGAATCAAACGTATATATACCTTGCTGAAGCCTGCGTTGGCTGCAGGGATACAGCCCTACTATAGGCATAGAGCCGTATCAGGACATATCTCGATGCCGAGACCTGTGCCTCGGATAGATCCCTGGCATACATCCCACAGATATAGTCTCATCCTTTTTGTGATTTCAATGTTTGTATGCTAGGGATTGGTAATCCCAATAACTATATGTCTATATTGATTCGTGTTTGTAGTGTTAGTTTTATGCCGATCATTCTTCATTAATAGTTACTACACAAACACACTCACAAGACTAATCTAAATTACCTAATCCAAACACGTTACAAAACCAAAGCGTATTGTTTGACTATAGAACACGTGATCTTAACCACCAGCGGTGATAACCACTTTTACAGTATATAGATAGGGCGTTTCAAAATAGAAATCTTCGAAGTTTTTTTATACTTTTGAATGGTCATTGTTTGGACTTTATTCATAGGCGGATCCAAAGGGAATGTGTGAGGTGTTCCGGGGGTTTGATTCCCATCCCCCTTTCTGCAAGACATATATTTTTTCAATAACTTGAAATGCTTATTTGAAGGCAATTTTGTTCCATATATATAACCTAAATACTATAATTATATAAAACGAAAAATTAAGAAATCGCTTTTAAAAAAAGATTTCGGCACAAGGCATAGTAGTTCTATAAACAAAACTCTGTCGATATTTCATTTCAGTAAAATAATCGTGTTCAGACTTCGGTGTTTATGTTTGAAGGTAAGCATGTGGAAAATTAAACATATTAATAAGGCATTATCGCTAAATACACAACTTTTCATTAATATCCACTTCTTCTTCTTTTTTTTAAATTGATTGTAATTTAAAAGAAAAATTGGAACTGACAAGCACACAATGTACGCGATCGAGAAAAACGATAAAAGCGTATGAATACACGCGTTCGTTTTACTTTAAAAAAATTCTTTACATGTATTGTTTAGCTAATTAAATTTCAGTTGTGTTGCCTTTGCATGGATTTTATTCAATTGATAAAAAAAAAGCTACATTAAGAGATTGAAACTGAGTGACCCCATGGCCAGACCTCCAAGTAGTTGTATATACATGTACTATATGGTAACCTACGGCCAGACCTCCAAGTAGTTGTATATACATGTACTATATGGTAACCTACGGCCAGACCTCCAAGTAGTTGTAGATACATGTACTATATGGCAGCCCACGGCCAGACCTCCAAGTAGTTGTAGATACATGTACTATACGGTAACCTACGGCCAGGCCTCCAAGTAGTTGTAGATACGTGTACTATATGGCAGCCCACGGCCAGACCTCCAAGTAGTTGTAGATACATGTACTATATGGTAACCCACGGCCAGACCTCCAAGTAGTTGTAGATACATGTACTATATGGTTACCTACGGCCAGACCTCCAAGTAGTTGTAGATACATGTACTATATGGTAACCTTCATACATATAGAGACATGAGCTGGTCCTTTTGTACTACGTTTAAGTCGACAGTATTGATCATTCACGTATTTTTAAATACTTTTTATGGATGATTTATTCAATGAGTAGAGACAGATGTTAATATAAACAATACAATGCTCTCTTTGTTTGTTTTTAATACTGGCTATAACAATGCATGGCAGCATAACAAAAATAATTAAATTCGGCCATGCTAAACGTAGCTTTCTTCTTACCCGCAGAAAAAAGAAAAACAAATACAAAGAAAACATTTTGTTGTTTAACTGTTTCTAAGAATAGAAATTATCTTATGAGAGTTTACATGTAACCCATAATGAAAATGTACCTGTTTTCAAAACGTTCCTGTATATGATCTTGGACCTGCACTAGTACCGGATGATGAAAAGCATCCATTTACATGTAAGAGACTACATCAAGTTCCCGAGCACGGCAATTGTTTGTTCAAATTGTTTTAACACATGTATTATCTATTTAGCTAATGAAGATAAACTAGTCCCACTTTATGTCATATCAGATCATTTAGACCTTTATGTTAAATGTCAGTTAATAGACTATAGATCCTCTTTTTTATACCCGCACTTTCTAAAGAAAGTTCGGGTATATTGTTGTTACCCTGTTCCGTCCGTCCGTCCGTCCGTCCGTCTGTCACGTTTTACTTTCTCAAACTGCTCTTACATCTTATAAACCAGCAAACTGAACTCTTGGAGTTTGATTTGGGGTATCGTGTTGTTTTGTAAAAAGGTTTCAAAAATTCTCTGTTAGTCCTGGGGGTCAAATAATTGGTGAAAAATGACGTTTTTTCACAAAAAAAACCTTCTTCCTCGAACTCCTCCTACATTTTCAACAGAAGACAAATCATCTGTTGGAATATGTTTTAGGGTATCCTATAGATGCGCAATAAGGTTTCGGAGTTTTCAATTTTGTCCTGGGGGTCATTTAATGGCTGAAAAATGACGTTTTTTTTTTACAAACAAACTGGTTTCAAAAACGTCTTTTTTTTTGGCAGTAGCCAAATGATCTTCAAGAATATGATTGGGGGTGTCATATTGAGGCATGATCAGGTTCCAGAAATGTTTTTTATTAAGGGGATCAGTGGGCAACAAAAAATGTCAAATATATGACTTTGAACCCCCACTCCCAAACAAACTCAAAAATAAACTGTTCTCTCCCCCCCCCCCCCTCCCCCCACCCACCCCCCTTGTCGAATGATCTATTAAAATCAAAATATAATTTGGGTGTCTAAAAACTTTTATAAACTGGTAAAAAATGTTATTCTTAAAAATTTTTTATTACACCTTGCATAATTGACAAATGATCTATTGAGATATGATCAGAGGTCATATTTCTACCTTGGGATCAATAAGTAGTATTCATTGACAAGTTAAAATTAATAACAATAAATGATTCAACTTATAAATGTTTATACTCCACATTTACCCCCCCCCCCCCCCCTCCCCCCAATCTAACCTGGTTATAAAGATTCAGCCTTCTAAATACATTCTTACATTTGTACAGTAGCAAATTTTAAATCATTTTTTGATTGCTTTTTCTCTCGTGATTCACATTAACATTTTGGAAATTGCTTAATTCAATTTTTAAGATTAAATAAACAAAATGTTATATGCATCACTTCCATTTGTATTCGCCTATTTTGGGCAATTGTAAAGTCTCCTAAACAAAGCAGTGACATCATTAGGCTAGGAATTACCCACATGGATCAAACACTACTGTGTAACATATGAATAAGATAAAATACATTATTATTTCTAGTTCTAAAATGTCAGGGTGTCTCCAAGGGGGCATAATCTATATACAATTTTACGCGCAATGACACAACGAGCAAACATAAATTATATGGTTTAGGGATGAGGATCTCAGATCTCAGAAGATAACAAAATATACGGTGTATCATATCATTTCCTATTTCATAAAGGCGGGGGGGGGGGGGGGGGGGGTTAAAGACAATACCTGGGGGTCATTAATGTACTTTACACCATTTGATGCATCATAATGACATTAGAAGATATTTTGTATTTTCCTGGTTCGTGGGGTCAGAACAGTCCCATATAAGGTTATGACCTACATTGTATTTGATGCATTATAATACATTAAGAAAGAAATACCCCTTCCCTCCTATTATAACTCATATAAAAATGATAAGTGTCTACACCTACTTACATGTAATACTCAAATTTAATAAGAAATTGTTTATACAGGGTCAATATGGGGTCAACTCAATAGTACATGCAGTCTGACAAATGAAAAAAAATTACTTTTGCAACTAAAACGACAGAAACTTTACAAATGCGATAGGATAGGTAACGATGATAAGCTTATTTAAATATTTTAAAAAAGATGATGATACAGTATGCTGTCAAAGGGAAATCACATTAAGAAAGTGAAAGTAGAACTTATATATGTATGCTGGCATCTCATTATATTCTGCTACTGCTACTACATGTATTATGCTTACCTAAATTGGTCAACATCAGAATGATAATCCAATTAAAACACAATAATGAATTCCTTTAGCTGATCTTTAATCCTTTTCTGCATACGGAAAACACAGACATTGTATGTATGGATGTTGCTAAAACGCGGAACGGAAAACGGAACGGAAAGCGAAACGGTATGGAAAATATCATCACGTTTGTCGCTTAAAAAGGGTATAGACTGACCAGAAACGATTTACTTTGTATCTTTTATTTATATCTAATGAATGATTATCAACCTGTTGTTATCTTATTAATATTCATATGAATGTCTATCAATTATAGCATTGTATTCATTCGGCTTTAGTTGAGTACGAAACGGAAAAATCAAATGTATACGAATTGTGAAACATTAACATGATTAAACGAGCAAATTATCTATAACTTTTTACATATTTTCTTCTATGGTATGGCTGGCATATCAGCGTAATGTACGCAGTTAGTGAAAGCGTTTTATGCGTGTTTTGAGTATTGTTATATTTCAAATATGATGTACTTGTATATACTTACATCAAAATTGAATTTTCGGTGTTATAGACGATCTTTTGTCATACAGAAGATACAGTATCATTGAGACGGAAGAAAAAAAGCGTTGGACTGACGACATTAAAAATTAAAATACAGTAAACATTAAAATACCCGGTAATTTGTGAAACTAGTAATTTGTGAAACTAATATTTTTAGCAATGCAATGTTGCTTACGTTTGCATTACTAAGCAGTTGTTTCCAGCAGCTATATACATATGATCCGAATAGAGAGCTCTAGACGTTGCCTGGTTTGATTTTCCGATTATATATTGGGACTATAGTCTGTCGATCCCAAAATATTCATGCAGCACATTTGGACGATTTATAATGGAAAATGTTGACATCTTTTCTCCATTTGGAAGTCACTCAGAAGACCTTGCACAATTTTTCAACACTATCATCCGGGTCTGTTGAAATGCAAAACCCCGTAGACTTCTTTATTTTTAGCAGTGCAGTTATACCAGCTGATAAGCTAGAGAGGACGTTTTAAAGAAAGAATAATAAGAATGTTTAATGCTTCTAAAAGAGAATCGCTTGAACCCTGAGGTATTAATAAATATACAGCAAAAAGTGAATCGAGGATATTTTGGGACAGAATATAGTGGTCAATGCATGTACTGTTAATTTTGCGGAAATAAATATTCTTGAATAAATAATCTAATATTGCTAATCTTTCAAAAAAAATTAAAAAGGTATAAAAAGTATATCGTTTTAGCATGATTAACAAATCTATGAGATAAATAACATTAGATAAGATTTTCCGTTTTCCCTTCCGTTCCGCTTTCCATTCCGTTTTCCGTTCCGCGTTTTAGCAACACCCATGTATGTATACACGTGAACCCATCTAATCGAAGAGCTGTGTAAAACTAGTACCCGCTAATGAGACATGCAGACCTGTGTTGTGTACGTAACTTCAGACAAAGATCATTCATTTGTAATATGCATGTATTTTTATGACCTATTCTTCAAATCCACTTGCACTATTTTATTAGGTAAATAACAGCTTTAAGGTGGTGCAGGACACCTGCATATTGTGATGTACATGTATACTTTCTATTGAGATAAACAATAAAGTATATTAAATATTAATTAAATATTTACCCCCCAAATAATGTTACCTCACATTGAAGCGCAATGGGTTAGAGCGTTTACATGTCTGTAAGAGCACTGGGGTCCAAGGTGTATTTTTGGTAATTTTACAATTAATATAAATGAATTTTCATGGGACGGGGGGGGGGGGGTCTGGACCCCTCACTCCCACCCCTTCTCTAAATCTGTGCACACGATGATGTTCATGTAGGCACACAGAAGCAAATCTAAAACCGGCAACCGCCACGGGGAGGGGGTATAATTTAATTTTTAATTTTGTTTGTAATAATTATATAGACCATTATACTTTCTATGACATAAAATGTTTAGATTACTGATTAACTGAAAATTCACTGCAAACAGTTCTACCCCAAATTGCACATAAAGTGCTGCTCATGTCACGATGTGTATTATCATATGGGAAGGGATCTCATCCTTCAGTTATGAAAATTATAAAGAAGATGGGTGGATAAGGCGTGTAAAATGCCCATACGCGGTCGGACAGGCTACTGAAAAATGATAGTATCAATAAATCTGATGTTTTTTTTTTTAAATCATTGAAAACAATATATATTTAACGAATTATTGATTTTTAACCTATAGGTATGTTCAATACTTGGAATATGTTGACTCAAACAGGCGTGTATGTATCAAAACCTGCAAATACTGTCAATTTTTAGAACTTCAGGGCATTTTCTTTTATAGAGTGGGTCTTTGCTCCATATTTTTCTCATAGTCTAATTAAGGTCGATTGGAAAACAAACCGATTTCAATCAACAAAAACGTGGAGAGATGACCCACTATACATTAAAAATATCATTTTGTATCCCAACAATTGAACGTTTTGAAAAAATAATACAAGTCCGGTAGTTCGTGACCTTAGTCACACATAATATTTAAAAAGCCCACTTTGTTGTGTCTGAAATGGCTCAGTGGTTAGAGCACCTGGCATAAGCTAACTTATATATCTAGGGTTTTAATGTTACTGGTTCGATACCACCAAAGTTTCACACAATATTTTTTTTCTTATTTTTTGTTAAATATATTAAAAACTGACTTTAGTTAGAAATTTTGCTTTTACAAAGTTTTATTATAATATATTTGAATACATTTAGTTGGGGAAACATAAATTCAAAATTGTATTTCACTACTAAACCGAATGGGCATTTGCGCCATCTTATTCCCCCATCTTCTTTAATTGTATTACCGGAGCTTGCATGTAGCCTTCATTTTTAATTAAACTGGTACAAAACAGTGTTATTTAGGGGCAAACACATGGTGCGGATATTACTGTCTAATGACAGCATCTAGTTTAATTAGTGTCTGAACACTTTGAGCGAAGAAGCGCGTTTGCATTGCTATAGACTTGTAAATTAAGGCTAGATATTATATAATTGATATTTATAAATTGGAACCTCCTTTCGTTTCGAAATTGCTGGATCCGCCTATGCCATTTATAAGTATAAAAAAAGTGAAATATAATGTGAATCGAGGATAAAGTGGCCCATGTTGGACGTCAGATGAATGGCGGGATCTAGGATGTATTTAAACTCTCTCTTCCACTCTCCGTTCATGTATATACCGGTATATTAACAGATGCAGTTGATGGCATTTACATCTCGGTGATAGGGCCATTGTCCATGCAGTTTGGCTTTTTATCGTGCCGCTGCCTACAATTATCTTGGCACGATACATCAGAATTTAAAGTCCATTTAAAGACAGATTTTTAGACTGTTGCTATGTAAAGTTCTGTTGTTTTGTTTGTGTCTATTACTACTTCACAAAAAGCACGCAGTCCAACAGGATGAATTAACTAACCTAAAAGGAGTTAAAATTCAAATTATGTAAACAAACAGTTCCATCTTAAGACTGAATTTCTAAACTCGGGTGGAATTTACAACTAAAATATATACATTCCTGATTACCGTTAGTATATGTTTATATTACTGTGTATGTTAATATATTTCTCTAAGTCATAGTTAAACTTTATAATGTATACTATTAATTATGTATATAGTTACAATCGCACCATGGGTTGATATAAATCACGAGAAATACACTCTAAGTTCACTGTGTGTTTATCTTCACAGTTAATGTCGCCCTCAACAAACCAGCGTACCAACAATACCCATTCAGTCGATGGGGAGATTACGACATATATGACGCCAGTAACGCTGTAGACGGACGAAAATCAAACCTGAGTTGGTATGGAGGTCAATGTGCTGTATCATATCCTAAACAAACCGCCACCTGGTGGGTGAACCTGACCACCATCCACAGCATCTACAACATCACCATGTACTTCCTGACGAACAATAATCTACAGGGTATAGTCTCATTTTATTCTTTTATATTTACTCTCAGATAACAGTTAAAAATCCACATTATATTTATTTATATTTATTTCCACTGATTATTATATTTAAGAATTATCCTATTGAGTTTGATGTGATGTTTGAAATGATTATTATGCATGTTTATTTCGCAGCACAGTTAAGGCTGTCAATAAACTCCGTTCAGACAAAAAGTACGGGAAATGTGCATTATGACATCACAGTATATTACAAACCTCGAAAGTACTTATTAATCTATTTATTAGTATAATTAACTTATACTAATCTTTCAATTAAAAACAACAAATGCTATTACTTACAATTTTGATGTCTGTTATATCCTACACACTGAAATATACGCGAGATGTCGTTCTCGCTGTGCTACAAAATATGACGTCATATGCTCCAAAATGACGCATTAAGTTAAATCATTGAAGGCTATCGTGCAGTTTTATAGCGAAGAAAAATAAATGTCATACATTAACGGAAAAGTATAAATGAATATTTTGTTTAAAATTATTATTAGTAGAATGCTACCTATATAGTCTTATTTTCATTTTGTTAAAAGTATGCATCGTATAAAGAAGCCACCTCGGTTTTGTATAAAATATCGTATATCTAAAACCTGAGTACCTAAATAAATCACTTAATTGCAAGGGCATACACTTACCTGATCCCGACAAACTTTTACATGTGAATTTGAAATATGTTATGTAACTTAAAAACTTCTACGATCCTTGTAAAATCTTACAAATTAATTACTTTTTAATGAAATTAACCCTGTGACCTTCAAAATTATTCAACATATGCATTATAAATTACGGTTTCTACTAACAAATATTCTTATCTTAAAAAGTTCGCACCGTTTTTCAAAATCTACGATATAACATCAATTTATTTTATAATTCAGTTGTGAATTTTGACATGATTATGCCCTTGCAATATTGAATTTTTTAAATGACCTCAAAACCACAAATACATCTGCTTGTACCATGCGACTGCCATATCACGTGACCACTATGAACATAAAATATTGTACTGTTATATATATATTTTAGAAATATATTGCATTTGAGTGACTGTTATTGATTTTAAAAAGGACATGCCAGTTTAACTAAAGTATACGTGTTTTCATCACAAAAATTTGCCAATATTTTTATTGACCGCCTTAACTGTACTGCGTTGTTGATTATTTTTATAATGCCGTGCATTGTTTATATACACTGTACAGTAGCTCCTTTGTTTTCCACGTTTGTTTTAATACCAATAATTTCTTATGTTTGTATTGCTTATCGAACGAAATATTAAACACAAGTTGATGCTGAAATTTCGTAAGAATGCTGCTTTTGCACCCGCTTTAAAATTTGTAAAACAACACATTAGTCATGTATTTTTATTCTACATATAGACCGACTGTTAAATTATTTAATGCTTTTAAAACTCATACATTTGACTAAAGGATTTGAATAGTTTGAGAAATATGTCAACACTGTAAACATATACTTCGATGCTTCTCATGATAGGAAAATCTGACTCTTCGTGACATTTACAATGTACAAGAAAAGTGCTCTTAAAGAAGCAACTTAAAACCAAATATATATGTATGAATGAAACATAAATGATAATCTGCAGGACACATACGTTGTTCTTTTGTGCACAACCTAAATCCACGTGTTATGTGTACTTTTTGGATATTATACGTACACACCAATTTGTATGACTAGATTTTCAGTCTGTCGTAATATCCCCCAAGATTACGCATTTTGTATATTTCTATATTTATCTTAAATTAGTTACATACATGATTTTAAATTCAATAACATAAACAGGTTTGTAAATGCAGCCATTATACTGTTACACCTTTAATATCAAGTCGACGGAATAGCGGTTGTATCAATTATAACAATATTTATGTTTATCGCTAAATATAAACACTACACGTGCACGGGTCAAGAAACTGTTTTTCGATAGTTATTTGAGTTTTCCAGGGAGGGGGGGGGGGGGTTCTAATACATACGTCTGGTAATTATATAATGCAAATTAAACTCTGCCCCCCCCCCCCCTCCTTTCTAGATCTGAGCACACTACGTGTAGTGGTAATTAAGATGCATGGCAAAATTAAATATCATGTATGATAGTTTCTCATCCCTTTACAATTTTGTTTTAGGCATGCAATCAACAGATTTTGCTGGTATTGACAGTCAATGTTTTAATGGGTGTTTCTCAAAATGTACAACAACTAACAATAAAGAATCGGAAAATTTTTCAGATTAAAAACGAATGATAATCATTTGGCCGATATTTGTGTTAATTGAGAGAGAGAGAGAGAGAGAGAGAGAGAGAGAGAGAGAGAGGCAATTGTATAAGCATTGAGTTCCCCCTACCCCCTACCCCCCTCCTCCACCACGGATTAGGATTATTATTATTTTTTGGATGAGTCTGCCTCCCCCCACTTTCAAAAACGGTGCTACGAGAGGGGGAGAGAGAGAGCAAATGAGGTGGGCGTAAAGAGAGATGTTTTCATTCATTCATCGTTCAACATCGCTAATAAGAACATGAGATGTGGTTAAAAATCAAATACCAGTATGATAACTCTCTAAATATCAGCTACGTCTACCAGTTCTCGTACTATAGACACATGTAAACATACTGAAACTTATCTTGCATTTGGGGGGGGGGGGGGGGGAAATAATGTGGATAATTCATGATTATTTAAATGATTAGAAAATACAACGTTGTACACTAACAAGCTTGAAAAATTCATCTGTTAGATTAAATGATTAAAAGTAGACACATGTTGCAAAAATATATATCAAGTATGCATGTAGCATGGGATTAAACTAATTAAATCTTGAATTCTGCAAATTTTTACAATTTTTACAATTTACTGCTTATATTGTGCGGAATAATCCCCTAAGTATATTTATGTAATCAGTACTACATTGTACAATGTACCTGCAATCTAATTGAATTTAGACTTGTACAACAAGAACTCTCCTCTACGACACGCAATTCTTCTTTTCCGTTAAAGCCAAGAAATTCAGCTTAAATAGTAAAAGACCAAGATACTTTCCTAACGATTTTTTTCTATCTTAAATCCTAATTTAACGTCTGGTTTTACATTGCGCGGCATGCCGATTTAATATTAAGAAAACTTTATAAATCTCACAATATTTGATATAAACATGCCGGTACCCCCCCCCCCCCCATTGTTGCATGAATTTCCTCACCTGTCATCTTGTAAAATCACTTATAGGCATTATATACCTCAAGGGGGATTAATTAATATTGGCTGTGTAATTTACTTAGGAATTAACTCAGGTGTCATGGTCTGAGCTATTATTCATTTATCAATTTACACATGTTACATGATTCTGATTGTATATACTGTTGAAATTCTTTTTGACATTTCCCGATATCACCGATCAAAATTACTGTCAGATCCTCAATAAATGTTGAAACGCTGATTGGACTTAAATCGGTTACTTTTACCAAAGAGAGGGCCACCACCCGAGTGTCGATCAGGTTATAGTAAAGCCGAGTGTCGATCGAGTTGTACAGTGGTCCTTATTAATGGTGCTACTTTTATTGTCGGTTATCGACCCAAACCTATTCGGACTCGACATTGCTGGAAAAATCCTTACGGACATTCCTGGAAATAAGATAGTACTTTGACAAAATATCCACAACTTAGATCTGTGATTTTCAGTAACCAACTGAAAAAATTTATTATTATAGGGGGGCTAAATTTACTATAACCTCGACAAATCGATTTCACTGTTAATAAACTGAATTTCACTGAAAGTTTTTACATACTTCTAAAAACGTGGGAAGGGGCAACTCCATGATAATTCAATGTTCTATATGTATATTTGGAAAAATGTTTTCTGCAAGAAAACGCGGGAAGGGGGCAGTCCTCCCTGCCCCACTACCCATCCTATCCCCGGATGCTACGTGTCTGAGTAAATCTCAATTTGCTAATTTAACCACTTCTGTGCCAAGTGGCCGATTTTGGGTCGGTAACACAGTTGAGTAGAGTGCCACAGGGCCGTTTTGGGGACGATTTAAACTTTAGCTAATTTATTCATCTGCTATCGTTTTCAAGATAACTAAAATAAAATTTAGGCTTATTTAAAAAATTATAACTTTCATTGTTATTGGTTTATATATCTATTTTTCATATATTAACAATAGAAAAAAAATATCATCACATGTATTATTTTAAGAAAAGAAAATTTGCGACACAGATGAATACATGGTACAGGTATGTTCTGTGTATGATACAAACGAGTTCCTGCTCATAGCGGTATTGAATAAATGAAATAAAGATAAACTACTTTAAAAAAATGCACTCAAAACCATTTTAAAATAATAAGTGATGAAACCAATAGACACACACAGCGATTTAAAATAACGTAATTTTACGTATGTGACGCCATAATTACTTAAGCGTGCTCGTATGTTCTATTGTTTGGTGTCATGCCCCGCTTACCTAAACAAACACGATATTTACAGCACAGAAGATATCAAGTGCATATCACTTACAATATATGCTGCTATTTTCCAACTAGAAATCTTAAAATATAGTTATTTATCAAACAACTTTTATAAGTGTTTGCCGGATAAGTGAAAAAATATGAACCAAAAATTGTTGTGTTTTAATGTGACATGGTGATGCAAGCAATTTGACAAAATAGAACTCTTGCATAACTCCCTCATATTTTATTTCACAGGTAAAAAAAATGTGATTTTTAAAATGTTGTCTGCATTGATTCTGGTCAATCTTTTCCGAACATAACGACTTTGAGTGGATTGCTAATGTTTTAATGCGTCACAATCTTCTGAACTATAATATATTTACATCTATCGAGTATGATTCCGCCTATTTCCTATTAAACTTATAGTTAATGCATAGCTCTATAGAAACAGCAACACTCCTTATTTATCAATTGTTCGAAACTTACAGCGACTGTAACTGACAGGACTAAGATATAGACGCCCTTTTATTGATTGGTCAAAACTTCCAGCGACCCAAGAAAAATCACGGACTACACGAAATAATCTTGATGATGTCAGACTCAAATTCCATTAGGAGACGATTCGAGTACTTCTTGTTTTAGCTATTACGTCCTGGTGTACATTAACAGTAATTTAGTGAATTTTACTTAATTTTTACAATAAATTTATTAAATTACAAGTTACAAACTTATATTATTGTTTGTAACATTTTGACAATACCAAACTTCACACCAAACTTGTAGTTAATTCAGACTCAAATTCTATTAGGAGGCGATTTGACAACTTCTTGTTTTAGCTATTACGTCCTGATGTACATTAACAGTAATTTAGTGAATTTCAATTAATTTTTACAATAAATTTATCAATTTGTTGGCCAATGTTTTTGTAACATTTTGACAATACCAAACTTCACACCAAATCCCAATGAAAATAATACATTTTTTACACTAAGTAGCCGGTTGTATTTCACACATGGATATTTTTCAGCCCTTTCAAACATATCTTGATAAATACTTTTCATTATACAATTTTCATATTGCAATAATTTACACCAAAATTTAACAATGCTTTGAATATACAGTGGTAAGCGTCCTAATTCATTATACACCATCAGTGATAAAGTATGTTTTACTTTTTATATAATTTTAAGATATTCTAAATGTTTTTTTTAAAGGTCATCCTTGTAAAATTCCCATATTTCACTTGCATAGCTCAAAACACTACATACATGTATCAAATAATGATAAGCAAGTAGCATGATTAAAGTATACATTTTTCATTGTTTTCATAAGCTTAAAGATACATTTCTTTCCTTGTGATGCCAGTTGTAGCTGGGATTTCAAAAAGCTACCGGTATATGATAGTGTTAACCCTAAATAACTAAAATGATTAACAATTTTTTACCTCCTTTTTATTATGCAGCCACTTTTCAGTTTCTTTCATTTGTAGAATTTCTTAAAACTACTATTTTTGTTTTACACAATAACTGATATTTTCCAGTCATTACAGTATTCATGAAGTGAATCAAGTATATTTTGTAAACCTTCTAGAGATTCAGAAAATAAAACCATGTCTTCTGCCTACTTCATTGAAAAAAACAGTGATATTTCTTGGAGTATAATGTCTTCACAATTTGACATAATGTACGAATTCTCAAAATTAACGTTTACTGTTCCCACACCTTGTTTAAATCCAAACTGTGCATCAGTTAGAGCAGAGTTCTCTTCAGACCATTTCATCAATATATTGTTAAGTAAAGTTGTATACGTTTAGTAAAGTTGTATCAGTTTTTAACATGCAGCACACGAGAGTTATTCCTGTATAATTATCTGTATCGCCTGGATCACCTTTTTAAATATTAGTACAATAACACCGTCACACCATGTGGGAGGAAAAATACCTATCTCAAACATCACATTAAACATTCTTGTCAAAAGTGGGCTTAAGTTATCACACACATTTTTTAAAATATTTATTAATCATTTTATCCTTTCTAGGTGATTTTTTTACACTTTAAACCATTAATAACATCTACAACCTCAGAAATAGGAACATCCAGTTCATCAAATACAGCCTTCATATCACACTCTGTATTCCAAAAATCGATACATCCATTGTCTTTGCTAACACCCAAATATCTAAAGTGTTAAACAAAGTTTTCCACTACAAGCTTACAATTACGTTCTTGTCTACTACTCTTAAACACATGGCGAATCGCGCTTTAGATACTCCATTTGATTACCTTGACATCGCATAAACTTACTTTTTACACTATGTATATACTTTTTATGATTAGTTTTATACAGATATCTACATCTTTCATCAAACCAAAGTTTATTTTTAATGACACCGTTGCTTGTTTTTTTTTTTTTATCAAAAACAGTATGTTTACAGTATGACTCAAAAATATTAGTTTGACATTGTGTAAAAGTTGATATATTCACACGTTCTTCCATAGTAGAAACAATACAATTTAAGTCGTGTAATACATTTTTCAAATCATTTCTCATATCACATAAATGTTCTTGAATCCAGCGATAAAATTGACTGTATCACATACACCATTACTATCAAGAATATTTTCTCCATGTTTTTCTTTCATACATTTGCTAAATGAGAGATACATAGGGGCATGATCAGACCATTCATTGAATTCCAGTTTTTTAAAATTAGTTACATATTTATATAATTCATTAGCGACTACAGCATAATCTATGCCACTACTTCCCAGGTGATTGTTAAAAGTCAATCTACCATGAGCATCCCCAGGCTTTCTACCATTACATATCCTCGAACCAAAAGACTTGCATATTTCTATCATACGTCTATCAAAATCATTGTAACCTCAGACAAACGTTTAGTAAAATAACTACCTGAATCATAATTAAACATATCTCGGAGTGTTTCATATAATTGATCTGATATACAGTCATTTTCTATGTAATCTAACTGGGTATTTTTCCGACTATTCCAATCCTCAATAAGGCTAATAGAATCCAAGTCGGTGTAAGTTAAAATATAATACTCCAGCTCTTCAAAAATATTCTTATCATAAAAATTGTAATAAGTATTGTTTTCATGTGGTATGTACAGACAACACATAAAAATGCTACTGGGACAGAACACCAGACCCTTATCAATTTAAACCCATATAGCAGTATATAAATAGTGCCTGTTTGGGAGGGTAACAGTTGAAATTGACACCCCGAGGAAAACATTGGTTCTCGAGGGTTATCAATTTCAATTGTTATCCTACCAAACAGGCACTATTTATTTTATTATACTGAATATCTTAATTTTCGAGATTTTTTTTTACTGCTGCTGAATAGAAATGACGTGAATTCCACGGCGAACTGTACGGACATAATTTACGCGCATGTAACAATTCGTTGTGTTACCCGTTGCTAAATGTGTTTCTAACGCTGAAGGTAATAGAATGGATTATCACCAAGGTCTTAACCAATCAGATTTCAGTATTTAACATGAAAGTATGATAATATCATATACACATTTCAAAATATGTAAGTTTTTTGATAATATATGTTTTTTAACTAATAAAATAATACCACCGCCTTTACTTTTGCTTCTGTGAAACATATTTATGTCAAATACATTAATGAATACATCGTCTTCATAGAATTTACTTTTATCACCCAGCATTCGGAAAGAAATACTATTTCATATTTGCAAATAAGATCAACACAATAATTATTGTTATCATTAAACTTATTTACAATTGACCTATAAACATTCCATGAAAGAATATTTAAACAGCATGTACAGTCATGACCGCTATCATTCAGTTCCGCGCTTTGTATCGCCCCGAGTTCTGCGGCCGAGGGTCCTAAGTGGGTGTGGATAGACTCATCCCTGTAATGTGTCCCGTCCCGCACCGCTCCAGCGTAGTCCATAGGCTCTACCGTCACTGGGACGCAGTCACTGTTATCACTGTTAAAACTCTCCAGATCGTAAATGTGACCATTACTATAGAGACGGTCGCGAATCAATTTCACAGTAGCACCTTCTTCTCTCTTCAGCCTCATTATCAGGATAAGTGCCCTCCGCCTTTCATCTATAGCAGCCGGAAATTGACGATGAACTCCCCATGGTGTTCCCCTTAACCAGTTAGCCCTCTCTAGCACTGTACTTACGTCCGACAGGTAGATAAAACGAGCCACAATCGGTCTTGATTTGCCTCTTTGGAAACGGCCAAATTTTTTAATATTGGCAAATTCAATGTAGTTGTCGAGATCTGGCTCATTCCGCAACAATTGTCAGTTGATCTTTCTGCCGGGGTAATTAAATGTTTTTATTCAATTTCTAGAGTAGCCTACTGTCCTTTATAAAAATTAACTTTCATTAAAATCAAAATCTGTACATGATAATTTTATGAGACAAAAAATTTAATCAAATGCAATCACGAGCACCTGCATGTTCTTGTTATACATTAATTATTTTTCCCAAGGCAATACGCCCACAATACCCTATTTTCAAGGATGAATGGGTTGCTGTTAACGTATTACAATGGACCGTATATTCTTTTTTTTTAGAATATTGCATTTAGATTTCCGCTAAATCAAGCACATCTACAAATTCAATTTATATACGAGGGTTGTTCGGAAATTATTGAGACATTTTCTCTTATTCTTTTAGTAAAAAAGATAAACTCTTGAAATTTCACCAAAACGTAAATCAGGATAGAGTTTATCAATGTAAACAGTTTCTTGTTCATGGCATGAATAGATCATTCCTAGTAAGCTGACCAAAGTGCTTTCGTCCTGTAACCCGGCGCAACCGCAAACTTTTCGCAACGTCATTTTAACGCTTCTTATTGCTCCCGTGTTTTAAACACCTTACAAACGAACTGAAATAAGAATTATTCTTTATTTCTCATCTTTTGTTTTAATTTCAAGATGTCATCATTTACAATTTCTCTCATTCTTGTTTTTTTTAAAGAAAAAATCGAGATATTTTTACCCGAAAGTCTAATTACTGTGAATGTCTCCTGCAGTCATTTTTTACATTATTTAGAACTGTTTACAACAGTTTGTGTGTCAAAAGTTGTTCCCTTTGGCCTAATTCTAGATAAATAATCAGTGAAAAAAATATGATGAACTGAAGTTCTATTCCTTGTCTTGTCATCGTATAGTTTTTTGCGCAATTGCGTGGTCTTCTTCTGAGATTTCCACCAGTTTAATGGTTTTCGTTGCGCCGCCTTGACGTCAAAATTCAATGTAAAGTCGTTGTCAGATTTTTATTGTTTGGTAAATATATGTGTACCATATCCGTAATTCATCTCGAACATCACTGAAACTTAATCGACAGTTAGTCGCAAAGCATAGCAAAATGAACATATTTAATTTGATTTCGTTTATCATTAACTGTAATTCTACGGACACTTATAAAGTAGATGTTTAAGTTGTTTAATCTCCGAGTTCATGGCTGCGCCGGGTACCCCGACCACCGACTTGTTTATCTACTGTCGTAAACAAAATATTTAATATACTTTTAATATCACTTTGTTTTATTATTTGTTGGTGTTTCTTCAGTGTCTATGCCAATTTTCACCACAATTCTTCACTTAGAAAATATAATAATCGATTTGTCTCAATAATTTCCGAACAACCCTCGTAGATATATGTAAAAAAAAAAGATATATATATGGATGTTAAACAATACGATAACTTAGATCCACACTTACTTGTTGAACAATTAGTATCTGCCAAGCATCGTACACGTTAGTGCTCGGTACTTCTCAATCGATATTTATTCATAAAAAAAGAATTTAAGTCTTTCTTCAAGCCATTATTTCCATAAGTATTATTAGAAATGATTAAGCGATATTTTTTTTTCAATGTTAAATTTTCAAAACACAGTAAAAAGTACATCTATATAAGCTAAAATTATGATTTTTTAGTGAAATTAACTAAATTCATTATTTAATATTATTTTGAAAAACAATCTGTTAGAATATCATAAGTAAAACAGGTGCGTTAAACGTCGATTTGAAGCGGAAAGCCCATCATTATATTATAGCTTCATAAATTTCGTAACGTCATATACCTGTGACGTTACATATTTGGCAATTCAAAATTTTACGTTGGCAGACAAAAGGGTTCAGGTCGGTGGCGGGTTTAGAGTTTTGCTCTCTGTGCGCATGGTAAAGCGCATTACTGTCGTAAAACGCAAATGCAAAGTAAATGTTCAAATATGATTAATAACATTTGCAAAGTAATTGTAATTTAATTATTTAAGTTGTGCATTTTATATTGCAGCGTCAATAATTAAAATTGAAAGTATAATTTGCAAAATAAGATTATATGCCCAATCCTTTCCGGTTCTGTGTGAGTGGAGGGGCATTTTGTTATCTATTACTAATGAAATTAAAGCTGTTTGGTCCGAATTTATATCGAATTTTTTATTTGCTATTAAACGATGGTTATGTTAAGTAGGTGTATAATAATAGACATTGAAATAGTTTTCCCGGTCAATTAAGCCATATTTCAATGAATAATTATGTAGAAAATTTGCTAACAAAACAAACGACGTAAAAGGGTATCACATTATTTTGCCTCATATTAACTTTCGCGCCTGACGTCGAGACCGGTATGGTTGTATTACGACTTTCACACCACTTTGAATGAAAGTCAGAATGTTCAGACAAATTAAAAACAAACCTGTGTACATTTTCTTCGCTAATATTTCTGAAGTTTGGTTTGTTAACATTGAATTCATAACATGTGGGTTGGTTAAACCCAATCATTCGGGGGACGAAACCAAACGGTCCCCTTTTCTAAACATTCCTATAATGCATTTTCCGTTTGTCCAATAAGAAATTATTTTTATTTACTTTGAATATTTTTAAGATTGAAAGGAAATTGATTCTGCTGGTGTAAATATGAGAAAAGCTATAACATTCTAAAATCATTGGTTTGGATGGAAAATTATTTGAAACTGTAAAAACAAAATATCAAGCAGCTTTAAATTTTATTCGTAAACATCCTTATATTCTGTTCAATTCTAAATGTAAAATGTCTACTAAGACACGTTTATATATCCAAACTATGACGTATGTTTGTAATTTTCTAAATATTAAATTGAAAATGATAAACCTTTTTTCTATATAATCCTATATAAAATTTCGGGGATACTTCGGAAATACGACCAAAATTTATGCGCATTAAACAGAAGAGAAACTCTCCGGTTAATGTACTTTAGTTGATCTTACACTGGAAAAACAAATTAAAGGAACTGTTTGAAACAGTCTCCCCTCCTTCTTAGGAAGCTCTGTCACTTTAATTGTTTTGAGATAATTCCAAAAGATATCTAAATTTAATGAACAATTTGTGTTCATAAAACATACAATGGAATGGGCGAGCTTCAACAAATTAAGTATAAGATTAAGATTGGAAAGTATAAAATTCTAAGTGTGCATACATGTAGGCGATGACTTGATTGACTAATCAGTGTAGATTCAGCAGGAGGAGGTAGCTGTGGTATTTTGCTGTCTATTGTATAGTATACAGTTTGTAGTATATAATTGTATAAAACATAGATGGCATTTCGTGAATTTTTTTTTCAAATCAACAATCCACATTTCGTTTGTTGTCACATTACAGAAAGACCGTCAAAGCTGATTATTTTTTGATGCTCAGTTTTATAAGTACTGTTGATGTCTGACTTATAAAAGAGAAGATAAACCAGGTAAACAACAGAACATTACTTGTGAAATTCAAAAACAGACATTAATTCTGTAAATAGATATTTAAACTCGCCTACGTATAAATACGTTATATATAATTTAGGCAATAGGGGATAAAATGATGGTGCAACAGGATCAAACGTAAAAAAATATTTATCTTTTTGAGAATGAAGCACTTATGTGTATTTTTAATTATACTCAAACATGCTGAAACATAAGCATCAAATATAGTCATTTTTGTTCATGTGTTTTTATTACATGTTGCTTGTTAGCTCCTCGGTAGCTTAAAAAAACTAAGATGTATTTCAAGGTGGGGTAGACGTTTCATATTTGTTTGCTCAAAATATCCTTAATAATCTAATAATCTGTTCATGTTTTTTAATCTGAAAGTGTTTTTGAAGCATGTACAATGATAAAGATAGTTATTGATATTATTTTTCTTCAAACAATTAAAAAAGATTAAACGAAGCATAATGAAAAACATAATACAAAACAAAATTTGACGACCGTGACGTCGTGACATATTTGACAATCAAGTCAAAGTAGTGTTAACATATCTTACTAAAATTGTCACAAAATGCTTAAAACACAATATCTTGAATATCTTTCTATATTTGCATTCAGAAAGAGTTGGCTAATCTGAATTAACAAAGAGATGAATTTGTAGATTTTTGATCTTGAGGGTTCTTTTCTCGTTACGCAGTCATACATGTTTGACTATTGAATTTTTTTGACATGAATTATTTCCATGAACTAGTAAGCGACGTCTTTATACTTCTGATCAGATAAAGTAATCATGGTAATGTAAAAAAAAAATGAAGAATTTATCTACATGTAACGTGGTGATCGCCATTACACAGTTTACGTATTATACTACTGTCCATGTACATACATACTAATAGTCGCAGATAAAACAGAAATACATGTACACAGATACTGAAACTTGGTTTTTTGGAGTTTTACACTTATCTTCATCTAAACGTAACAGATCATTGCAAACACCTTTTTTATGCAGTGACCATTGTACTTGTATTAAATACCAACGAAGTCATCATGCCGTGCCTAAATTTATCTTCGGTTAAGGAACAACGACATGATAATATGTAAAGGAAACCTAAAAGTATTAAACGAGGCACCTGTTTAATATGTTAATGTAATTATGTCTTTTGTTCGCAATTGATAAATAGTGTTTCTTAACGAACGTAATACTTCTTGATGCTGTGATCATTGTAGTTGTTTTAAATACCAACAAATCAATCATGCCGTGCGTAAATTTGATCTAAGGCTAAGGAACAACGACATGGTATTATGTAAAGAAACCCTAAACGTATTTAACGAGGAACCTGTAAAATATGTAGTGTTTCTAAATGAACAAAATACTTATTGATAATGACTGTTTTATTATTCATTCCAAAAACAGTAAACATATGGACGGCGACGTTAATTTACAACTACATGTAATCAATTGTAATTTACATGCTTATATTGCAATGAACACCATTTAAGTTCATAAGAAATAAGAAAGAAATCACTGGTCAAACAATGATTTCAAAGACCAGTTGTGAATATTAGTAAGTTTTTCAACATATTGTGGTAAATGCTTTCAATTTCAGTGTAGACCTGACAACTCATGCATCAAAAACAACTCTTTCCGCAGAACTGGGGAGAAATTTAAGTAAATCGAGTGGTGTCTTTTAAAGAACCAGCTACATGTATATCCATTGAATTCCTAGGGGCGGTTTTGTGGTCTATCGGTGGTTATCCCTTGTTAGTTGTGCTATACTATGGGAGGCAGGTTAGATTTAGGACCTAAGCTCGATCTCTATATCCTTCTTCGTCCCTGGGACTCATTCTCTACAGGTGTTTACTAGAAGTCTATTTCCACAACAGTTACATGGGGGATCCCAAGTAGTTTTTTTTTCTGGGTTACACCGTGGTATTTATTTTGGTGAATAATTACTTTATTTGTAGATTGCGACAATCACTTGTAATGTAATTAATATATAAATTTTCATTTTACTTATTTTCTACTTATAATTGGATGAGAAATCTGATTTCAGCGCTGCGAAAACCCTTCGAAAACTTTGCGGAAACTTAAGGTTATTTTAGGTTTCTGACAGGTTTCAGCACGAAAACTTCAAATTTCATTAAATTTCCGCAGTGTTGATCTTTCACCTGCGCCAAACTGGTTTTACATGCATTAAAATGTCTTTATTCAGTTGTTTTCATGTAGAAGGGAGAATCTCCAAACCACTAGTCTATAAATAGTCTTTAACTTAATTAAAACGAAGCTTTAAAACTGCCAAATATTTGATACTGGTTTTTTATATGAATGAATTATGTACGTCTAGCATGAATTGCAGCATTTATGTAAAGGAAAGATGCAGTTTTATAGTGGGTTGATATATTTACTTTTAACGTTAAAATACATTCCATGAGAACTATCGACAGGAATGCAGATCGTGACGTAAAAGTTAATTATGACGTCATATCATATGGAGTACAGACAAGTATCTTTCTACACATCGCTGCAAAATCCGTCGGGAAGCCTTAATATGCAAGCAAAGTTTGCAAATCGTTAAAATCCTTATCTGGGGGAGGGGGATGCAAACACCTACTATCTACTACAACTTCGATTTCACTGTGAAATTCCAGATTTTGTACCTGTTGCCAATAGGGGAAGGCAACTCAGAGTTTACAATTTTTCTATCTGTAAATTAAAAAATAAAATGTTTGCTGCGAAAGTGGGGGGAATCCCCCACCCCTCCCCAAAACCGATGCTACGTATATGTAGTATCAGTAACGCTGAAACTTACTGCACATATAAGAATTTACGCATGATAAAATTGAACGTAAACCTGCTGAAAATAATTAATATATATTACTTTTTAAATAAGAAAAAAATTAGCAATGGTTTCAGCGATGCGTAAACATTTTGGAATCTCAGTTGTAAGTTTCTGCATACTGAAACCTAGCGAAAATGTGCTGAGACTGGTTGGTATCCCCATAATAATTTTCACAAATGTTCATACATTTTAATTTTGGTTTCTGCATTGCGGAATCCATAAAGAATCTTAGACTAAAGTTTCAGTTGACTGAAACCTAAAGGATACTTGCTGAATCGATATAATGGTTTCTGCATTACGGAAACGGTACATTAAACTTCAACTTCAAGTTTCAGCAAGGTTTCCATATAGTTTCAGTTTTGCTGAAACTGGATTTTTTCATTCAGTGTATATTTGAGGTATAGGCATAAATGGGACAATATATAATAATTATATAAAACACAACCTTCAATCTTCTATGTAGTTTCGAATCTGTATATGGTTTCTTTGAACAAAAAAAAAAAAAAAAAAAACATGTTACAGGTTTAACGAATACATGTGGTATTATATATGTAGAATTTTTTCTACAATAAATGTTAAGCATACATAAAAATATCACTTTAACACAATGAAGTAAATCATAAGGCGATTGGAAAGACATGACTATATTGACAATGCACATATCAAGGACTTAATACATAAAAACGTTTTGTTTACTCCATATGCTTATCGTTTTATTTACTACCTACACACAACTTGAAAAGAATTCCCATTACATTAATACTCTTTTAGGATTTTTTTACAGTGCGTGTTGCATCCTTTTATGACCAAAAAGGATGGTGTTTAATTAATCTAGTTTCTTTTATCAGTTCATCTTTGATCTCGTGATTCCTTTTGTAGCTTTTTATGGTGGAATCTCAAATTACTTCCTTGGATTCTCGGTGTACGTCTCCAATACAACAGACAGATCACATGGAACAATGTGTTACAAGGACAATAACTTTACAGCACTCGCCATACCTGCTGTCTTCACCATTACCTGTCCTGTACATGGACAGTACGTCATCTACTACAACGAGAGACAACCAGGAGTTATCTACCCTAGAGGATACTCTACTAGCGTTGATATTAGCCTCTGTGAAGTGGAGGTGTATGGTGAGTGTTACTTTTTTGATACGTCGATCAAAGATTGGATTTTTATACCATTTTATTATCGTGATTATATACATTGTATATATATATATATATATATATATATATATATATATATATATATATATATATATATATATATATATATATATATATATATATATATATTTCAATTCATAAAACGCTAAAGGTCATTCAACAAAAGGTTACATACAATACAGTCCATGTATAATTGAAGCGGCTAGCAGGAATACACATAACATCAACAACTTTGAAAATGCATGCATCGTCAGTTGATGTAGAGTATTCGGCTGAATTAAATGAATTGAACGCAAAATGAAATAGGTCATATGAAACTTCTGAGTCAAAAACAAATGAACAATTCATGCGATGGCCTATGATACTCTTGGTTTTGCAGCACGATTATTGAAACCTGGTTATTGTAAGATGGACCATTGCAAAAAACATTGTGCAAGAGGACGCGACCGTGGAAAAAAACCGTCGGTATCTCAACAAAGTATTAAATTGTTTGTGCAGTTATTTCATGTACAAGCTTTTGATGGCCTGCGACGTCAACAAGCGGCATTTCCTGCATTAAATGTATTTACTGCCTGTAAAGTGTCTACAACCTTGAACACCAGACGCAGATCGTGTGTGTAGTCGAGTCATCGGCAAGTCTGGGTTGCGCACACACACACTCGGCGCTCGAAGTATGTCTGCCTGTATTTTTTTTTCTATTTTTGACTTGTTCGAAAGAACAACTGGGCCAAATATCAACCAAATTTGGTACAAATCATCTTTAAAATCACAGGATTCAAATTTCTGAAAATGAAGCGCCCGATCTTCTTCCAAAGGAAGATAATTAAGACTATTAAAAATCTGTTTGCATCTTTAAAAGACCTTCTCAAAAACCAATTGCCCGAAAAAGCTGTAACATGTGTTGAAGCATCTCCAGGTTGTATACATGTATATCCACGTGTGTTGAAATCGTTAACCCCAGGAGTAGTGTGGGGCCACCATGGAGCTCTTTTTTTTTTTTACCTAGGAATATATTGAGACAAATCTTAGAAATCTTCTTTTCAGAAAACCAATTGGCCAGCAAAGCTATAAGTTGTGTGAAGCACCCTTTTGTGGCGTAGATTCAAGTTTCTTTATATCATGATCCCAGGTGTAGGGCGCACTGTGTTTTTGTAGCTATATGCAAGTATTTTGACTTATTGATGATTCTTAATTGTTTAACTACGGGGTATTCTGAAATATTTCCTCGCACAGGAAGTTATCAAAATTTGTTCAGCAAGTTCAGTTATCAGGTTTAGGCTGCAAATTTGGGGTCATCTCGTGGTCAGCTTCCCTGGGTAGTCATTGTCATTAACTTTCCTATACGTTTTTGTAAACATTGCTTTGTACCTCTGTCACGTGTTTGATTTATCAACATGATTTTCAAAGAGAGATTAAGAGGCACAATTTTGCATTGGGGTTAGATGATAAATCCCGTTAAGTATTTAATTTCTAATAACGGGTAGTGTTAAGCCTAATTATTATAGCTTAGGATACTAAAGATTCCTTTTTTTTACACGGAAACTTATATAATTCAGGAATTTAACTGTTTTGCATTAAATAGCAAGTGCATCAAATCACGAACACTGAACTTTTATCATATATTCATTTAGTTTACATCTCTCCACAATAATAAAAACGAGATTTCAAAATCTGCAAATGTGCTTCACGCAATTTTTTGCGAATATTAATTCCTTTTGTTTATTTAGGAATCTAGAGTAAGTCAAGAGAGTTTTTTATACGTTGACTCACTTACGGAGACGGATATGCAATTGAGCGCACAGGGAGACCAAATATATATACACCTTGTTCATTCTGACCCATTATAAGGTTACTAGTTTAAGGAACCACCCAGCATAGCTTGCATTTGATTGCATTTGATAGATGCATATTTGCACCATCCCCTGTTTTCATTTACGCGCAAAAGTAAGAAAGGTAGGCGAGTGCGATGCAAGAGACCAGCTTCGCTGATGTCATTCTTAGTAGATGAGCCTAAGATTCCTAAAAAAGGAGTAGTTACGCGGAAAACCAGTAATCAGGTGCAGCATGCGCAGCCCAATGAGGAACCACAATTAGAACCCTGATGTCCGGAAAACGTTAGCAAGGACAGAATGATAATTGCCCAAGGAAGGAAACATGTTTGTCACGGGGGATCAGCTACATATAACAAGATGCAGCCCTAAGACGGCGGTGAATTAAATCCTAGTTCCAATCTCGCTACCCCTAGGTTTGGTTGTCGAGTGCAATTGAATTGAAAATCAAAAGAATAGAAACAATAAAAAGTGTTATCCTTTCTTTCATTTGAATACCAAATACAAGACGTTGGAAGGGGGGGGGGGTGTGAATATCTTGACTACATAAAATCCTAAGTATGAACTAATAATGAAATCGAGAGGGGTATAGTTTTTTTTTTACCCACTTGTCTATTTAAAAATCAAGGAGTGGTCAACATGTTTTAGCGATACTTTATCACCGTAAATTGTCAAAAGTGATTTCAGTATATATTTCAATATACTTGAGATAATAATCAACCGCATGATATTTATACTTTTTTAACTCACCGTATTATTGGATAAGCAAACGTTACAATTTGTTTAAAGTGCTGTTTTCCCCTTTGTATAGGATGTCCTGGAGGGTTTTACGGGGCTTACTGTTCTAACGCCTGTCCAAATACCAATTGTTACTGTCACATAGAGACGGGCACCTGTCAGGGCTGCAAACCTGGGTATCAAGGTTACCTGTGTAAATCAGGTAATGTATGATCTATTGAACACTTTTAAACATTTGCATTATACATGGATACCACAGTATGGTCTTAGTGTAACTCATTTACAATGTTTTACAATTCTTTAATGTTGCCTTTTTTTTTACCTGTAATGTTAAACTTCATACTTTTATAGATAAACGTACACCATTTCTATAAACCAAGATATACGAGAATGTGTATATTGTGTATATTCATATGATTTTGCTTTATATATTAACGCCACCATTGGTGTTGTGGCTTCTCTTTCTGTGCAATGATTTATATTCGTCGGATTTTAAATAATTATTTACAAAATTGATACTTATCGACAGTTTCATATTCCAAGCGCATGTCTCTAAATAGTTTTGTTACCAATACGCAAAGTTACGACTGAGTATCAGAACCTGTCTTTAAAAACTGACATTAAAGTATAATTGATTTGTAATGCAAGATGAATAAACAAATATAATGCCTCTAAATCAAACAAATTGATGCTGCATTAAACAAGCAGGCACAAAACAAAAAGAGCAAAATTATTAGAGTTATTAAAAATTTGAAACAATTTAGTTATTTTTATGCTACATGTATTTAAGATTATAAAATATCCATAGAGATAATGTGCGCATGTATATTTAGCTTTAACAATAGATTTAAAAATATATAGTTTATAAAAATTAGTTTAATCCAACGTTCTTGATTATTTACTGACAAACACGATCTGACTATAACTTTGAACTTAATTGAGTTGCATTCAGAACAAAAACGTTTTGATGTTGTTGTACATTATTTTTTTTTTGGTATTATTTGGTTATTATATTAACATTATATATGTTATATTTGTTTTAAATATCACCGGAAAAATGTTCTATGTTCTTGTTTTGTAAACATTTTTTTTTCATTACTGTTTCATTGTATTGACCACTTTATAATGTGTAAGTAAACATTGTATTTTTCCAATAGCTTGTGATCGAGGATATTATGGTGCTGAGTGTCATCAAGGATGTGGACACTGCCGCGACTTAACTCAGTGCTTCCACACCAACGGGTCATGCTTAACTGGGTGTGCAGCTGGTTATCAAGGACAAAAATGTGAAGCACGTGAGTGGAAATATAAAACATTTTAAGAAAAAAATAAAAATCAACTTTATTTACACTTTAGTGGACGATTTAGCAATTATCTATTATACATGTATCTAGTTCTTTAATCTAAACTATATGGTTTTTTTTACATTCAGCTTGCCCATATGGATTGTTTGGACCGGACTGTGTTGACAGATGCAACGACACATGTGATGGATGTAACAGATTCAATGGTTCTTGTGATTCTGGGTGTTACCCAGGGTGGCAGGGATATGACTGTCAAGATGGTAATCAGAAATGTGTATATGCATTGTGTTCATTTGTTCTGTTTACTGATTAATTGACTGTTCTACCGATAGTAAAATGATGTTAAAAATATCAATGGACCAACGGTTTTAATTATAGTTTTACACAGTTGTGCTTTGTTTCTTTTTTATTTACTGTTTAAGTTACTTTTTCAGCATTAAAACTTTTAATTATTGTTTAGAGATTGTTAATTGATTAAGCTGAATCAATTGAGACGATATCTACCACCATCAAATTTAGAAAAGTGCTCAAAATATAATATTTAAACTTGACTATTTTCATTTTATTTTATCAAATAAGAAAACAACAAGTCATCAAGTCGTTGCACGGCATCTCACTTTGTGTGTAATGATGGTGTAACGGAAAAAAATAATACAAAGGAACCGATTTTTAAAAGTAGAATAAATCATTCAATACTATTTTTGATCTAGCCACACGAGTATAAATCTCTGTAATTTATGTTATTTATCAATTAGTAAATGTATATTTGCACATTTATTTAATCGTCCCAATATTTCATCTGAAAGTGCAAAAATAATCTTGCTATTATATATAAATCTTTATGTAATCAATCAGCTCTAGTTTTGAAATAGGCTGTTTGCTTCTTCAATATTTCTGTTCTATAAAATTCAATTAAAAGACGACATGATTTAAGTATAGTTTCTTACTAAGTTTACCTTTTTTTCTCAAAAGTTTGCGATAAAGGATCATTTGGTGATAACTGCAGCGGAACATGCGGACCTTGTCGTGACATAGACCAGTGTTCCAATATCAATGGGACATGTTTGACTGGATGTGCTGCTGGTTATCAGGGGGACTTGTGTAAAACATGTAAGTTATAACGTTAAACCAGATATGAACTTCCAATCAAATCCATACACTGAAAAAAATTACTAAAGATGTTAAAGATGTTAAGCAGATAGAAAATTTGTACTTATTTTTTATTTTTAAAATTTGGCTTAATTCAGTTGGAAAACTATTGCAATGTCCACTATTATATACATACTTGGAATACTCATAATTTGAAATAAAATCGGACCTAGCATCTTTAACTACTGTTTCTTTTTGTTTACCTACTTTTGATATGGAAGTAAGCAATGTTTTTTTTTTTCAATAGCATGTGTTCGAGGACAGTATGGGGCTGAGTGTCAACAAGAATGTGGACACTGTCGTGACTTAAACCAGTGCGTCCACACTAACGGGTCATGTTTAACTGGTTGCAAAGCTGGTTATCATGGGGAAACATGTGAAGCACGTCAGTCGAAAAATAATTCATTTTAAGAAAAAATTAAAATCAACTTTAACTACATTATAGTGAATGAATTGGCAAGCATCTATTATACATGCAACTATTATTATTTTTTTTTATTCATACCTTATGTATTACCATCAGCTTGCCCTTACGGATTTTTTGGACCGGACTGTACTGAAAGATGTAATGACACATGTGATGGTTGTAACAGATTTAATGGATCTTGTGATACTGGGTGTAACCCCGGATGGCAAGGATATGAGTGTCAATATGGTAATGGAGAATTTATATATTCATTGTTTATATTTTTTTTACTGAGTATGACGAATTGACTGTTATTAGACATAGTACTCTGCAACTAGAATAATTATGTAAAAAAAATGTACATGAACAAACTAGTTTAATTCGAGTTTTACACATTCGTGTTTTTTGTTTGTTTTTGTTTTTGTTTTTTTTTTTTGGTTAAATTTACTGTCTAAGTTATTTTTTTTTTTGTCAACAATACCCCTTTTTTACTGTCTTTAGATTTGGCCGAATAAATTTACTGATTTCTACATCTTTTTGTATTATTCAATATTTAGACTACAAATATTTAGTATGGTTTCTTTTAAGATACATTTTTTTTCAAAAGCTTGCGATAAAGGATCATTTGGTCATGACTGCAGTGATACATGTGGATACTGTCGTGATGTAAACCAGTGTTCCAATATTAACGGAACATGTTTGGCTGGATGTGCTGCTGGTTATCAGGGGGACTTGTGTAAAACATGTAAGTTGTAACGTTAAACCTGATACATGTATAACTTTAATTTTAGTACCGTTTACTGAACAAAATAATTAAAATATTATATACATTACTATTTTATAAATGTTAAGCAGATAAAATTGAAGTTGTCATGACATTTTTTTTGCCCGTACGATATAGATTAGATTTATTGCCTCATCTGTATTTAATATTACTTACATCAATACCCACTAATACATGTATAATATTGTTGTTATGTTCACGTACTATGCGTTAAAATTAGTCTGATTTATGGTCTACAAACCGGAGGGACTGACTGGTAATACTGTCTTCTCTAATCATCTTCTAGGGACCTTTAATACACTGCCTCGAAGATTTAATGCTAGAGTCTGATCTTATGTACATTTTTGCTTTATGGGTTATATGTTTAATGTAGCTTGTCCATACGGATTCTTTGGAACGGATTGTACAGACAGATGTAACGATACCTGTAATGGTTGTAACAGATTCAATGGTTCTTGTGATTATGGATGTAAACCTGGATGGCAGGGATATGACTGTCATAACGGTAATATAAGGTTTTGGTATTTGTAAAAAAAATGCATACTGTATGAATCTATACGATGTCTTTTTTAGCTCATTCGCCTTTGTCGACTTAAAGCGGATTATATAAAAAGGTGTATAAAAAAGTATAGAAGACGTAACGGCAATATTTCTGGAGCAGTATTTAATGATTAATATTGCAAATAAAACACTCCCTAAATAACCCATTTCCCCAACATTTTAAATTAGCAAACATAACCATTGAAATAGTATTTTCTTTGAAGAAAAAGTGCATTAATGCTCAAATCCTAATGTTAAATCATTAAAATATTTTCTCGCCATTTCTATTTTACTTTTATAAAATTAAATTTACAAATCATTTGATTAAACTTCAATATAAATGATTTGAAAATTTAAAAAAAAATATTTTATTAAATATTTGACTAAACATTATATCTGAAATTTTAAAAAAAAATTGTTTTCACTAGCTTGTGAAAAAGGATCATTTGGTGACAACTGCAATAAAATATGCGGACACTGTCGTGACGTAGACAAGTGTTCCCATATCAACGGAACATGTTTGACTGGATGTGCTGCTGGTTATCAAGGAGAAATCTGTAAAACACGTGAGTTTATGAGTTATGGCCTTATGAGGTGTATTCAAACGTTTCTTTTCCACTCTTAAAAAAGACACTTTAGAATATATTACTTCAAAATATTCAAAATTACAATTGCCATCAAACATTTATACAACATATAGTTATATGTATTTTTAAAAAAGCAATCAGTGATATGATGATTTACGTATATCAATCAAACATTATGAGATTGTGCAATTATTTGTGATTTCAATGTAACACCGTCAAAAGCAATTTTAGATATATGTTATCGTATCAATAACTGGATACAAAAAGCCGGATCACGTGATTGTGTATGCTCGTATGATTCTGCTTTGTATCCTAACGCCACCAATGGAGTAGTGACGTTTCTTTTGGTTCAATGATTATCTGTTCCTTGTAATTTAAATAATTGCTAACATAATCGATGCTTAAAGATCTATTCTTATTCATAGCACATGTCTTTTTATTAATTTGTTAATAATATGCGATGTTACGACAGAGAATCTTTACCTGTGACCTTCTGAAAGCCGAAACAAAACTTACTTGTACTGTTAAAATGGTTGAAAAAAATGCAATGCCCTAAAACAAACAAACCCATATTGTGTAAAAACAAACAGGCACAAAACAAGAAGAGCAAAACGAAGCAGTTATTTTTATGTTGGATGCATTTTAAATAATAAAATATCCTTATAATTAATGAGCGCATGTATCGTTATTTTTTAAAAATGAATTTGTTAATGTACATGTGCGGTAGACAAAACACAATTTAAACAAACAGTTTTGATTAAATTTAATAATTTTTAACAAAAACGATTTAACTATGAAATTAATGTTTTTTGTATTAATTGATTATTAAATTATACATTTTTTTTTAAAAAGATTTCCTCAATGTTGTTTTATAAACACTTTTTCATTACCGTTTCATTGTATTGACCAACTTCTAGTGTGTAAGTAAACATTGTGTTTTTCCAATAGCGTGTGGTCAAGGATATCATGGTGCTGAGTGTCAACAAGAATGTGGACACTGCCGTGACTTAACTCAGTGCTTCCACACCAACGGGTCATGCTTAACTGGATGTGAAGCTGGTTACCATGGGGAAACATGTAAAGCACGTGAGTGAACAAAAAATCATCTGAAGCCAAAATATCAACTTTAATAAATAAGTCTTCTCGTTATAAGCCATGTTTCTTATATTAAGAAATTAATGAAATTTGACACAGTCGAATAAATAATATAAAGAAATGTTTCTATTAATTAATCAAAGTTGATTATCTTGTTTTTGCATAAAGGCTAACACTGCATGAAAAAACATCTTTACAAATATTTACTTTGGTAGTAAAGGTCAGTAAAGGTATAATAAAAATCAGGTTAAACTTTACATTGACTTTACTGAATGTAAAGTTACTATTTACATTACATTTACTTCAATACAAAGAAACAGATTACCTTTACTTATCTTTACGTCTCAATCAAAGATAAAGATCAACTTTATCTTATGTTTACAAAGAAAGATAAAGGAATGGTTACCTTTGATGCAACATTATACAAAATTAAAGGTGATATTTAATATTAACTTTTTTCAGTTTCTCGACACCTGGTTGGTTAAATGTTTTATACTAAACTTCACTGCATGTAAGGTTAATTTTCAGTACATAACTTCTACTTAAAAACAACGAAACAAACCGTTATATCATCTTTACCTCTCTTTATGTCTCAATTATAAGTGAACTTTATTTAGCTCAGTACTGTATATAATTTACGTTTAAATGCATCTTTAAAAAAAAAAAAAAAAGCAAAATAAATTTCTCATTATAAAAATTTATTGTACAAAATAAAACTCAAGTATATATAACCTGCATAATGTTTTACTGAATATAAAATAATTGTGGTGATAAATAAAAGAAATCATGGAGTTCACATCTGTTGTTTGCTTTAATTAATTAATAAAATGCATATACGAATACACACTATAAAAAAAAAAATGTTAAAAGAAATGATACACACAAAAACGTGTGCTCGACTTCACGAAAATGTGAATATGAATGCAGTATGGTTTTTTCATGTGTCCAGCTTCACACAAAAACATGTGCTCAACTTCACGAAAATGTGAATATGAATGCAGTATGTATTTTTCATGTGTCCAGCTTCACACGAAAACATATGTGCTCGACTTCACGAAAATATGAATATGAATGCAGTATTTTTTTTCATGTGTCCAGCTTCACACGAAAACATGTGTGCTCGACTTCACGAAAATGTGAATATGAATGCAGTATGTATTTTTCATGTGTCCAGCTTCACACGAAAACATGTGTGCTCGACTTCACGAAAATGTGAATATGAATGCAGTATGTATTTTTCATGTGTCCAGCTTCACACGAAAACATGTGTGCTCGACTTCACGAAAATGTGAATATGAATGCAGTATGTATTTTTCATGTGTCCAGCTTCACACGAAAACATGTGTGCTCGACTTCACGAAAATGTGAATATGAATGCAGTATGTATTTTTCATGTGTCCAGCTTCACACGAAAACATACATGTGTGCTCGACTGCATTTGCCTGACAAAAAATACATATACAATTATTTGATACTCAATATAATTATGCAACCACATAAACTTAAGACTTTTTTACTTAATTCAATCACAGATCAGCTAAGAAATCGTTCTCTTGGTACAATTACAATAACATTTCTTTCACCACAAACAATGTCAAAAGCATACACTGCTTTACACCTTATTCTCTGAACAGGAATAACATACATACAACCATTGAACTATGTGGCACATTTGGATATAATTTTAAGTACATCTGTTGAAGGTATTCAGTCTCTTTTTCACTTAACGTACAGTTTTTTGTGGAAGAAAATGACAAACATTTATCTGTATCAAATGTCCAGTCCCATACATCATAGTGTGTGTGCCTTGATGACATTTTCATATAATCAAAAAATTTTGAAGCACTTTTCATCTGTTGCAAAGAACCCCTGTCTTTTTCATCATACAATGATAACATTTTCAAAAAATCTGGACCGAAGTCATCATTTACATTTTCGTTATAAGAAATATCAAAAACATGCATACTTTTTTCAAACTTTCGCATCAACTGCATTTCTATACATCTTTTATTGGTTGGAAATGATCCAAGAATGCCATTTTCTCTTTCAAAACTAAATAACCAAAATGAGTACACCGGTCCAAAATCAAAAATACACCTTTGTAAGTGTGCATGTAAATGCATGTTCATGGTAAGACCTTTACCATCAAAAGCTTTTTCTATTTTTTCACAAAATGACAATAAGAGTAGGTGTGCCACCTTAACATTGTTTTTAGTCAAACTTCTTGTACACAGTATTTTGCAAGCAAGAACAAATTTCCTCCAATAGTCTAAATGATCCACTGGAAGAATATCTTTTAAAACATAGATTGAAAATAAGACTGTCCAATTTTTCCATTGGTCAGCATTAAAGGAACCAAAACTGCTGGCAAACTTTTGAGGAAGTTTCCCAATATCAGATGGACAATGTACCTTCGAATTCTCTACTCTAGCTTGCATTTGTTTTAAATCATCAGCTGACAAAACTTTATAATCAATCCACAAGTTCAAGACACGTTTTGCTGTTCCCAAAAATAAGTTGTGCATAGGATCTATAATAGTCATTCTAATGGGGTCAAAGTAATCTAGCTCTAATAATACAGAATATCTAACACCATAAAATTTTTCTAAGTTTTCTCGTTTACCTTTAGTCTTTGACTTAACAATCTTGCGTACAATATCTCTATGAGACTTTGCATCTCTCATTTCCCATTCTGAAAAATTGAAACCGGCGTAACTCTTCTCGCCTATACCCCCTTCAAACTGTTTCATACACTTGTTACAACCTCTTGTTGCCCCATGACCCAAGAAACCACAGAGTTTTCTACTTGCAGGAATATCACATCCCACACATAATAAGACAAGTTTGAAAATAACAGGTGTTTTTGACTTATAACTTTTCAAACTAAATCAATGCCATGCTTCCCGTAATTCTTCAACAAGAGGTTCTATGAAAGAATTTGTTGGAGGTTCTGATTTCATATCTGGAATTAAACCTACAAGTATCATGTTTTTCTTTTTAAACCTCTCCTCTCTTGGCAAATTCAAAATGGTTAGATAAATTGCACCTATTGAATAATTTGAGTACTTAAATGGTTGGAACCAATCAACATTCATCATTACACCATAATTTCTTTCAGAAGTAAAAAAATTATACTCTAAGCCATTAAATTTCTGCCATATCTCCCCATCATAAACATCATTGAAAACATCATGGGGCACTTCTCTAAAACGCCAAAGTTCACAAGTTTCTTCAAAATCTTTTCTATTAACTAATCTTTGCAAAGACAATTTCAAACTTTTATAACAATATGTTTTTCTAGCAATCAATTTCTTTTTTCCTCCAACATTAATTGACTTCAATAATAATTCACCACATGGTCTCCTATAATGACTCATTACATGATTTGGCATCACAACATTTGAACACAATTTTGAAGTTTGTATGCCCTCAACCAAATGACAACAATCTTGAAATTCATACAAACAATGACATTTTGGACACACGACATATTTTTCAAAATCGTCTTTTTCAAATGAAATATATTTGTGTAATTGGTACATTGTAACTGGGAAACTTTGGTAAAAAGATTTAGCTAAATCAGATGAAAATGAAAAAACGTAAAACAAAGATCTTAATAAAAACAACAAAACTGAAAATGCTGCATCAGAAACATAGTGCACAACTTGCCACACAAGCAAGATTTTCAACACTGCGATGACATAATTTTGATATCCCCCCTGTATATCTACAGATTGCTTTTCACTTTCATTTTCTCTGTGTTCAATGTTATCTAAATAAAACTCATTAAATAACTCAGTATCTAGAACCTCCTCTTCACTGGTACTGTCAGATGAACTTGATGATAAATGTCCCATAAGGAATTCCTCCTCCATGTCTGATTCTTCCATCTGATTTTCAAAATGTTCCATTTCTGGTTCAGATGCTGGCAACAAAATAGGTTCATCACATTTAGACTGAGTCGGTTGAGATATATTTTCGGCCTTCTCTTCACAAGTGTGTCTCCTGAAATATCTGTCACTAAAGTCTTGCTGACAAATGGTGCAATATCTTCTTTTTCTTGATGATGTTTCATGGCTAAAATAAAATCGTGCATTCAGAATCAATATAATTATGAATTTTTGGACAATTGCCAATCCAGACGATCACTAGAATGCTGTCGAGCATTAGCTCGACACCTCAAAAAATACATATAGTATAGTACATTATAATTCAAGAATTACTGAATACATAATACAACCAGTATCAAATTAAAGTCAGTGCTTCATTCAATTATATCTTCATTTACAGAAATATATTTATCAGACTAACAAATTTATCTCTTGACATGATAACTATGAATTGAATGAAAATATAATAAAACATGTATAAAACTTACCGGGACTCCATAATCAATATGAAATAAGTGGCATTGACAAGTTTTAATCAAATATTATTCTTTATATTTCTTCTCTTTGGCCCTAACCCAGGTAGATACTAGTACATAATGCTCTTCTCATCTAAAAAAAAATATTGTGACACTGTTTATTTAAAATTTTAACAAGAAGAAATCATTTTCTTATTGTTCATAATGGGAGTGTTTCAGACGTTTGTACAACTTGTACTTGTTTGTAACTTGTACATGGTGAGAGGGCTATATTTTCGATGCATATGCAAGGAAAGCTGATGTCTTGTGATGCTTTTGCAGAGATCATACATTTTTACCATTCCAATTTAAATTAGTTCTTTGATTCACTCCTAATAGAGCGGTACAGAAGATTTTTGGAGAGGTTTAAAGATCTAATCAGCTTGACATTTACCAAAATTTAAACATCACCCTTGATAAAAAAATAAAACTTCTTTTGGGTGAAATAAATTTTCTATTAAAAAATTTACTAATTAAAAAATCTGTGATCAGGTATTAGAAGAAAAGATACAGTTTTTCTGGGTCACTGTGACAGGCATAATAATTGTCCCCTACTCTAAGAGTTGGATGGTCTAGGTCATTTCTAGACTTTATTTATTGGTATCTCCTGAAAAGGGAGAGCTCCATTCTATATATAAAGATGTTAGAAACTGTTTGATTTTAAATCAAACAATTTTAAATTTTTCTTTACTTCAAAATACTTTATAAAAATTGTATAAAAAAAATCACGAAGATAAAATTGGGTGGAAAACACCGGTTTATCTATTTATAAGTATCTATATAAAAATGAGACATTAGAAAAAAGTTTTTGAAAGTTAAATTCTGGTTAGTCAATACCAGAAATGCAAAAAAAAAAAGAAATATATAAAGTTCACTTTCAAAAAGCATTAAATAAAATAACCTCAGAAATAATGATTCCTTCAATGATGAATTTGTTGGGGTTTTTTCAAACACTTTTTGTTGAAATTCTTAAATTTTTTTTTAATCACAAGATCTTTCTAGGCTAGCACAAAGTGTCAGTCTGGTAGTGCATGTGTACTAAGAAGATACTGGTTAATTCAAGTTGTTTGTGCACAGGGTATATTTTTTCATTGTAATTTATTTCTAAACTGTAAACACTTTCATAATAATGATGCATCATTATCATTTATGGAAGTACATGATATCTAATAAACTTGAATGATTTAAAACTAATACAATAGTTTTAGAATGGATTGCTGCATTAGGTTCCTATCACATACCAAGACAAATAATAAACAACCTGTAGAGAGCAAGGATCATCCCGGTTGGATATTAATAACTGTTGGAATTTTAAGTGAGATAATAATAGCTGACATGTGTATACTAGATGGTTTATCTATGTACTGCTGCTGACTTCCAGATGCAGTGCCATGTTGTTAATTTACACCTAACAGTGTGAAACACTGAAATCCTACACATCAAAAAGGGTGCCCTGCAAAGAGGGGTCCATGTTATCCAAGCTCAATGTTTCCCAAAATATTTACAACAGATAATAACAGCTCGTTGTCATGAGTTTTGATCTTGGGAATCCATTAGTTTTAACAACATACATCTAAAGGCAACAGAAAGAACTGTGCAAAACATGTTTCAGAGGATTAACCCGATTAATGCTCTCAACTAACAGTATTTGAATACCAGTAGTAAGCAACTTACATAAAAAAATTTCAGCAATATAACACATCCTTAAAAATATGTGCACAGATATGAAAATATAACAATTACTTAAATCCAGACTCCTAGGTTACTTACATAAATGTATATTGCGTAGATCCATAACCGTTGACCAATTACAGGAATAAGAAGTGTAGTATTCCAGCAAATATTCTGTTTATCCTTTTCACTGTTTAGTCTGTAAAAAATGACAATAAATAAATGTATTATGTACTCTCTCTGTCTCTCCTAAAAAAGATGCATTCTTTAAACATTAATTCAAAGTTTATAATTATTATGAGCATATGTTATTGCTCATTTTTTTCTAATATATCTACCATATGGTATATTTGAATAATTCAATTATGAATAATCATTCATTATTTTAGTCAGCTAGCTATTAAACGTAACAAATGTAGAGGTTGTGGAGACATGCATGTATACAACCTGGCCTCACCATCATCAAAATTTTTAATTCACTTAACTCAATCCTCAACTCAATTCCTGTTAAGGATTAACCTAATAAATTAGAGGTAAAAATGCTGAGTGTTGACTTGTGGAAAGTTGGTGAAGGTAGGGCCTGATTTGGATGTATCAATATCATGAATTATATGAATACAATTACAAATATTTAAAGTTTTAATGCACTATTTAACTTTATTATAAACAGATATCGAGAAAAATATACTTATGTTAATATGATGTAACATAACTTAACTTATAACACGGTTTTTAATTGTCTAAAACCTGGGATATTTATTTTGCAATCCAATTAGTTGTAAAGCTCATTGACAATTACAATAAATTAAATGGAACTGAATTTTAAGGCGCATTTTCTGACTTATTTTAAGGTGGTATGGGACACCTCCATGTTGTGACATATTGTTTATCGAAATAAACAATAAAATGAAGTATAATTATATTAGTTGTTTCTTTCCCAACATAGTCACCTAACAGGTTTACTTCGAATCTGTATGTCATGAGTTCGACTCCCGATGGGGGTTTTACAATTTTTACCTCTCCAAATATTTTTATAAGCAAATTTTTGGCTAAAATTTGTAAAATGTGAAAATTCTAAACTGGTTAAAGTATTCTAATTATAATGCACTTTAATCCACATTAATATCGACAGATGTCCCATACCAACTTAAGTTTTAACGCGACTGCTAGTAATTAAGATCATGTATGTTGATATGTATTAATTTCATAATGGCAATTTAAAACATAAAACCTGAAATTAAACCTTAAAAATATTCTTCCCACAAATCCCCCTTGTTTGTTGGAAGAAACTCTACAAGTTTATATAATGACTGTGGGCCAAACAAATTGATCAAAACAACAGGTGTCCCTGCTTTGTACATGTATTTTCAGATTAACCTCCCCCAATTGTGCTATCTATTGGTTGGGAGATAGAATCCCCAGAACCTTCCCCCCCCCAGCAAAAATAAACAAATAAAAACATTCTTCTCTTTGGTAATTGTACAGTAGTACAGTATTTCCTTTTGAAAGTCCTAAGACCATCATCAAAGTGTAAATCAATGTGTGTGACACCCCCCCCCCCAAAAAAAATAAATAAATACATAAAATTTAAACTATAACCAGGGATGTATAAAACTATATACTTATATATACGTCCCTGCTACATGTATAACATAACATCTCCTGTCTGTAAGCACCCGTACCTCGAGCCGCGAAAAATGTTGTCGGATGTTGGGACAACTCTCGAGCTCTCTCTCCTCTCTCTATCTCTCTCTCTCTCTACACACCAGTGTCATTAAGTCATGATCAATTAAACATTAAAACATTAGATCTACAGCATACATCGGCATTTTACATGGCTGTATTTGTTTGGGGATTGAATTCCCAATATGAAAAACTTGGCCACTCGCTAGATCACGATCGCATAATCACGATCACGATCAGTTGACCCTCTACCGCTGTTCTATAAAAATATCCGTTCATACATGCTTATTATGTATATATGTGTTATCATGGTTATAAGTCAATGTTACCACTTACCTAACATGTATCAACTCTGCAATATTCTATCTTCTGTCATAATCAATCACAAACGTTGTACAAAATGTTGTAGTTCATCAACTTTCCTTTGTTCATCAATCCGCGCCAAAGATGAGGCGGAATTCACCCGTTCTTATTTATTTCGTACGTGTGGCCTATAATCAGCTGGTGATTAGCGTAACCTTATTTATTTAATAAAGCAGGGGGGAATGCATGTCCGATATTTATTAAAATTGTTTATTCTTTTATTTGACTATCCGTACAAATTTAACATTTTGATATTTTATTAAATAAGGGTAGGTACAGGCATCCGATAACTTGTTCCAAAAAAGGAGAACACGTGCATGTGTGCGCGCTTGTGGTCAATTGACCAATCACTGCCACCGAGAGCTTTCTTAATCGCATTTGAACAGTATAAAACTCGAAGATGGGGAGAACGATCGTTACTGAGCTCAAATTATCGTTATGGACTCAACAACCGAACTAGACACAGACATAGATGAGCAAGAGAGTTTTCATATGCATATTGAGGAAACGCCGGATGCTGATGATCATCGACTTTCGCCCATTGAATCGGAATCGGGATCTGAAAGCATTCTCTCCGCACCCAGATCAAAGAAAAAGGTAAGAATGCATTGTATCATCACTAGCCTTATGATAGGTCTTCTGTTTATTTTGTGGCAGTTTATTTAGATTTCTCTCTCTATATATATGAAACTTCATTGACGGGAGGTGTCACTTCCCTCTGGTTCGACCCCCCCCCCCCGATATTTCATATCATATTGGTTTAATGCGCGGATCCAGAAAATTTTCCGTTTTTTTTTTTTGGGGGGGGGAGGGAATTCTGACGCTTATTTGAGTTTGCCTGGGGGGGGGGGGGGGGGGGCTGGTGTTTGAGGTATAATGGTTTTATGCGCGGATCCAGAACATTTTTCCGGGTTTTTTTCTCTCACGCTTATTTAAGTGGTGGGGGGGGGGGGTGTATGAGGTATATTTTGGGTAATTTAAAAACATCTCTAGATCTGGTGCTATGTCCCGTGACTCCTGCCTGTAATCAATTTATATACATACAGACTTTGTGTTATACATTAAAAGAAAGATATCTATTGTAAAACTTGTACGCTTCTTAAGATAAAACTGTTATACATGTATATGCAGAACACCAAGTCTTAAGAATTATTTTTGCCATTGAATTATTTTAACATTGTATTGAAGTCCATATGCAGCTATTACATTTGAGTTCATATACACTGTGTTTTGAAATTTGATTGATTTAAGAAATGAAGATAATAATTTTTTTATTGATCGACGTATCAAAGAAAAAATTGACCGGAAAACTGCATCAATGCGCGTAGTAGTTGGTTTCCCGAAAATAAAAGTATGGGATGAGGCGGGGCTGCATGTTCCCCCACCCTTACCCCTTTGCTACTTGCTTGCTTTAGTATTAGCTCTAAAATTGCAGAAACTGTCATGATATTCTAATTCCATGATTTAAATATTTTGCATTAAATTGTGAGAATATAAAATGTTGAATTTTTATCAAATTTTCAATTACCTGGTAGTTTACAATTGCCTGATAAATAGAAGCGAGGTTATAAAATCTGCGAGATGTGCCTCTTGAGATTTAACGCAGATATTTACATTCCTTGCATTTAAGAAGGAATCTACAGTATTTATAAATCTTGACATGAATAATTTATTTTTGGAGATAACATTTTCTGTGTCTTCTTTTGCAGAAATTTCAAGAACAAACGCCTACCCTCAGAAGGTCACCAAGGAAACATGTACTTATTCATAAGTCACTATCACAAGTAAGGATCTATCATAATGCACATGTACTTAATTCACTTGATGCCCAGTATGTACATATCATGATAATATTTATCATGATTTATTTATTTCTACTCGTGAATATTTTAAATGCATTTAAGAAGCAAATCACAATAGAAAAAAATACGGTATAAATTGTCAACACATCAATAGTATTAATAACACGCACCTTTGATTAACATGATTATCTTGATATTAAAAGATTTTTGCTTTATTTCTAGCAGTCAACAGACAAAAACCCAAAGGCCAGTAATGTACAGACTAGGAGACTATTACTGCCATCAGATTCATATTCTGACAGCAATGATCTGTCTATTTACATGGTATGTAAACATATTTATTGACACCCATTATCTTTATTATGCACAAACCATCTCTTTATCTAATTACCATGCATCTGGTTGCATGTTGGAAAATCCAAAAATATAGACATAGACTTTGTTTTTGATATCAGTTTTTAAACAGTTGCGATGAAGAAATGGGGAGTTGATCTTGATGTACCGGTATAATGAAACATCAACAAAAGTCTGACTTTCAGTACTTTGTATCAATATTTTGATTTTGTCTCAACAGAGCTCTCCTGGTCCTTTACCTCCCCTTAGAAAATCCCCAAGAAAGAGGACATCTAAATGCAAAAAATCACAAGTAAGAGGCTTTCAGGAACAACAGAACTTAAACAATTTCCTGTACTTATTGATACAATGCTCCTATGAATAGTTTCTATTTCAAGCATTAGCCAAGCATATACATGTTTATTATTTAAAAGATATAGAATATGGCTACACTATTTAAATACATGTATCAACTTTCAAATAGCACAACAATTTACTTATCATCATATGTTTGGATAATGCTATAACATACTAAATAATTCTCAATATTTTGTAAATTTTCATTTTTATCTCTTACTTTTTAAATCCAACAGTTAAAAGAGAAAACCCCACAAGCCAGGAATGTGGTTCAAATTGGAAGAGTACCAATGCCAACAGATTCTGACAGCAGTGATATCGATGCACCTTGTGGAAATCAAATGGTAAATAAATTACATATTTATTATTGATATTTGTTTCAGGAAGGGGTAACCCTATTAAACATTTATTGCACGAATGTTTGGGAGACAAAGATGTATTACCACAAATAAATTTTTCTTCGAATTCTGAGTAGACCATCATGATCATAATGCCCAAACAATCATGCAGTTTATCATTTTTTAGTTTAATTACCGGTACGTAATGGGCTGGAAGCTCAAGAGAGCTCTTGTCTGGCATCTGTCCGTGGCTCCTTTTATATACATCTGTATTAAACAATTGTTATTGAATTTATGTTTGTTTCGTTTTATTTTATAACCATATGCACATTTCTTTAAGTCTGGAATTCGGAAATCACCAACTAGAAAGTCCCCAAGAAAAAGGACAACGTTAACTCCTGCTTCAAATCAAAGTCAAACAGGCAGAAATTTGGTAGGTATCCTTTCAGCTAAAACCAGGATACCCAATAAATGGAGAAAGTATCATAATTCATTATTGTGGTGGTACAAGCATTCTTATCAAAAATGTATTTATGTGGGTTTTTTTTTATATAAATGCAGGGTTCAAGAACCCAAAGAAATGATATGACTCAACAACCAAATGTGCATGTAACACCTGGTGCAGAAATATCCAGTGGTAATATTCGTACTTTCATTTTTTTAAAGGGACAGGGGCTTAGGGGTAAAGTTGCTTTAATTTTACAAGATATCAAAATCCATTAGTGGATACTTTCATTTCACTTAATATTCTTTTTTATAGTCTGTGTAAAAAACAACTTTCTTTGTTAAAGGAAAATCACTTAAGCAACAACTTCAAGAAATCATTGGAAACCAAAAGGAAATGATGCAGGGGATCACAAGCTTGAAAAAAGACGTTTCAACCATTAAAGGAGAGATGGAAAAAAGAAAAGCAAATGAACCTGTAGAGATTCCAAGTAAAATAAGAGTAAGTCATACTATTTTTTATAGATTTTATATATGATAATTTCAATTAATGTTTTTGTAACAGAAGTTTCAAAAAGTTTATAACAGAGTTAGAAGTTTCAATGTTGGTACAAAACCTGACATCACCATACTCTAAGAATGACGTCATCATGCTCAAGGGGAGATATATTACGAACTGACTGTGTATGGATTATACACAATCTTCATGTGACTGCTATTAACCAATTATTTCCTTACAATTTAGTAGGAGGTAAGATATATACAGATAACTTTGTTATCTCGAACTAGATGCATATGCGACCATTTAAAAACTTTGAGATATCCGAGTATTTGAGGGTAAAATACTTGAAAAATAAGTGGTTGGGACTTAAAAATCACTTCGATAATTTCATGTATTCCAGATATCAGTGTTCGAGATATCGAAGTTCAACTGTACATGTACACTGAAGAGCATGACCAAGTATCTTAAGTATTCTGAATGCTTTCAGGTTGCAGTTAAAGATTTTTACACAAGTGGCCTTGAGAGAGACATGACATGGAATTTGAAAAAGAGGTATTACTAGATTAACTCTTGCCAGAATCCAAATGAAATTAAATGAAAATCTAAAAATCAGTTTCCCAAATATTTTGATATTTGCTCACAGGTATACAGATGAAGACAACTTTGAACTTACCAATTACATTAAAACAAGTGTGCAAGGAATTGCCCCAGATACCTCAGAGGAAGTTATACATGGTAAATTTTAAATGTCATTTATACATTTTTTTAAAGTAAAATATCTATGATCTGTGAACACAACTGTTATATTAACAGGCAGTTGATATAAAATTAAAACCATAGACGAATTTGCAAAGTTGGTAGTGTAACCACAACTGTAAATATGAATGAGGTTATGTGCATGTATATGCATTTCGTGATGCAGTTATTTAATACGATTTATTTCTCAGTCAACTGAGAAGGTGAACCAGCTTACTGTGGCCTGATAACAAGATTGATTCAAAACTACTTGATTTTTTATATTGAGAACATTTCTTATTCATTAATTTCTTTTGCAGGTGCCATCAAAAGATATTTCACCTCAAAGAAGGAGGCAGAAAACAGAATGTCAAAAAACAAGGCAGAAATTCACAAAAAGAGGCAGGCAACCTATGAGAGAAAAAAGGAGGTAATATTAGATTGAGAATGGTTTTAACATGTCATATTTCAACAGTTCAGATATTTCTAAATAATTTTTATTCTAATTATTGGGATTCTTTCTATTATGATTGTGTGATACGAGAAGCTGATTTAAGAGGCATATCAAGCTTTTTTGTTCTTTCTTTTTTCAAAAGAATTTAAACTATTTTAAAATTCATTATCTTTGTTCATCATTGCAGAAACTTAGACGTCGGCTGTCTGCCTTGGACAAGAAAACAAAATGGTCAAAGGACAAGAAGGAGCTTGTGCGTGAATTACTTTCCAGCAAGTCAGCACATAAGTACATGAGTAGCGACGAGGAAGGGGATGATGGCTTTATTTCCCACCCTTTTTCCTGGGAAAGTGAAAGCTTCCGGAGTGTTAAAGACAGTCTGGACAAAAAGTTCCTGGAGACTTGTCCAGTCAGGAGTAAAAGACTGCTTTCCAAAAGGACTCGTGGAAGTCTTAAGGATGAAGAACCTCCAACGCTTCCTGAACAGTTCATGTGGATTGTGTCTCCTTAAGGTTAACATCTGTAATTCAGGACTGGGAAAATTGTTCTAAATAGCCATCAGTTTGTTTGTTTTTTTGCATTGAATAAATGTCATCCTTTATGAACTATATATATATATATATATATATATATATATATATATATATATATATATATATATATATATATATATATATATATATATCATGTCTCTACTGAAATAAAGAGTTATTATGATGATGTTTTAAATGGTGTTGTTGGTTTTTATTTCAAGCATTTTAATTTTCTAATGATTAAAGGCATTTATGTAATAAGCTTAAAAAGTACTCTGAAAGCTTGAATGGTATTATCGCTAAATGAATTTTTAAAATTTAAAGTGTAAATCAAACTTTTCCATTAGATTTACAAAAGTAAAGATGTCTTTACAACTATATTTAATTATCATAACTTAAAAGTAAATTTCATAATTGAATTGTTGTAAAGCCAGTTTTACAAAACTGAAAGATTAGCTTTACTGGAAAAAAATTGCTTTGTAAAACAGGCCATTACAATTCATTTACTTTTATGTAAAGTCAAGTAAAGATTACCTTTAACTTATTTGTCTTGGTTAAGTAAATTTTTGTAAATACAATTAAAGGTAATGTAAATATAAAATTTACAATATATTTACATGTATTGTAAAGCTGTTTTTTCATGCAGTGTAAGTCATGGTCACTATCTTTTCCTACAACTGAAGGAATTGTAAAAATGAATGTAGTTATAAGCATGTAGACATATGTTTATGAAATTAAGTTCCCATTTTTTAATGAAATGATAGAATACAAGGATGTTTATCAGCTTAAACTTCTAAATTTGAATAACTATTTAAACTAAAATTGCTATTATTTCCTTTAATTTTCTTAAATTTTGAAGATATTTTGATCATTTACTTCAGCTTTCAATATCAAATTATTTATGATTTTTACATATTATGAAGATTTAATATAGAGATATAAATTGACAGAGAAGCTAAAAGATTGACAATTTTAGAAGAGAGAATATCTAATTTTAGCAATTTTTTACTCCATTTTTTTTTATAGAATGGGCGCTGTAAAAAGTTAATGAAAAGATTTTGATGGGCACATCATATTTCATAAACCTATTCTGAATCCAAGTATCTTGTCACTAATTCACATTTGTTGAACAAATCCAACATTAATGGTATTTTTTAAAATGCTTAATAGATTATGAATCTACAGCAATCCTGAATATTATTGCAAAAAGACAAGTGATATTTTCCTTCGCCAATGTTCCGCCAAAAACATAATACTTAATAGATTTCTAACTTTGATTATTCTTGCTATGCCAAGTTGTATGATAGTAAGAAAGAATGGACATTTGATATTTTATTTTCCTTTCATCTTGATTTAATGAACATTATATCAAATTTACTTTTAACAAGTCCAAAACAGGAAAAGACTCCTTCCTTATAACATTTTAGTGAATGAATTGGCTATTTATTATTTATCTATTTATTATTCAATTTGATATACCTTCAGCTTGCCCATACGGATTCTTTGGACCGGATTGTGTTGACAGATGTAACGGCACATGTGATGGTTGTAACAGATTCAATGGTTCATGTGATTCTGGTTGTAACCCTGGGTGGCATGGATATGAGTGTCAAGATGGTAATGAGAGATTTGCACAAAACACACATTGTTTACATTTTTCTGTTTACTGATTAATTGAGAAGTCTTAGGCACAATATAGTGTGCCTAGGACTTGTCAATTAATCAGTAAAAATAAAAATGTCCTTATACAGAAAAAAAAATCTAGTTTTTCACAGCCGTGTTAAACGCCAGAATTTTAGTATGATTTTTGTCATTATTTTCGTTGTTTTTTTTTTTCTTTCAAAAGCTTGCGATAAAGGAACATTTGGTGATAACTGCAGTGAAACATGCGGACACTGTCGTGGCATAGACAAGTGTTCTAATATAAATGGGACATGTTTGACTGGATGTGCTGCTGGTCATCAGGGGGACTTGTGTAAAACATGTAAGTGATAACGTTAAACCAGATATGAAATTCCAAATTAAACACATTTACTAAAATAATAACTGAAATATTAACATCACTATAATGGTATAAATGTTAAGTAGATAAGACTTTAACATGTCATGGCAAGTACATTTGCTGGTAGAGATAGATATGAACTAATTTTTTATCCAAATTCAATACACAATTATACATGTATGACATTGTTTGATGTACATGTACCATGCGTTGAAAGTGGCCTAATAAATAGTTCATAAGCTTGAGGCGACTAAATGGTATTGTTGTCTCCTCCAGAATCATATTTTAGCTGCTTATAACGCAGTTTTTAGTTGAATGAATGTCATAGTTTGTTTTAATGTACGTTTATGCTGAATTAGTCTTATGTTGAATGTAGCTTGTCCACACGGATTCTTTGGACCAGATTGTGCTAACAGATGTATCAACACCTGTGATGGTTGTAATAGATTCAATGGTTCTTGTGATTCTGGGTGTAACCCCGGATGGCAGGGATTAGAATGTCAAGATGGTAATGAAAATATGTACAGACATTGTAAAATATTAAAAAATGACTTGGTTAAATATAAGATATCGATTTTTAAATAATCTTAAAGATTATCAATGAACAACATTTTCAATTTTTATTTTTAAACAGTTATGTTTATTTAAAACTTGACACGTCGTAAGCAATAAAACTGTTATTACAGATTTAAGATTATTCCGTATCATATCAGCTGATTTCTCTTAACATCGAACCTTTAGGGGCAAAACAATATCTAAAGTGGGTATAAAGAGTGTCTGTTACCAATTATAAGTATTCAGTTACTTTATGCATCTTATTCTGTATGTAATGATGGCGTAACACAGATAGATGATTCGATGAAACCGGTTTTCAAAAGCTGAAGTAAGTGTGTCGTCATGTTCAGTGCTGTTATCATCACAGTGAATTTTGGATGTAGCCGAAGGAGAAAATTCAGTTTTTTGTTTTATTATTATTATTATTATTATAATTTTTTTAACAATGCACAAATACATGTTGTGTGCATTAATTTAGTCGTTCTAGTATTTCCCCCACAAATAATAATCTTACTTTAGTATATATTAACTAATATATTTTCAACTTCCTCTACTTATCTTAAACTTGATTGATTTCAGAATTATTAATTTATATAATTGAAAAAAAAATAACATTTAGTTTGGTTTGTTTACAACATATCAAATTCTCTTTCAATAGCTTGCGATAAAGGATCATTTGGAGATAATTGTAGTGAAACGTGTGGATACTGTCGTGACGTATACAGGTGTTCAAATATCAATGGGACATGTTTGACAGGATGTGATGCTGGTTATCACAAGGACTTGTGTAAAACACGTGAGTAATAACTTTCAATAAGGTATGAACGTCAGATCCAACCCTTTCCGCCCTTAATCAAAATGTATGATGACTCTTTTAAGAAAAAAAACCTCATTACAAAATAACTTAAGCTTTTTAACTTTTGGATCAGAAGTATTAAATTATCCGAGTTTGATAGTACCTACATCAAGAAACATGTCATATGGAATTGTTATGATGTGCATGTACCTTTCCTTTAAAGTGATCTTAGAAAAAGTCGACTAGCTAGGGGCGACTAATTGGTAATGGTGTCTCCTTTAATCATCTTTAAACTGGCTATTGTGCCATTTTCAGTTAAATGAATGCAAAAGATTGGTCCTGTATACATTTGTGGCTCATAATTTCTATAATAAATGCAGCTTGCCCACACGGATTCTTTGGACCGGACTGTACTAAAAGATGTAATGACACATGTGATGGTTGTAACAGGTTCAATGGATCTTGTGATTCTGGGTGTTACCCCGGATGGCAGGGATTAGAATGTCAAGCTGGTAATTTCGAAATTTGTTGCTTGTAAAAAAAAGGCATACTGTATGAATGTAAACAATGTCTTTTTTATCTCACTAGACTTTTGTTGACTTAAAGCGGATTTTTATTAAGGTCAAGCATAAAGAAAAAGTGCAGAAATGTTCAACAATTTCTTAAATCATTACATATTATTGTCGCCATTTCCGTTCTATTTTATTATGAAATTAAATTTACAAATTATACGATTAAACTTCAATACTAATATTTTGTAAATACAATCAATATAATTAAAAAAAAAAATTTGACTAAACAATAATTCATTTCTAAATAAAATCTTTTCTTTTTCACCAGCTTGTGATAAAGGATCATTTGGTGATAACTGCAGTGAAACATGCGGAAACTGTCGTGACGTAGAGAACTGTTTCAATATTAACGGAACATGTTTGACTGGATGTGCTGCTGGTTATCAGGGGGGCTTGTGTAAAACACGTGCGTTTATAAGTTGTGGGTTTATGGGATGTGATCAAACGTCTCCTGTTCACTCTTCTAAATAAGGCACTTAATTCAAAATTGTCAAAATCACAATTATTATCCTACATTTTTGCAGAAAATTGTAAATTTGTATAACAAATATTCTGTGATATGATATTTTCATTACTTATATCTATCAAATATCGTGTGATTAAGCAAATTATTTGTATTTTCGAGAAAACATTGTCAAAGACAATGATAACAAATTATTATCGTATCAATAACTTGATCCAAAGGCCCGGATCATCTGTCGTTGCAAGACGCGGGTCACCGTGATATGGCTTGTTAAGGTAAATTAATAGGATGATGATAAATTTATTGGGTATAATTTAATTTGAACTAAATATTTCTTTTAATGAATTTATTTTCAAATATAACGTTAAATCATTGAACTAAGTCTTTATATAAATGGAACATACACATTATTTACTGTGCAGACCTTCATTAGTTTTAAAGTGGGGTGGTATGGATTCAATGAATGACTGTCCGAAAATCAGATCGTATGAAATAATCATTAATAGAAGAAACAGACTATTGGCAAATAAAAGATCATTATACCATTTGTTAGCCTATTTTTCAATACTTTTTTGTATGAAAGTCTTAGATTTTACATATGGATAACAAAACATGAAGCATATTTATAAACCATTTATTTCTTATGGATTAAAATATAATTCAATGAAAATAAAATCATTCATAGAATGTGACAGAGGATCCTTTGGACTTGATTGCAATGAAACATGTGGGTACTGTCATGAGACAAACCACTGCTTTCATACTAATGGAACATGCCTATCCGGATGTATTGCTGGGTTTCAAGGGGATTTGTGTAAAACACGTAAGTAACACTCGTTTAAAGCCAATCAGCGTATATAATTTAACAATTCTTTGTTTTGTATTCAATCAGAGTATTATTCATCATTTCGTCAGCTTGCCACCGTGGTTTTTTTGGAACAAACTGTGCTACAAAATGTGCTGACAACTGTGATGATTGTAATGATGTCTCTGGTTTGTGTGATCAAGGATGCCTACCAGGCTTCACGGGATATGTTTGCCAAGAAGGTAAATTATCTAAAATATCGTGTAAGATTAAGATTAAATTAAGATTAAGTTAAGACCCTACATACTTGCATTTATATATATGCCTGAATAAATAAAAAAACAAATGAAAAACAAATGTAGGATTAAGAACTACATTCAAATGATTTTCAATAAATATTCATAATGAAGATTATATTCAATACTATCTTAAATTTTTTTGCTAGATTTTGAAAACTGAATGGATATCTAGACAGTATTAATGGAGTTGTATCTTTTTTATATCGTTTATTTTTGCCACAATTCTGAATACAATTCTGTGAAATGCTTAATGTAGTAAATAGTTTGGCTTTATTTTTAATATCACAAAAAGAACGACGCAGCTAATATGCTTTATTACAGCAACAAAAGTTCAGTTAAGACTATTTAGGAAAAGCCGTCTTAAAAGCTGCGATAGTTCGGGCCTAATAATGTAAACCACGTCGTCTTACTTTAGAAATAAAAACTACACTATTCTGCTAAACACACCCCCATATATGTATACCCCCATCCCTGCATATCAAATCTTTGTTAATTTATTAATTGTAATCACTAAATTCGTCCGTTTGTCCCTCTATTTGTCGTCTGTCCGTCTGTCCATCTGTGTGTGCAAATTCATGTGGGGTCATATTTTTTTGATGGAGAAACATTGGAAGTTCTTTCTTCACACAAAAATTGTTTGTGCCCTGAGGGTCTTTCATGACATTGGCCCAATATCATTTGGGCAAGGTCAAAGTCAATGGCAGGAAAAGTGCAAAATTTGTGTCCCTCCCATATCCTTTTATAGAGAAACATTGGAATATCAAACTTTACACCCAAATTGCTAATATCCTGAGGGTGTGCCATGAACTTGATTCAAGGTCATTTTGGCAAGTTCAAGGTCATTGGAAGAAAAAAGTTTATGTTTGTGTCTGCGTTTTATTGGAAGTTTTTTTTACTTCATACTTAAAGATTATTCATGACCTAAAGATGTGTCATGATCTTTACCCAAGTTTATTGTCCAAAAAATGCTTAATTTCTCGTTCGGCTATATTTTGTAATGTTAATGATTAGAAGCTAAAATTTGACACACCGATTGCCTGTGACCTGTCAATCTGTCCTAAACTTTAGCTTTGGTCATTTATGAAAGTTCAATGTCACAATAAGAAAAAGAGAATCCAATATATTCTTATAGAGAAATACTGGGTATCATTTGTGAGGTTGCTCAAAATACCGCTGGTTTTTAAAAATTGCAAAAATGATTTGTACAGTTAAAGTTTTTTCAATGGTGATTCAGGCTGCCAAACAAATGACCTTAAAATGAATGTGGAACATTTTAAAAATACTTTCATTATTCGTTAAATATTGAAGCTTTTATATAAATTGGCTTTCAAAATGAATTTCCAATTCATGTAATATTAAATTGCCACTTTTACTTCAATTAGAAATTTAAATAGAATTAAATATCGTCTATTAGAGATTAAATGTAGGTCGATCAAAGAAAATGACGTTAATTTACTTCTACTTTTCTCTAAAGTACAGACTGTACAAACACAGTAGAGAAGATTAATTATTGGAAAACACATCACAGACATAGACTTTAACTGCAAAGTTTACTATAAACATATATTGTACATTTTGATAAAAAAAAATTCAAATCTTACAAAGTAACTTTTAAATATAAAAAAAAATAGCAAGTACGAGAAACAGATTTAATTTTCAAAGGTTTGCTGTTTGTTTGAAATATATTTGTAACAAAATCTATTGATACTTCTTTTAACTTTTCAAGTATTGTACATGCTATTATTTTTTGTTTGAGTTTGTCTTAGAATGACAAACAATGTCATTTACTTTTACATTTGCTGTCCGCGCATCAAAATGATAGAGTGATTAAATCGGTTAAGAAGTACGTTAAATCGAAACCTTCGTCGGCTTTCACATTTGTTCACTTTGTGTCCGCTTCAACTCTGTTTTTATGGCCTCAGTGCAAACTCTTCACAAACACCTAGATGACGTAGAACAGGCACATTAAGGGGTGGGGACATTTTTTTTTTTGCTTGTGTGATTGCAGTCTATTTGTATCTATTTATGTTATACAGCCTGTCCGTATGGATTGTTCGGACAAGATTGTACTGGTGTATGTAACGACAACTGTACGGGCTGTAACAATGTGAATGGTGTGTGTGACAGAGGATGTCATCCAGGCTGGATGGGAGACTACTGTGATATAGGTAGGTTAACTCGCATGGAATGTGTCTATGCGGTTAAAATGAATCAACTTTATGCACATTACATCCATAGTATTTATAGTTTGTTGGCGATATACCTGTTTTCTATTTTTAGTGATTTCAAAATCATTGCTTCAGGATAAATCTCAAGAAAATTTGTTAAAAACCGAAATGGGTTTAATGAATTTTACTGTCATTAACATGTTTAAAACGTTACTAATCATGATTTATACCTTTACAGTTTGATATATGGTAGGTAATAACAACGTTCAAAATACTAAATATGTGGATACACTTCTTAATGTATACACCTTTACCTAATACAACTGACAATTATTAAATTTCCCTTCAACAAAATCGCGAATCTTTAAAAGTGTATCAGTTTGTGTCCAGTTAATGTTGGACGTATGTCAGTGGGTGCTGTTGGTGAGTATTTACACCAGTAACAAACAACTAGTGTCCACAAAACAAAACAAAACAAACAATAAGATACATACAGAGAGACAAAGATAGAAACGGAGAAAGAGAGAGAGAGAGAGAGAGAGAGAGAGAGAGAGAGAGAGAGAGAGAGAGCCCACAAACACATTGTTGGTTCTATTGTAATGGTGTAAATACAATCTGCCTTTATAATATTAATTTATTACGCGAACGAGCTTAATCAATTCGGAAAAACACTGCACGCGGTTTTTTTAACACGACACATGTATCTTTGAGGTGTAACTGGTAAGTATTAACCAGATGAAAGAGCAAACAGTGGTAAGTAGTGTAACTTTGATTATTAAAACTAAACCATGTTTTAGTTGTGCTGATTGCAACCTGAAAGGTTTGTACATATTACAATATTTAAAGTGCGCAATCGTGACTTAACACGAACAATTTTGCTTTAATTTCAAAAATTTGCTACAACTTCGTTTTAATTTGACTTGATAACTTTACATGATCTTATCCCTATTTATTTTTTTCCTGTCATGAGACATCTATTTGGAGATTTTTTTAATATATCTATATAGTTTTGTAAGATGATATGTTTATTTAGAGATTATTTTATATAACAATATCATATATGTTTTCTTCAACAAATTAGCGTGGTGTATAAATTGACATTGTTAATTATGTAAATAACAACTCAAAAAAGTAAAGCAACGTATATCAAAGTAAAAATAAGTATTGCAGCTGCTTTATGTTCGACAAATATCAACAGCTTTCTGTTCATTTATATGTATTAATCCTGTTTTCAAAGAGGTAACTCACTGAGTGAAATCACCAACCTTTGAAGAGATAAGAACGTACTTATAACGTGGATATCCATCACACCCACAAACCCGCTGGTAATAAATTTCATTGCAAAACCATTCAGTAAATGCTTAATATATTTTTACACAAATTATTATTTTCTCGTTAAACAACTTTCTCAAAGAATATTTGCAGGCCAAATACTAAATCAAATATTTAATACCAACATTTATTTATCAGATATTTCGTCATCTTGCACCATCTTTCGATAGTTCCGGGTGAAAGTAACCTGCAAATCATTTGACGACAGACAACAAGAAAAACTTAACGCTTGTGGTAAGCACTATGGTAAAAAAAAAAAACGTGTGTTGGAATACTTCTAATTGTTTCAATCAAACTATGGAAAACTTTTGTGCTAAAAAAAATGTAATTGTGTTTTATATCATTTATAATCATAAATTATCAGTAAATTCGTCATACTGATGAATTTTGAGCAATGAACAAATATTCAAATGCATGTTGTTGCATGGATGTAAAGATAAGGCGGTGCCGCTTTTAAAAATACACTTGACATCTACCTGTTATACTGTAAATATAGATATAACGTAACATAAAAACATCATGTTTAAAACGTATTTACCTTTGGCAAGAACTTTTTTTCCGTTGCTTGTTCGATTTGGCTGATTAAAAATTTACAAGTCTCAACTGTCTTGTTTAAAATCCTATGAATTAAGATTAATCTTTGACATGTTTACTTATTTGTCGATTCTCCATTGCAACACAGTCCGTTCACCGTACAGACCTAGTAATTTGGCCGCAAACAAAGTAAGAAACATCGGTAGAAACCAGCTATATAGTGTAGGTAAGCAAACAATGAAAAAAGATTATATATTTTTAAATTCTTGAATATAGCATATATATTTTTTTTTACAACTAGTGTATTGATCTGGTAAGATAATTTCATTGTTCAAGCAGAGTCTTTGAAAATCATTCGAAAGTTCAGAAATGATAAGGTAGAACTGTGTTCTTTTCCTCTATAGAAACAAAATATAATCTTTCTTAAATTAGTAATTGGTCGTCACTTTATGACAGGGATTATCCCTTTTAATGTTTACATGTAAAGGTTCATCACTTGATAATTTAATATAGTTCAATTCAGTTTAAATCTATTTGTTCGCTCCATGTCTTATAGATGTGCATGCTCTAACAGTCAGGAAAAACCTGATATATGAATTCAGATTAATGTTTGACATGTTTACTTATTTGTCGATTCTCCATTGCCACACAGTTCGTTCAACATACAGACCTAGGGAGTAATTTGGTTGCAAACGAAGGAAGAAACGTCCTAAGAAACCAGCTATGTAGAGTTGGTAAGCAAACAAAATTTATAAAATTAACATAATATATTTTCCAATTCTGGAATATTGCATACAAATGGTTTCATTTCTACAGCTAGTGTAGTAATCTGTGTCAGATTATTTCATCGTTGAAGCAAAGTCTTTCAACATCATATTGAAGTTCAGAAATAACAAAAAGTCAATCCTTTTTTCTCGATGGAATAAAGAAAACAACTATAATTTATCTTAATTAGTAATTGCTCGTCACTTTATGACAGTGATTATCCCTTTTAATGTTTGCCTGTAATTGTTCATCACTTGATAATTCAATATAGTTCAATTCAATTCAGTTCAAATCTATGTGTTGGCTCCATGTCTTATAGATGTGCATGCTCTAACAGTCAGGAAAAAGCTGATATACATACAATACTAGAATGATCTATATTTCTGTCATATTCAGGGAGAAGTACATCTTAACTGTATCGTGTTGGATATCAAAGAACACCTGAAGATCCGCTCTCTTAAAACGATGTTCTTTTGTATATCAAATACGGATTTATGCAATGGAGTTCTTTTAGCTACAATCAAACTGTCGCTGTCAAAACTGTACACAGTTTTTTGGAAAAATTCACCGAATGCATAATCTTGCTTGTTTTCCATCTCCGAATTAAGTAATTACGTAAGGGATCATTTGAAGCAGTATTTTGAAAAGCCAACTGTGGTTACAAACACGATTGTTATAGTTACTTGAATATCTATATCAGTGAAGTCATGTGATGCTCATTTGTAATAAATTAGCGTTTAACTTAACATATATTCCCTTTTATTCTACTTTTAGCGAGACATACAAAACAGGTAATAGTTATAGGATACCAAACATTACAAGCTACATTACATAGAGCAATTACACAGATTTAATCGAAATGCAATCAGCACATTGCTCTTTAATATAAAATTGAGTGCCACACACCTCACAAGATGCTTCCCGTGTATAGACTAACAAAATCTTTTGTATTATTTATTGAGAAGTATCCAACTATCAATGTCAGAATAAAATTAGTCTCCCTTCATCGTTTGGCCTTTTATACAAATGTTATTCTGCAAAAATATTGTTATACCGGTTGTCTGTTTAGATCTCTACTCCATCTTCACCTCCTATGTTCAGAATTTAATCTGGATTTATGTATATACATTTTCATTTTCATTTGCTGCTTTTGTTTTATTAGTCTTTACCAAGCAGCCTTTGAGTGGGTGGTTTGGTGGCCTAGTTTTTGGTTTCTACCCACTTTTTTTGTGGGCAGGCATTTTTTTTATGCTTGTTTTAACTTATGTGTCTACAGTAGGGGTCTGTCATGTATTTTTTGTACATGTGTTAAATAATATTTCTAGTCCTTCGGCTCCTATCTTGTGTTTTGTGTAGATATTTATTTTCCATATGTGTGTATAATAGGGGGTCATGGTTGCATTCAGCACCAAATGTTTTATTACTATGTAACATGTTTTGGAATGCAATTATGTATATATCTTTTCGTCATTTACTTAATAAATGACAATTTTCATTCTTACTCATGTGTTCTGTTTTATGCCTGCTTAAGCAAAAAACAAGCTCAGTCTCCTTGGCTAGAACATAAAAGCCAAGGAACATAAAGTAGTGATTATTGTAAATAAAAACTTTTTTGTGACGTGCTGTGTTTATTTGTTTGTTTATCCCACTCTACACTGTTCCATACTTTGTTTATGTAATCTCCTGAGGTCTATGTTTACCCTAACCCTTAATTTGTACTTCTAGTCTAATCAAATGTGTTCAATTTGTCACGTGTCTCTTATTGATCTGTTTATTTTGAACAAGAAGCCACGCAATTGCTGTGCAGTGAAAATTGTACCCACCGTCCACCCCTTCTACCTCTTTAGATAGTTATTTATATTTGTAATTTTTTATCTCAGTTTTTTGGTTTATACAGACCTTTTTTGTGGGCATGCAGTTTTTTGGATATTTGTTTTTACTTATGTGTCTACAGTAGGGGTCTGTCATGTATTTTTTGTACATGTGTTACATAATATTTCTAGTCCTTCAGCCTCTATGTTGTGTTTTTTGAACAAGAAGCCACGCAATTGCTGTGCAGTGAAATTTGTACCCATCGTCCACCCCTTATACCTCCTTAAATAGTTTATATTTATATTTGTAATTTTTGGCCTAGTTTTTTTTTTGTTTCTTCCCACCTTTTTGTGGGCAGGCAGTTTTTTTATGTTTGTTTTTACTTATGTGACCACAGTAGGGGGTCTGTCATGTATTTTTTGTACATATGTTAAATAATATTTCTAGTCCTTCGGCCCCCTATTTTGTGTTTTGTGTACATATCTATTTTCCATATGTGTGTATAATAGGGGGTCATGGTTGCATTCAGCACCACATGTTTTATTACTATGTAACATATTTTTGAATGCCCCCTATTTTGTATATATCTTTTCGTCATACACTAAATAAATGACAATTTTCATTCTTACACGTGTTCAGTGTTATTCCTGCTTAAGCAAAAAACAAGCTCAGTCGCCTTGGCTAGAACATAAAAGCTAAGGAACAGAAAAATCTTTATGACGTCAAAAGTGGTTTACATTGATACGAATGTCTCGTATATCACTTTATTGTTAACTTAGAAATATGCCACAAACGCATTCTCAATCCTGTTTTCTGTTTTGGTAAATATTTTATTTTTATTTGACAGTTTTTTTTTATAATAATGATATACTTTGAAAGCATATGTAAAATAAAACGGGTGCTGTTTTATTACAAGACTGTTTATCTGAATATCAGATGCAAAAGAAAATAAGTCAAAATCAAAATAATTTTGGTTTCAAGTATTTTAATGTTCAATCCACACAATGTTCATCCATCATTTTCTATTTTAAGTATGTCAAATGGTTTGTGATAGGTTTTATATAAAAAATAGAAAAAAAAATTAAACAAAATTACGCCAGTAGTTTTTCTTTGTTGTTCATTTTCTTTGGACTTAGGAAAATATGGAAAAGTTATATAAGAAATCCAAGTCGGATAAATAATGAGCCCGTTGAAATTTTTCACAGCTTAAACAATTAATTTATACATGAAGGTATTTTCGTGTTAATACCAACTATTTAAAACTTTTAAGGTTTAAATTTCTTTTAATGTGTTGCTTTGTGGCGGGAGGTTGCATCAAGGCGGTGACAATGTATAAGCAGAGTGTTTGTCCGGTCAATGTCTGTGGACGTATGCAAAAAATAGGATATATCTTCTATATTAAAGAGCATAATGACGCAGTGGATAATATTCATTAAATATTCACATAAAATAAGAAGCCCGGATAATTTTTAATCGGTTTTGTCATTTTAATTTTAATAAATAAAAAGCAAAAAAAAATATTGTCAAACCCCAATATAGTATGTTTACCACGCCAAGTCATCAAAGTATTCCTTTAAAATACCATAATAACCAACTGACAGTTGTTTCCTTATTTTATGAAGTATATGTAACAAAGTGCTTTGATTCTGCTTTTCATGTTGTCATTCTTGTAAAGTATCTGTCTTAAGAAAAGGCCTATTCACTAATATACCCCGTGTTGGTTGGAGGTTGGGCAAGCGTATTTATTAGAACTTGAAATTTCAGCGCTCTAACTGAGATGACATAATCTCTGACAGCTTGGTTACCCACCAGTTATTAGACACTGTATCCGGACAGCAACAGCTTATTTCTTTAATAAAACCAGGTTTTAATCACCTGAAAAGAGACAAAACGAAAATACAAAGGATCCGGTTTCAAAACTATATTACCCCTATGATATATACAAACTTTGGAATACTGCTTAAGTAGATATACATTTTAAACAAACTATCTATAAGAAAAATGAAATGCTTTAACGTGTTCTCAGGTCATAAAGTTGTACATAACTTTGACTGGATTGAAACGATCACTTTCCGAATTTGAGCCTCAATGACATCTACATGTACCACAGGGGCTGTCGTCAAACGTCAGTAAGATAAGGTCACATCCCACCTATTAGTAAATAGATAAACAGTTTGAACATATCATCAGTTATGAATATAAGTTAGGCATATCTCTTCATTTAATGATTAACTATATGTACATATCCCCACTTCAGGAAAAACCCAATGTAAATAGCCTTAGTTAATGGAGGAAAAAACATATGAACTAGGGTTGTTAGAAAAAAAAAATCGCTGACAAGTTCGATGTTAGTGGACGATTTGCATGAGGTTTTTTTTTATAAGAACCTCTTTATAATACTGATATACTTGTTATCTGAATATCAGGTGAAAAAGAAAATAAGACAGAATCAAACTAAATTTTGGTTAAAAATATGTAAATATTCAATCCACACAATGTCCATCCTTCGTTTTCTATATAAACTTTATCAAAGGGTTTATAATTCGTTTCATACAAAACATATAATAAAAATAAAATCAAAATTATACCAGTTAAATTTCTTCGTTTTTTTCTTCTTTGGAAACAGGAAAATACGGAAAGTGAGATAAGAAAGCCAAGTCGGATAGATAATGAACCCAAAAACATTTTTCACAGCTAAAACTGTAAATTGTCTACATAAAAGAATTTCCGTGAAAATACCAAAAAGGGCACTTCTACCGTTTTAATTCCTTTAATGTGCTCTTTTTGGCGGGATATTGCACCAAGGTGGTCGCTATGTATAAGCAGGGACATTGTCCGATAGATGTCTGTGGATATATTCTATAAATAGGTTGTATCTGTTTTAAAATGGTTTAACTGACATAGCTTCATAACACACTGCATTTAATGTCAAATATTTTATTTAAATTCACATGAAATAAAAAAGCGAGATGTATTTATATTCAATTTTGCAATATTTTTTTTAATAAAAAAAATGTTAAACCCGAAAATAGTACATGTACTAAGCCGATTCATTAAAGTATTCCTTACAAAAACATAATGAACAACTAACAGTCGATTTATGAAGTATACGTAACAATGTATTTTAATTCTACTTTTCACGTTGCCATTCGTATGAATCATCGGTCGTATAAACACACTTTTCACTAATATTCTTCTTGTAGGTTTGGGGTTGGATACTTTATTACATAGAACTTGACTTCCAGCGTTAATTGCGATGACATTATCTCTGATTGCTTGGTTACCCACCAGAAGACAGAACCATACAATGAGGAATTGTAGTGTTACACACAGTATCCGGACAGCAGCAGCATCAAATAATTTATTTAATAACTACATATGCGTTATACAGCAGGCGAATAACAAGCACGTAGCATGGTTTTTGAAAGGGGACATACTCATTAAAAAAAATAATAATAAAAATCTCAAAATCTTTAAAAACCTTATCCGTGAGGGGGTAGGTGAGCGTAGTATATCTTTAATTTTAATTTCAGTCATATTTCCTTTTTTTATTTCAATTTTTTACATGCTATCTAAAACGTGGAGGGGCCACTTCCACATGAGATCAATTGTTATACTATTAAATGCAAATTAAATGCGGCGAGAAAAACTGTGCGCGCCCCCCCCCCCCCCCCCCGATGCTACGTGCCTGAACAATTGAACAGAACATTCATACAGGAAAATAAAACCGGAGATGTTAATAATCTGAAACAAGACAAAATAAAAAACAAAAGATCCGGTTTCAAAACGATATTATCCCTATGATATATATACATATATACATTCTTTGGAATACTGCTTTAATTCCTTTGTTAATTTGCTAGGTGTGGATTTTAAACAAACTATCTATCAGGAAACCGACATTCTTTAATGTGGTCTTATGTTAAAAACTTTTATTTAACTTTGCCTGAATTGAAACGTTCTCTATTCGAATTTAATCTACAATGACATCTACATGTACCACAGGGGTAGTCGTCAAACGTAAGTGAATGTAGGATTACATTCCATCTATTAATAAATATATATTTTCTTTCTCTGTAACATATATATCGTGTTGAATGTCGGTAATGTCAGTTTCATCTAGCGTTATATATGAATAATGATAAACAAAAGCCTATGCATGTTTAAGATAATGGAATTATTTTAATATATGGACAGAAACCTCTATAACAAAATACGATGACTCGATTATGCAGATAATGCATTTTTTTTCTCTGCAATGCTAGCTACCTTCATGGACAAATGAAAACTTTTCACGGTACATTGACGTCTGTGAAATGAACGCTTGCTATTTACATTTATCGTGTATGAATATTGCTAATCAAACCAATGTTTCCTTGTCTACAAGAAAAATATACACGTCTTTACTTTTTTTAACTAAAAAAATGTACATATACAAAATTTGTTCACACATTTGTTTTTATATACAATTTGTCGTAAAACGAAATCAAGTTCATTAAATTATAGTATAAATTATACTTAAATTCTAAAAACATATTTTTTTTTCAACGATAACAAGTCATAATGTAACGATGTTTAAAATAATTTTAAACTTCCTGTTTTAGCAAACCATCAAATAAACACTAGAATAAACTTGGGGTGTTTTCTTTTCTACAAAGTATTTAGAAATAAAACAAAAAATACGTTTGAACTCTAAAGAACCAAGCGAAAGTTTGGGGGTAGATCATACCTTAAAAAAAAGTTGAATAACCCAAAGGTTTTAATGTATTAAACTATTCAAAACGTCACTTTTTAAAGGCAAAACGTGTTACAATTATTGTCTAATATATAACAAAATCAATTTATTGATTAGCAAAGTAAGAGTTCACGATGTGGATGATGTCTGTATTTGCCAATGAATTGAAACTTACCTTGTTAATGTGTCATGTTTAGTGGATGATGACTGTATTTGCCAATGAATTGAAACTTACCTTGTTAATGTGTCATTTTTAGTGGATGACAACTACACAGTTAAGGCCAGAATACATTGATCATTTTGTGACTAGATAAAGTAGAGGACAGAGAAAAATAAATAAGATTATTCAAATAACAAAGCATTTATTTAAATAAAATACATCTAAATGTTTATGACATTTTATATTTTCAAAATCACAAATACAACCCAATTCTACTAGTCATAAAAACGTATGTACTAAATATGTAAACCAGAATTAGCATTGTCTTAAATGTTATACTACATACATTTGTAAATAAAAGAGGAATAACTCTTGAGCAATACTTATAAATTATGTATATTGAAAAAGGATTTATCTCCTGTGGAAAGCTAAATGTGAAACTTTAACATCAAGCTACATGTAGTCTGCAAAAGTTTATTAATTTATGGTAATTTTTTCAACGTTACTGAGTGTGGTATTAAAAGATGGCAGTGAACCCTATTCAATCATGCATGATATTCACAAAAATTGTTCTCAGATGTACTTTAAATTTTATGACTTTCGACTAAATACGCTCACAATATTTATAAGGAGCGCACTTGAGTTTTGTACTTTAATCCACTTAAATCACATGTCAGTGATAACGAAGTTCTAACACGCCTTACATTTACACTTAGAAGTACTACAAGAACAGAATGACTCTTATGAAATTGAGGTACTTTAAAGAGAACATTCAAGTATGCTTACTCTAATAATACCACATAGGAAATTATATTTACTTTGGTAATAGTTTGACAATGATATCGATTGCATTTAAACATTTAAAACAGAAACACGCACCTGTAGTAACTGTTTGATTCATATTCAGTAGTAGAGCCCAAATTTTAGTTTATACTAAATTAACTTAAATTGGCATCTAAGAAGTTTGTTTTGTTTTTTCTCTGTACATTGTTTTCATTAGGGAAAATGTTAGATAGTTTGACACATAACTTTGATATATCTCTCGTGTAATCTTCTTTCAAATAAAATCAACATTGGCTGAAATGTCCATTAAGAAGTAATGTAAAATCAAACTTTACATGTCAAGTGACGATGAAAGAGGATTGATAAATTTTTCTTTGTCATAACTCTTTGTGATAAAAAACCCAAAACATATATACTTACATATAGTTCTCTTCGTGTTAGTTGCGATATTTACTTACTTACTTACATAGTTATCTTCATGCTGAATAGCACAACCAGCTGATACCAGGGACCTCAATGTTAGTCTGTCCTGTGTGCATCTCTGAACCTGTCCCCATGTTCAGTTGTTGTGTCTATTTTTATTAACAAAGGTTACCAATTGGAATAAACAATTGGAAAGACGGATAACTGGTATTTTGAGCTCCTGTGTCCCATTCAGCAGGATCATGCACGTAATGGAATTCGCTTTATTTCCTTATATAAAGTAGAAATTACGTAAATAAAGATTTTTTGACCTAAATGATCTTCGATATGACACAAAAACATGATATAAATTTTGGTATGAAGGTGCATTTAATAAATGGGTAGAATGACATGTAAAGTGTGTGATATATGTTTTCTTTGAAAAAAGAGTGACAGGTTTGCTTTCCAGTCGTTTGACGTCACCTAACGTCATGGAAATATGAAATGGTGCTAAGTAAATCTGCTTTATGCAAAGTAAAATCGCTGTATATTAAAAAAAAATCATGTGATTTTTTGCATACCTACTTTCGATTGATTGTCATTTAATAATACAAACGTAATCCTACAAAGTACAAAGTAATTTTTTGTACGTTTTCTGTAAGTTTTTTTAACAATTCTTGAATAAATCATTTTTTCTCGTAAATATCCTCTAATAACAATGAAACATTCGAGTATATGTTCTTGTTTCTTTATTACTGATAATGTTTTTGTCTGTTTCCATTATGCATATATTAATATTTGAACCAACCAGTCAAATATAATGGTTGAACATGACATAACAAACAAAACAAACCTATATTGTTCTGTCCATCCTCTAAGTCATCCTTTGTCAACATTTAGAACGATTAAGACCAAATATTACAGCGCTGCCTGACTGTGAAATACGACAAAAAGCTACACATTTCTTACTTATTTGTCAAGAATTGATTTCTACTTCAAACATTGTGCATCTACATGAAGTGCAATGTTCTAAAAAAGTGGAATTCCAATGATGAACCATTCTTGGAAGGGAACATGTTCGTTTCTAGGGTATACCATACGAATACAATTTAGGTCATTTTAACCTACATTTAAAGTGTCGTCTTATGTAAAAAAAAAGTACACATACATGTGTTTTAACAATTTCATTGTGTAAACTGAAATGATATTTTGTTTTATTGAAAGAAGACTTAAAGGAACCTTAAACTATGTAAACAATTAAATACTATATACTCACACACACCCTTAATATAGCATTAAAATATTATGGTGTAATTAGTCCACATTACATGTTGACTGAATTTTGGGAAATCAATTTGTTGATAGATATAATAAAATTAAGTTGTTTATAAAATTTGATTTTTATCCAAAAATATGTAGAAAGAGGGATAACTCCTTTGACATTTCAAGTTAAATAAGACACTGAGTTAGATCCCTTTTCAACAAAAATATTAATATTGTGAAAATTAGCGACATCAATCAACCAGACTTGTGAGGGATTTATTAGGACCCGACACTCCAAACCACAAAGATAGTGTAATGTTTTGCAAAAAAGCAAATTGCAATTTAAAATATGCAAGTACTAATAGTTGTAGAGTGTTTCGGCAGTTATGTCTGCAAGAATAGCTGATGTTTATTTTAAGTGAGACCTGATTATCTCGTCGCTAATGTTTTTGTGCTTGCTGAATGCTATAATAGGTCGAGCATCAAAAGAAGATTTGCATTCAGAATTCCTAAGTACAATATCCCAATACTTTAAAATTCGCTTTTTGAGTCCTTTAAGGCAAGGATTAAATTTAGAAACCAATACCGTAGGGTTACGTAGTGCTTGCTTTGGAGTCTTTTTGAGGATGAGTTTTGTTCGATTTGTGTTTGTTGTTTCTTTGATAATTGGGTCGATTTCTTGGGGAGAGTAGCCCCGCTTTGACAGATGCGCCTTAAAATCATTGAGTATAGCATTCAAAATTGTAGGGTCGGTAGTATTTCGTGCATGTCTAATGCATTCTCCTTTAATGAAACCTTTAAACACAGATGGGCTATGAGCGCTCTGTCTGTGTAGATATTGAAAGTTGTTTGTAGGTTTGATAAATGACTTGATGTCAAGCTTGTTAAAGGTTTGAAATATGGGGCCTTTGTAAACTGTAGTATCAAGAAAATTCACAGAAGATGGTGATACTTCAAACGTTAATTGAAGATGCTTGTGACAATGATTGCCAATTTGAAAAAAAAAAATCCTCTATTTCCTCTGTGGTGCCATTGAATATAATAAAGCCATCATCCCGATATCTTCCATGGAACACAATTTTGTTTGCATGACGAAATTGTGTAACAATATGCTGTGTGATTTGATACATTCTAATGTCACAAATTTCTGGACTTGGAATTGCACCCATGCTTGCTCCAATGATTTGCTTGTAGAATTTTCCGTCAAATTCAAAGTAATTGTTTTCTAAAACGCATTTCAATAATAGCGTTAGCTCCTTGGGTGTGGGATAAGGAATGTCTGATTTAATTTTATTAGCCTGTGTGTAAGCCTCGTGCACCGATGAAAGAAGTTCATTGAATTCCATGTTTGTGTACATGCTTGTCACGTCATAAGTAATTAATAATGCGTTAGGTGGCGGCGTGAGGCTTTCAATTTTGTTGATAAAGTCCGCAGTATCTTTAATATACGTTGATTGTTTTTGTACGATAGGGACGAGAAAGTGATCGCAGTACTGTCCTATTTTCCTTGTCGGCGTGTTGCATTGCGCGATAATTGGTCTACCAGGTGGTAATTTTCTGATGCTGCAATGACCGTTCATTAAAGCGTTGTAAATGTGTTCAGGAATTTTGTGGGGTTTTGGTAGAAGATAAAGATGACCACATTTTAATGACGGTTTATTGTCATTCAGAAACTTGTAAGTTTCTTTGTCTAGTGACCCATTTATATGCATTTCCGAAAGTATATTTTGAATATCATTATGCAGCTTGAGCATGTTCGGTTCAGGTACTTGCATATAGTGTTTGGATAACAGTTGTCGATGTGCTTCTAAGACATACTGATCTCTGTTCATAATGACAATGGTATTACTTTTATCTGCTTTTCATATAACGATGTCGTTGTTATTTTTAAGCGATAAAATAGCCGCTCTCTCAGATTTAGAGATATTCGATCTCGTGTTTACAATTTCCATTGAGGAAAGTTCAAGTTTTGTTTTATCTATGTAATCCTCGAGTTCTCGGCAGGCCAAAAGGCGGCATAAACCCAGACTTTGTTTTAAAGGGGTGAATCGGCGAGTTGTCCCCGGTATCAAAGTGGAATTTGCATCTGAGTTTTCTTGCAAATTCGTCAAAGTCTTTGAGAAGTAAACGCTTAGCGTTGTTATTTTTTGGCGTAGGAATGAATTTTAAGCCTTTGCTCAAAAGTGAGAGCTCGTCTTTGGATAGCGTGTGTCGTGATAGGTTTAACACGAGCTTGTCTCCTATGGCCGTAGATTTTTTACAGTGAGCCTGATAAGCCCGTAAATAATTACACGTGCGTTTCACGGTTTTGTTTTGTTTACTCCGTCTATTTAATCGTCGAGCCATTTAAATAGAGGAGCTGCGTGTGTACAATAACAACAATTAGTGTGTAGGTTAGGTAGGAATCCGTCTAATTACCAATGTGTGTTGGTAGATGATATTTTGTTTTATTGAAAGAAGACTTAAAGGAACCTTAAACTATGCAAACAATTAAATACTATATACTCACACACACCCTTAATATAGCATTAAAATATTATGGTGTAATTAGTCCACATTACATGTTTACTGAATTTTGGGAAATCAATTTGTTGATACATATAATAAAATTAAGTTGTTAATAAAATTTGATTTTTATCCAAAAATATGTAGAAAGAGGGATAACTCCCTTGACATTTCAAGTTAAATAAGACACTGAGTTAGATCCCTTTTCAACAAAAATATTAATATTGTTTGTTTAATTTAAACAAGTATTATGATGAACACACAGATAAATAAACATGTTTAAATTGTGTTCACTATTACACTGTTTTAACAAGCAAGTGGTAACATATTTGACTAATACATAGTGAACGTTCGATCAAGTTGATAATGACAAACTGTGATCCATCAAAATAAATTACAGATGGAAAATGTACGATTTGTTGATGACACAAAATATAAATGAGCTTTATTATGGTCTAATCAATATTTAATATATTTTATATATCATTTATGAATGCAGTCATCTATATATAATTACAACCGTGCAATACTTTATAGAAATTTATTGAGCAATACCTACTCTATTGAAGACTGTTGAGTATTTCTTAATAATCAATTATATCAAGTTTGCATGAAAATTCATTATATTCAAATTACGCAGCAGACACGCTTAATTTGATGACCACGAACAATTTAACGTTATATAAATGTCAATATGTACCGTGTCTCCATAATGTCCGTCAACAAATTAATATCGTTGAGTTGAGTTCATTAAGACGCAATTTTAAGTTCATATATATTTTTTGCATATACATACATGATGTGTAACATAAACCATGAATGCATTTACTATCCTATATTGAAACATAAACCCAAGTTTGGATAATCATTGATAGCTAAATAACAAGAGTCTGTATTACAGTCCATGAGAGTCATACAAAGGTCAATTTAAGTTGCGGGTGTTAAGGAAAGTGACTAGCAGCATGTGCACGTTTTTGCAAACCCGTAAGAATAATATCAAACAATAAAACAATCTTTTGACAATAATGTATTTTTCTTTATCGAATATGTTGCTATTTGTAACAAAATAATCGTATGAACATTTGAATTTTTGTTAATAAACAAAACAATGCAGTAAAAGATAGTTTTATTCAAAAGACAATTTTATCACAGTAAGCATTTAGTTCAATTATACTAAGGACATGATGGCAAGGCATAATATAACACTCGCAAACAGATTTCATCTCTATTTTATATCACTTCACAACAGAAATAAATAGAGTTGCCTGAAAACACATTCAACGTTACATTCAAGTTATTTGTTTACAGAAAGAACAAACAAAAATGTTTGTAGCTTGAGATAAAACTTGCCTAAGTTTTACAAAATAATCTATCAGTATTTGAAATATCATTAGTTTTTCTTGTAGGAAGTGATGGTTGTCTTTAAATTGGTAAATGTAAAACGCAACAAAAAATATCACAGATTCTGGACTTTTTCAGACAATTATAAAAATGATAAACAATTAATATCTATTATAAAAAAAACTTAAAAAAAAGAATCTGACTGCATAAAACAAATTCTTCAAAAAATAAAATACAGTGTATAATTTTTTATCAGAAAAGTATTTTTCATTAAACCTGACTAAAATTGCTTTCATTTTTGTAGTTGCTCTCAATGTTTATGGTGACCTTCCACAACAAATAAAAAAAACTAAATTGTTCTTGACTCTGATTTTAAAACAAATATTTTTTTGATAATTCGAAAACAAACAAAATCAAACTTCTAATATACAAGAAAACATGCTTGTTCTAATGTTTTTCGAGAGAAAGAAAACATTTTTCTTCTTCAAAATTCGCTTAAAGACGTCTTAATAATAATACAAAAAGCACTAAGAAAATATCAATCTTGCAAACATTCTCTGGATATCATCATACTGTTGTACACAGATCCAACTAATTTCACCTTTGACCAATGACCTCAAAGGTCAACATCCAAATGTTGTAAAAATCCCCAACTACTACTATATCAGGCATATCTTATCAAAAGAAAAAAAAATATCAAAAAATGCACTATCGAAGAATACACCCAAAAGAGGTTAAAATGAGCGTGAATAATAAAAAAACATTGAAAGATTAAATGCACATGTGTTTGTTGTTTAGTCAAATTATTTTTTTTTACAAAAATACACAATATTATTTAAAAATATTGAAACAATTTTTATAATTAAAAAAAATTATTTTTTACATGGTATGCCCTGTTTTATTTTAACACACACCCTAACTGATTTACATTAATGTTTATTCATGAGATGCTAATTATTGTTCTACTTCAGTGGAGAGATCATCTCTCTGACGTGCGGCTGGGGGGTGGGGGATCCTCTCAGTGATGACCCAGGGGGGCTCCTAGGGGGTTCTGAAATAAAATAATCATATGTCACACACAGTTCAAATATACAGGTTTATCAATACAATAGTTTCATACATAATTTACGCCTAATTATACAGTATCTGTTTTACAGTAGATGTCATTAGGTGAAATAGACCACAGACAGAACTAATAATATATACTATAAATACACAAATTTGTAAGTAACATATTTCTCTTAATTTTCTTTCCAATATTGCAACATGATGTTCACAAAAAAGGCTAAATATATGAACATGAGTAATAACACATAATTTTTACATGTTGATTCATGTAACATGCTATTTTGAAGCAATGTACAATGTACACTAGTAATGTGATAAAAAATGTGGATTACACTGTAATTAACTTACACAGTATATTAATATCTAATCAACCCTTCAATCTACATGTTACATACATGTAACCCTTTTGTCTAATGTAACATGCTCAGGTAAATGAAACACCTTAAACTGGTGAAGCAAGAATAGTGCTCTCTGTCTGATATAGGGGATGTGTAATGATGAGCGTAGCAGGAGAAATTGACATTTAACATGACATTAGTCCGAGATAAAAGGGATACAATGTGTATTTATGAATTTAAGTCAGCTTTCCTCAACCCGTTAACCGATAGAGTGAGAGATCACCTACCTTTGTTAACCAATGGAGTGAGAGATAACTCACCTTTGTTAACCAATGGAGTGAGAGAATACCAACCTTTGTTAACCAAAGGAGTGAAAGAATTCCCATCTTTGTTAACCAATATAGTGAGAGATAACCTACCTTTATTAACCAATGGAGTGAGAAAATACCCACCTTTGTTAACCAAATGGAGTGAAAGAATACCCACCTTTGAATGGTCCCTGCTCCGTGACGTCCTGACCAGAGATTGGAGGTAGAGGGGGAGTGTTGGACATGGACCGCCGAGTCGACATCTCAGAGTCGCTGAGTCGGACTCGCTTGTTTCCTGCACTGTTGGTCACGGCTCGAGATACTGGGGTGGTAGTCGGCACGTCTTTAGAACCTAGATATATAATATAATAGCATTCTGATTAGGTCAATACACGGTTTATAGATCTGATTACAAAATTTCGACCAAGGAACATATAATTACTCATATTTGTTATCATCTCATTTTTTGTTTAAAATCTATGTCACAATTATGCTAAATCCCTTTCCAATTGTTGCAATTTGTAATTTCAATTGTAATTCTCTAAATGATCATTATAAAATCCATTTAGTGTGAATGCTCAACACTCCCATTTTTTACTGATACAATGACATTGACACAGTCTATCAGTTCATGACCTTGAATGTTATTGTCATTTTAACTTTACAAGTACATAAGACTTTGACCTTGATCTACCTTTGAATGACCTTTGTCAATTTGTGAGGGTGGGTTGGTTAACAGTGACATAAGACATATGAATAACCTTTCTTGCCAGTATGGGTCGATTAATATAATATGTGACCTTGACCTACCTGTGAATGACCTTGGCCTATTTGTGTTGGTGGGTCGGTTGACGGTGACATAAGACCTGAGGTTGTTCTGTGAGGCGTTGATTAGCCGGTCGTCCGTCAGGCCCGGGGATCCATACTTTGTACTGTGTATGACAAAAACAGTGTTACCCTGATTGTACCACAGCTATACTGTGGAATCATTAGATTTCGTGGTGGCTCAATTTTCGTGGAATTCGTGGGTACCTCTCATCCACAAATTAACATCCTCCACGAATTAATAAATTAGGGTAATAAAGTCATATTTCCTTTGTAGGTTTAAGAGGATACACGAAATAACGTCCCAACGAACCTGTAAAATTTAAGCAATCCACGAAAATTGGCCCCCACGAAATTTAATGATTCCACAGTATACAACATGGTCCATACTTAGTACTGTGTATGACAAAAACAGTGTTACCCTGATTGTACCACAGCTATATACAACATGGTCCATACTTAGTACTGTGTATGACAAAAACTGTGTCACCCTGATTGTACCACAGCTATATACAACATGGTCCATACTTAGTACTGGGTATGACAAAAACAGTGTAACCCTGATTGTACCACAGCTATATACAACAAGGTTCATACTTAGTACTGTGTATGACAAAAACAGTGTTACCCTGATTGTACCACAACTATATACAACATGATCAATACTTAGTACTGGGTATGACAAAAACAGTGTAACCCTGATTGTACCACAGCTATATACAACAAGGTTCATACTTAGTACTGTGTATGACAAAAACAGTGTTACCCTGATTGTACCACAACTATATACAACATGATCAATACTTTGTACTGTGTATGACAAAAACAGTGTAACCCTGATTGTACCACAGCTCTATACAACATTATCCATACTTAGTACTGTGTATGACAAAAACAGTGTTACCCCGATTGTACCACAGCTATATACAACATGATCCATACTTAGTACTGGGTATGACAAAAACAGTGTTACCCTGATTGTACCACAGCTATATACAACATGGTCCATACTTAGTACTGGGTATGACAAAAACAGTATAACCCTGATTGTTCCACAGCTATATACAACATGATCCATACTTAGTACTGTGTGACAAAAACAGTGTTACCCTGATTGTACCACAACTATATACAACATGATCCATACTTAGTACTGGGTATGACAAAAACAGTGTTACCCTGACTGTACCACAGCTATATACAAGATTATCAATATTTAGTACTGGGTATGATAACAATACAGTGACATCCTTGCCTAATGTATGATGTATGTTATATTGAATCATCTACACATTAAATAATCATACAACAAAAAATCAAATAAGCAACTTAAATAAAAAGATTAAGTACAAATCAATTAAGAAAAGATAATTTTTACAACTTCGTTTTTTTAAGCTTTTTTTTCTAATCAAAGTTAACAATGAAAAATACCAATCATTTTAGTCAAAATTGCTCTAAGTTTTTCAAATTTCCTAGGCAGTTTAAAAGCAATTTACAGCCTAACAGCTATAGAATATTCATAATTTCAAACATGTATATTCTCATGCGTCCTGTAGACCCCATATTTACCTGATTGTGTTCTGACCAATCAGCATCCTGTTTATATCCAGCTCTAGGATGCGTGGTGTGTTCATGGAGTTCATTGGATCAGAGGGATCGCCCCTAACAAGCGATGTACTCATCTGAAATTCCATCAGAAAAAAATTACTTAACATGTCTCAGTGTACATGTGAGATAAAGCATCATCTTTGTGTTAATCTGCAATCTCAGGTAATTGTACCAATGAATGAAAACTGTATCTATTTTTACAACATTACTACACTATGATTGTCACTAAAATCCACAAAAATCAATATTTTTGTATGGGGAAAAAAATGTAAATATTGCATTTGATCATGTGACCAACCAAATTCATATCTCTGAAAACTTTTCAACAATGTTTTTTATTTCTTAAAGAAATATATGTGACCTTCAGAGCAGTTTAAATAGTGGTACCATATAGCTCAGTCAGTTGGAAGAGCACCTTAAATTCCAATGGATGTGTTATTATTTGCCTATTACAACAATTCAAATACAACAACTCAAATACAAATACAACAACTTAAATAAAATACAACAACTTTAATACCACTACTCAAATTCAATGGCTGTCACTATATGAGGGCAGTAAAAGTCAGAGCTGTGTTAAAAGAAAGTGTATGTTTATACAAAAATGAACCTAACTACAACTTACATTCCATGTCTGTCGTTGTACGGCGGTGTTATAATTCAGAGCGGAGGATCCCATCAGCCCGGTCTCATCTCCTTCCAGGGGGCGGAGAATCTCCCTCCTGAACAGTGGCTGCTGAGGGGGGTCCAAATTCTACAGAAATAGACGGCCTCAGTGTAACAATGTTATATGATGTTGTACAGAACAAAGACAGCCTAAGTATATCATTGTCATATCGTGTTGTATTCTAAAAACCAACCAACATCATGCAAAACAAAAATCATCAAAGAACCTTCACAGATTAGCGTATCATTTTGTGAATATAAAAAATACCCAATATGTTGCTCCTTGATATCATCGTCTTGCTATAATATTAAAAACTTATTATTTTTAACAATCAACAGCTGGTGACTGACCTGGTGTAGCTGTCTGGTGATTCCTCGGATGTTAGAGGCGGGGGTGGGGGCGGGGGCAAAGGAGCTCATCTCCCGGGACGGAGACACGGTCTGGTGGTGGGGTCGTGTGGGGCGGGTAAGCTTCCCCGCATAACGCTCCTTTATCTCCCTAACAAACAGACAGATAAATGTAGCAAACAGTGATAGAGTCACAGTTCATACACAAATAGTCACATATATAGAACAAATTACAGGGAGATATACACAAGTAATATCATTGGACATGAATTGTTTCAATTCCTTATTACCTGCCACGAATTACATACAGACAGATTAGGTCTCACATTATTACAATTAAGTTGTTAATGATTGATTTTTGAATGCTTTCAGTGCATTTGATAATCCTGTCTATATATTACAATATCAACAAGAATGAATTCTTACATTTCCCAATGTATGACATAAAAAAAGTTTCATTATAACATGGAATCATTTGAAATATAAATGGTTATCTGTCTTGCAACAATGAAATAAACTGTTTCTAATTATTTCTGTAGATTTTTGATAAGCTATAAGTAAAATCCAGTCATATTGAGTAATATGCCATTGCAGTTGGAGGATTGGGATTAAATATGCTTCAAGATCCAAGTTCCAGTAAAACTTGAGGCATGCCAAGACTTAGATAAGTATATGATCAATGCATCTGTACCTTTGCACAAAATAATGTGGCTATGATTGTCAAATTAAAAGTATGTTCTGGAAATGAAAGTAGTTGTGGTTAATTATGGAAAATGAAAGTAGCTGTGAAGATGATCGATTATAAATGACTAGAGCTGACGTGTGTTCACAAAATATATTTAATTGTTGATTCAATGTGACTCAAAAACTGTGCGTTCACAAATCACCTTTGATTGTTCATTTAAGGTGAATGGAACTGGGTGTTCACAAAATATATTTTAATGTTCATTTAAGGTGATTCATGAACTGAGTTTACAAAAATTCTCAATATTTCATCCAAGGTGCAGTTTAGAGTGTGTCACCCATCACGGCAGAATTAAATTACCGCTCGAGTGTCAATGCTCCATATGAATATCTACCGTTAAAAAAAACACATCAGAAAATTAATGAACATTCTGAACCAAGGTGTGCCTATTTACACACATTGAGGCTGCCAGCCACTTGATAATAATAATTTTGTTAACAATTCTGAGATTCCCCAGTCCTTCATTACTACTATTGTCTCTTTGATCCAACATTATCTCTTCCTTTCATATTGTATACAGGGAAATATTCGCCCCAGTTTTATTTTTGCCCCTATCGTCCTCGTTGTCATTAGGTGAATTCAATTTTTGAAATATTGAAATGTGATCAATATCTAGAAGTTGGACCTAACCCCTACGTATTTGACATATATAATAAATAAGTCAAAATTTCCCAATTATGCATATCAACTAGTAGTGTTGTTTTGTTTTTAATTATAATGATCCTAGCCAAGTTTATACATTAATTTTTGCTTCATTGGTAGAATTTGCAAAAAAAACATGTAAAAACTTGTTATAAATGTACCATAGAGCGGAGCTAGCTACCACATTGAGAGTAGGTATTGGAATAATATAAGCTTTTGAATGACAATATATTTTATAATTAGACTGATAAAGATGTGAGGAATTAAGTCAAATTGTAATGTAGCAATATGATATATATGGAATGACAACAAAATAGTGAACAAGCTGTTCACTGCCTGAGGAAAAAAATATTTGACCATGCATATTAGTGCTACAATGTACACAGGAGGTCTAAAAGTTGATAAATAACTTGAAATTTTAATAATACGAAAAAAATTAAATAAATTAATATATAATTGAACATTGACAAACAAATTTGTTAAAATGACCAAATAGTTAATTTATGTGCATAAAGTCATGCATCTTACTCCAACAGCTGGGTGTAATCTGCATCTAAAGGACTGCATCAGAGAAAAACACAACTTAGTTTTTATAGTATTTAACAGAGCAATGGAGGAAAATACTACATTTTAAAAAGAAATTAACTGACTTTTCCATCTACCTCTCTCCATCACTTTTTCATTGTATTAACACCCCCCCCCCCCCCTCACCAAACCCTCGATAGAAGTACTTGGGTTAATGAGTAATATTTCAGACTCTTGCTCTATATATTCTATACAACTACTCCCATCTGCCACTACATAACATTTATAGATTGTCAATTCTATTTACCACCCACTGTACAAGAACATTGGTTTGATATGGAATATACCATACTACGGTTGTATGGTTTCTAATTATATAACATTTATAGAGTAACTAATCTATTTACCTCCCTCTGTAAGAGTACATGGGTTTGATGAGGAATATCCCAGATTCCTGTTCTATGGAGTCCAGAGTTTCCATCAGGAGGTTAGCGAGTCGCATCCTCTCGGAGCCCATGTCGTCCATCTTGTCCACCCAGCGCTTAGCCCGCTGAAAAAATAGAAGACAGATAAAATGATGCATGAACATTTCAATCAGTTTTGTCACAATACCTGCAGTACTGCTCTATTATAGTACAAATTGAAATAATTTGGCAACGTTTTAGTTGGTAGGTAATAAAACAATTGCTGTTACATCATACTGTGGGATCAATAGTTTTCGTGGTGGCTCAATTGTCGTGGTATTCGTGGATACCTTTTATCCACAAAAAAAATCTGCCACGAATTAATAAATTAGGGTTAAAAAGTCATATTTCCTTTTGTTTGTATAAGAGAATACACGAAATTTCGTCCTCTTGAACCTCTAAATCTTTATCAATCCACGAAAATTGGCCCCTGCAAATTTTAATGATTCCCCAGTATTCCAATGTCAATTTGCCCGGCAAAAATGTAGTACCTCTGTCAGTGTCAGTCAGGGGATTTTTTTTACTGTAAATAATTATGCATTAAATCTGGTGTTGAAGCTTCTCGTCGCATGCATATTTTTTTTACATACATTATCTGCGTAAAGCTCAGCTTTCTCTAAAACAAGGACAAATAACGTTTTCTTTCTAATTAATAAGTCTTCTATTACTGTAGATTCCTTATTTAACCCAAGCACTTAAATGTGCGATTCAGTTGTTTTGCATCAAATTGCAAAAATATGACATCTTTGCTTGCCTGTATTAGTTCTTAATGATAACAATCGGTTTACAACAACAGTAATCATATCTTACTTTGTTCTGTAAAGCCTCCATTTTGTCCAGAATATCAAACACATCCAGACTTTTGCTCTTCTTAACATTTATGTGATAGAGCAGAAAATATATTGATATGACTTTAAACATCAACACAAACACTATCAAACTGTGCTAACGCACAGTGATCAATTTGTCTGCATGGCCTGCTGTGTTATAGGATTGATGAAATCCTAAAATAAGCATCAGATTGATTGCTAAAATGTATTTACAATAAAATCATTACAATAACACTACAATGTTAAGGGGGCTACATGCCTTTAATCTCCTTCATCCTCTTATATTTACATTTAGTGCATATTTCCCCTTATGTTTGCATTTGAAATCTGCAATGTTCAATTTCCTATGAACACAATTTGCTAATCCATGCGCCATGAACACACATATAAACGTCTTCACGTGTTTTGAGTATACATATTTATTTTTGTAAGATTAAATGAAACATTCAACCTTACATAACCAATTTGATATGTACTTCTGAAAAATAATCATTAAATTATATCTACTCCTTAATTAAAAAGATTTTTCTCTAGAAATTTTTGTCACTGTATTTTAGCCACGGTAGTGTACTAAAATGGCTGTTCCATGTATGTTTCATATCAATCAAGTTCAGAATTTTTAAACAAAAAAAATATAACAAACTTTCAATAAACATACATGTATAATTAAAATATAATGGATGATAAAATTCATGCAGGAGTTATCCTTTTATCAGATAAACAACAGTTCCTTTAAATTTAAGTTTAGCAGCATTAAGAGAGAGAGAGAGAGAGAGAGAGAGAGAGAGAGAGAGAGAGAGAAAGAGAGAGAGAGAGAGAGAGAGAGAGAGTTTTTGTGATCGGCTTCGGCCGATCACAATTGTGTCCATATGAGGCATCCGGCAAATGCTTCCACGTGCGCACACATTCCGCTTGCATAAGTAGTTTTAATAAAAACTTGAAGTTTGGTTTAGTAGTTATGTAACATTTTACTCAGTTTTATTTAAATTCATTTACCTTAAGAGATGCAAACATAAATAAAATACAGTTCGACCTGTTAATTCAAGAATGCACATTTTGTCTCACGCGTGAGAATTTCGATCGAAAGATTCATTCAGTAATGCAGATGACCTCGATGAACTGACCTCAATCATAGGAAGATGCTCCATGAACTGACTTCAATCTATTGATTTATAAACAAGGTTACGTTATAATGCGACCTCAATAGCAAGTTATGATGACATTCAATGTTTTTCAGTCGCATTAAATTATTCTAATACAAATCATTCTTTCTATACGTGTTATTGCTCTTTGAAGAGCCCTACTCAGTATTCTAAAGAAAAAGATACATTGACATTTAATAGTTACGTTAAAAATATAAACTAGACAAGGAGTTTACGGACGGCTTTCCCCAAATATATTACAAAAATAACTTTGTTGACGTTTATAATGATGAAATTATGGTGTACAGATTCAAAATATTCTGTATTATGTAAAAAAAATACAGTACTTTTTTAATTATTTTACATAAAACTGATCATGTTGATTGCTTCTAGCTATCAATATATCATTATTGCCGATCATTCATTTAAAAGGAATACTTGTTTTACCTGTTGCCCCACTCCTTCAGAGGGAGGTCTTGCTTTACCAAGGGCAGTTAACTCCCGCTGTAACTCGTTGATCGTGTCCTGCATCTCCATCATCACCACGGTGTTGTGTCTCATTTGTTCCTCGTGCTTCCTTGACTCCTCATTCAACTGTTGCTGCCTGCAAAGTTTAATAACAATTAATTTGAATTTTAAAAAAATGAAACAACAACATGTTTTGTTCTCGTATTTTTCTTTCTGTAGGATAAATAAATGAAGTAAAAATATAAATGTAGCAGAATATAAGGCAAAAGGCATATGCGAAACATAAATGAAAACTTCTTCTCAGAGTTTGTATGATTTTTAAAAACCCTCTTTGTGTAAATTTCACAATAGCTCCAAAATCATAAAACAAGACCTCCACTACAACCACGAAAAGTGAAAACATAAATGAAAACTTCTTCTCAGAGTTTGTATGATTCTTAAAACCCTAATTGTGTAAATTTCACAATAGTTCCAAAATCATAAAACAAGACCTCCTCTATAACAACAAAAAGTGAAGACTCACAGTTTCTCGTGGTTTTGCAGCAGCTCTTTGAACGCCAGATTATCGGATGAGGCACTCTGAGGGACTCGCGTAGAGAAAGACTGGTTGCTCCCCCTGGTGGTGGTCTGTCCCCGCCCCGAGTCTGTCGATCCTCCCTGTTCTGGAGTGTGTTCCTAGTCTGGTCCCTGGGGACAAGCATTCCATGAGTAAGGATACCAGAGGCTCGCGGTCGATGTACAGCATGCTGCCGAGTACACTCGTTATCTCCTCTAGAGCTAGGCACGGACAACAACTCCTGATGACTTAAACTCAAAAAGATATAAATGGCTAACTGATAAACAAATTAAATCTAGAGAATGTGCAGTAGAATAATTCTTGATGACTCAAATTCAAAGAGACTGTGAATACAATTAAGCTAGAAACAGAATATATTACTGACATAAAACTGATTATGATGAAAAAGCTCATTACTCTTTACAAGTGCATAATATACAATCAAGATCTATCCTAATCAAGTTCTATGTAATTAATACATATTTTTTTTTAAATATTCACTTATAAATATCCGGCAAACTTGCTATACTCTTTATCATTCATAAATAAAGTTCATTATCAAGTTCAACAAAACTCACTTAGTAAATGTTCTTGGTCATGCTCTTTAATTGAGGCTGAATTTGTGTAACAAGAGAACTCGGTAGGAGCAGTTCTTTATTACATGTACTTAGACATTCATCTGGAGAGGGTACAAACCTGAGACATAAAAATAAATGATAATCCAGAGTTCTCATTAATATTTAGAGTAGGTGGAGGAAAAAAAATAGTAGAAGTCACCAATGCCGGCCGAAGGCCCAAACTGAGGGCCAGAGGCCCGATAGGGGTGAGTCAGAGAGGGGCTATACCGACCCTAAAATGTGCTACTACACCACTAAGCGTTCACAAAACGAACTGTACCGTGCAAAAAGCGTGCAAGATAATTGATTCAAGACACGCCTCAAAACGGACAAAAAAGCGTACCGTACCGTGCAATAAGCGTGCAACTTCCTTATAGGGCATATTGACCTAATGTCTTTTAATGAATACAGACGTATATTATTGCTTACCAGATAAGTTCAATATTTTGCAAGATTTTATAAAACACATTTTAAGATTTAAAACTGTTATTTTTTATTAAAACAGTTACAAATAATCATTTCTTTGGTTTTCGACTAAACTTGCATCGACGAATTCTTAATATTGTAAACTATTAATGTTTACACAATTCTTGGTACATTTGTAATACCATTTTGATTATTTTTATAATATGTTTGAAACATTGGGTACAAATATGCTGGACTTTACATAGCTTTAAGAGAGAGAGAGAGAGAGAGAGAGAGAGAGAGAGAGAGAGAGAGAGAGTTACCTGAGATGTAAAAAAAATAGCGTATGTTAAGAGGGAGTCTACGAGAAAACCATGCAAAAGTAAAAAATAATTATCCAAGACACTTTAAAAAATGGCATTTACATTTATATAATCTTAAAGAGGATGATCATAAATATTTGTAGTAAAAAGATAAATGGTGGATGTACCCTCATATTTAAGATATCCTCAAATCTATTTTTAGCTCTCCCCATTTGGCTAAAATTGAGTACAAAATGAAACTTTTACAACCCCTCACATAATATCAACGAACACAAAAAATTCATGTACTTTTGTTGTCTTTAAAGAGTAAACAATTATAACTATCCATAAAAACCATTATTTTGTTCACCATGTGGTTCTTTGGGGGAATCCCAGTAAGTTTTTTAAATAGAGTGAATACCTTGACTTTAATGTATCCGACTGTTGAATAGCTATATGTCTGATACAACGGATAAATAATATTTTTAATTTGTTTATATAAATTAAAATTATTTTGTTTACCATTGTTTCAAAGGAATTTGTTGGATTTACTGTAATTTACAAGATATCCAACTTTGAAAATCAGTGGAAAATGTTATGAAATTATCTCCCTTTGTAAACTCTTCAGTAAGTGAAGGGGGAAAACACCTATTGTTTACATGGAGGGAAAATGTCGTCTGGTGGGTGTTGCTTTGGCACAGCGACAGATTGTAACAATAATGTGATATATAATTTAAAAGACTGCGTGAAAACAACATATCACCATTTAAGATACCTGAATGCGAACTCTAAAGGCATAGACCTGCCAGAAAGTTATTTAATCCTGTGCAGAGCTGGTGTGAATGTTATTACTGCAGCCCATCTAGACCAAAATATTTGCAAGTTTCACAGGGATTTTCTTGGTGTGTATTGGAAGCGAAGCAAACGATCATGTACACATCCATTTCATGGAAATTCAAAATCAAAGCCAGACAGAGGCATCACCCCAGTAATGAGTAGAGAACTATGGCTGCGTCTTCAACTCTCAGTTCCCATAGGCGAAGGTATATATTTTTAAGAATTGTTTCCTTGCATTTACAAATTTTTCAAAAGCTCCATGCATAGGCTAAGTGTATGTATAGGCCTACTTATATTATGTCTATGTACTATATGTTAGGGTCCATTGTTATTTGTTATTCATAAGTTTACTTAATTATATTATAAGCAGGTATAACAGAATCTCATGATTTAAATTTTTAGCTTAGGTTGTATGTTGTTTCTGGTCCATTCATAACGCAGTCATCTTTGATTGTATACTTAGTCTCAAGATGTTTTTTTTTTTTTTGCATTACATTTTGCTTAGTTAATCATAGTTTATTGGACATTATCATAATTATTAAATACTCCAGTGTCCAAATGAATAAGAATGATCAAGATGATAAGATCATTATGTTTTTGGTTTTATTTAAAGCTGTATGCAGAACATGTGTTTCTAAACACAAAGCAGACCTCAGTCTTTGTGAACAAATTGTGGAAGAAATCAGAGGTAATTATTTTCAAATATTGATTAAGTATGACATTTTATGACAGTGACAGAAGGGATGGATCCATGATTTTCTCAGGGAAACAACTATAACAACTTTAACAATATACAAAGCAAATACTTGAGATAAGAAAGTTTTTAAAATTTATGAATCAAAAAGGCTTATCTGAAAGTAACCGGTACTGCATGGTAAAACATGTTCATCTTATCAAGCTATATACCCGGTACATTTATATGAACTTGTTATACATTTATAATAGTTAAATTAATACTAGTATATAAGTAATCAAATGATTACTATACAAGGACTTTTTTATTTATAGACAGAGTTCAACAAATGAGTAATCCACCATTACACCCAACTGATGATTTGCAAAGTTGCCTTTATGTCAATGGTATGGTTTAATTACATGCAAATAAATCCTTAAGACATGGTATTAAACAATAATAGTTTTTCCTTAGCCTTTCACACTACTTATGCAGATTTATAATAGGAAGGAACATTGAAAATGAAGCATATTTGATAGATATTTGTCAGCCCTGTAAAGGGATAAATAATTAAAGCTAATGTTGTATTTTTTATATGTTAAAACATTTTAGTGATGGTATAATTATAATAATACTTTAATTTTTTAGCTGATCCAGACAATGTTCCAATATCTGAGTCCAACCAAACTGACCATGCTGATGGTGAGTGTATAAAAACTGTAGTAATACTTGATACATCATATTTAACATTGTACTTTTAAGTAGTGATGTGCATCCTAATTTAATAAAGGGATAGGTGTTGGTTGTGTTAGAAGCTACTTTTTGACTTATTTAAATAGGTTATAATTCTTTAAAATGATATGGAAATGCAGGGCTCAACATTATAAAGTTTGTCTGATGTAAATCTCATTTTTAGATTGGACATGGTAGTTTCCATAAAACACTCAGAGTCAGCAGATTGAGTTGGAAAATTAAAATTTATTAAATTCACACAGTATAATTATTGAAAATATTAAGAATGACTCACCCCCCCCCCCCGGAAAAATAACTGTATCTGCTCATGTGTTCTTCATTGTGTAGCTGACATCAGAATATGTTTAGTTACATCATGGTTTTGAGTTCAGGTCATATTAATTGACTGTTTAGACTAATCAGATGACATGTTTCATAGAATTATTGTAATTATAATTATATATTATAATTAGACAAGATGAATATATTCCAAAATTGGGCCCTTAGAAGTCATATAATAATACTTGTACAATAAATACACAATATGCAGAATGTCCTGAATCATAATGAACTATAAACAAAATCGCTATACACTTCACTGACTTGTGTGCAGATGCATCAGTTGGAGAAATCCTGTGTACAATGTAATTGACAAATGGAAAAAAAAAATACACTAAAAGATGTGAACATAAACACCTATCATATAAATTGTGGGAATACACCACATAAGGTATTAAACATAACTTGAAACTGTATACTCAGTCTAAAGATGATTTTGCATCACATTTTTAGGTCACGTGAGTTACTCAGTGACCTATTTCTATCTGTTTATGTCCATCTTCGGCTGTTGTTCATCGGTTGTAAACTTTTGAACATTTTTAGCTTCTTCTCTGAAACCAATGAACTAACAGGGTTGTACCTAAGACCGAAGGGAGGGGTGGGGTATTTACCTGCCTATAATGATGTAATTACCCAGCTTTTATTGCATTTCGAACACAATTTAGCTATAAGCTACACCCTCAGACCCCCCTTCTACTTTTTTATTTCTTCCTTCTACTTCAATTTTTAGAGACAACCCCGAACTAAGTACATAGTTATGATGAAGAAGAACGCCTCTTCCAAAATTGTTCATGACCTCTGGGTCAGGGGTTCTGGTGTTAGGGCGGGGCTCTAATGATAACATATATATTTAAAAAATACATTAATTCTTTGAAAATCTTCTCCCCTGCTCCTAGCCAATGAACTAAGTATATAGTTATGATGAGGAAGAATACCTCTTCCAAAACTGTGAAATTCATGGCCCCTGGTTCAGGGGTTTTGCTGTTAGGGCGGGGCTCTAAGCATTATATAGTGAAATACATTGATTTTTAAAAAATCTTCTTTGATCCTGAATATAAAGCAGATGAACTATAAGTACATAGTGATGATGAGACAGTCCAAGAGTGACTCTTACAAAATTGTGAAGTTCATGGCCCCTGGGTCAGGGGTTCTGGTGTTAGGTAGGGACTATAAATGATTGCAGTAATTTTTTGAAAATCTTCTCCACTGTCAATCCTGTGTATTAATTCGATGAATTATGTACATAGTTATGATGAGGAAGAGTGCTTCTTTCAAAATTATGAATTTCATGGCCCCTTGGTCAGGGGTTTTGGTGTTAGGGCAGCGCTCTTATGATTATATAGGGTAGGGTGGTGTAATTTCACCTGATTATTTTTTTGTACTTAAGATTTGTTTAATTATGTCACTGTATGTTATGCTACAATTTTTTAAAAATTTTTAGAATTTAGAAAGTTTATTGGATTAAACAATCCCAGAATATCATTAATAGCCATGTAATTATAATGCACATGAATATACATAATTGCAAAAGCCACACTGCAGTTACTCAGGGGACCGATAAGCCCCATGGGCTTCTCGTTGAAAGCTTTGATAAGATATTCACTCCACTTTTTAACTGTTATATTGTCTTTATTAGTCATTAACCTTATAAATTTGTCTCACACGATTTATTTATTCTATGCGAACAGAAAGTATTCTGTACTGTTTTCCGCTCATTCAATATATTGTTAAACTAAAAATCCCCTCATGTGTAATAAACCCTCAAAGATGTAATACATTTTATTTTTTTACAGACATCAATATGTCAGACAGCGAAGCATTGCATTTGTCTCAGTCCACTGCTGCATCAAATTGGTCAGATATGCAAAAGTCTTCAAGGGAGAGGTACAATGATGCCATGCAAATGCTGACAAATGGCCACCTGGAGTTCCTTCGCTCTCAAGCAAGCCAACCTCTACAGGACTTGCAGTACTCAACCAGAGCATACTATGTGCGTCATGCAAAAGCTGCTTTTGAATTTATTTGTGACATCATACCTCCTGGTCAAGGTCATGATCTAGTTGATGAAGTAGTCTGCAGCTACAGATCAAGCAGCTCAGTGGTATCCCAACAAGATTCAATGACGGACACGGTAGTTGAGGCATATAAGAAGGCAGCAGACCATACAACTAGAACTCAGATTCTTTCCCTCATTGCCAATAAATATAGCAAAGCCACATTGTTGAAAATGATTGAGGGTATGACAATCCACCAAATTGATATGGCAAGAAAACATGCAGCTACCTACTGGCCTGGGCATTATGTTGATCCACCAAAGATTGTTCGAGTCAGAATATCAAAAGGAAAAATTCAGCATTTTATAGAGTTCATATCAGCTCCTATGTACCTCCATACAGTGGGTTTTGGTTCCAAACACTTGAAGCTCTCGTCAGGATTGGAAGTCAAAATACCTAAAGTAATCCGTACAATGATTGCATCAAGACTCATCACCGCATATGTTGCATATTGCCAGGACAATGATATTGTACCTCCATCAAGAGCCACATTATATAAGATAGTGAAAGTGTGTGCAGCATCACAGATGAAATCTTTACATGGTATTGACAACCTTGCCAGTGAAGGAGAATCAGGAATTTCCATCATTGAGAAAGCAGTGGAAAAACTATCTGAATTAGGACTTGATGAGTTAAAACTGAAGGACTTCAAGAATCAATTACAAGCTGTAAAATTGCATCTGAAGAATGATTTCAAGACACACCTTATCACAAAAAGCACATGCATTGAGCATTGCATGCAATATGCTTTATCTGATTCCCGTTGCGATCATGAACATTCAGAGACCTGCTCATCTTGTCACCAAGTGAAAAATGTCACCACTGAAATTGCTCAGTGCCTTAAAGGTGTCCACTGTGAAGCTAATGTGAAAGAGGAAATTCAACATGATGTAGACTTGTCATGTGAGAAAATAGTGAACTGGCGAAATCATTGCATAAGGACTGTGAATCAGGATGCATGTAAGAGAGATATTCTGAACGACCTTCGAGAAGATCAAGGATTTATAATCATGGACTGGGCAATGAAATATTTGCCACAGACATTCAGAGAAACTCAGAGTGAATGGTTCGGAAAGCAAGGGATCAGCTGGCATGTATCATGTGTCCTCGTACGAAGAAATGGTACAGAAGATGATGAACCATTAGACATTCTTTCCTATGTCCACTTTCTTCAAAATGGAACACAGGGATGGTTCACGGTTTCCAAAATTCTTACCCACACTTTGCAGATGCTTCATGAGAGTCACCCACATCTGAGAGAAGTATATTTACGCTCTGATAATGCTGGATGCTACCACTGTACCCCTCTTCTGGCATGCCTTTGGAAATTAAGGAACGATTCATTTGTGACAATCAGAGAGTATAATTTTAGTGAAGCACAATCTGGCAAAGATTTGTGTGACTCGCGCACAGGGAGTTGTAGAATGCACATCTTAAATTACATCAATGAAGGTAACAATGTCACAAATGTCTTTGAGATGAAAGATGCCCTTGAGAGTCATGGGGGAGTGCGAAATACATTCACTTCCATCATTGATGTTGATATGAGCACCCAGCCTGTACTGTCAGGTCAGCTTCAGATCCCCATAAGCCAGTACAACAACTTCACCTGTATGGACAGTGGTATTTTGGCATTCAAGTCTTACGGTTTCGGAGAGCAGCTTATTCCATCCGAAAAGCTTGAAAGTATTACAAAAAACATGATGGACATCCAAGAAGCTATGGTAAGATTTTAATCTTAAAAGTATCATTTGTTTTATATTGTTCAATTTACCGGTAATGTATATTGCGATTTTCATACATTTGAGTAAACATGCATGTAATACTTCTATTTTTTCACAACAGATTGTTGCAAACGCCAAACCACCCACTGACAAACCAAGACAAAAGAAAACTACAAGTCGTTTGCTGTCATGTTGTGATCCTGATTGTGTAAAAGAGTTCAGAAAAGAGAGTCAACTGCTAAACCACCTAGCTATTGGTAATCATGTGTACGACAATGAAGAGGCTGACAACATACTGGACACCTCGAAAAGAATGTGGGTGCAGGCATGTACCAAAATCAGATCTACTCAACCCATTGTTAGCATTGAAACAGATGATCGGAATGTGGCTGATGAAGTTTCATATGAAACACAGGCATATGCACTGAAACAAAGGAAGAAAAGTGCAAGATTTTCCAGTGCTGTGAAAAAGTTTTTGTTTGAGATTTTTGATGAAGGAGAAAAGACTGGTCGAAAGGCAAACCCATACACAGTAAGCAAGCAGATGCGATCAGAAAAAGACTCAGATGGGAAAAGACTTTTTAGTCCATGTGAATGGTTGACACATCAGCAGATTAGAGGTGTTTTAGCCAGTTTTGTCACAAAAAAGCAGAAACTGTCAAGTTCTACTTCACAGGCTAAGCGGTTACAGTTGCAGGAGGTCGGTGATGAGCAGGATGAACTTCTTGAAAATATCATCTGTAGTCTTCAGGCAGCAGAACATTTTGATACTGTTCAAGACATAGCAAATGAACTTGTGGATTAAATGCATTTGACTGGATTATATCGATCGGTATTGTTGGAAATCATGTTTACCTAATTTATACAAATATTGACATTATAAATGATAGGCTAGAAGGAATACTGTAATATTGAGTTAATTGAAATCTCCATAATTTACAAAGATATAAAATTTTACAATTTAAATTTGCTCTTTTATTCAACAATGTTGCAGAATAGGTTTTACTTTTGGATATCTTGTTCTAAATGTGATGGTGGGATAAATAATGATTCAAAATTGTTTGATATTTTACTATAGAGAGAGTTAATTGTGTACTCTCCAGTACTGACAGGAATTTTGTGACACAGATTTAAGTTAGTCCTTGGCCATTCTTGAATGCTTCTTGTGAGTAAATATATGTAGTTAGGTATCCTGTATGATTTTTAAAAGACAGACTAAAATTAATGACAACAGTGTTTCGATAATTATTATTTAAAATGCATACATGTATATAAGTTCCAGAAGTTTTCATTTTTTTGTACTTCTTGAACACATTCTTGTACACAATATTAATTAAGTTTTGTAAACATCCTTAGCAATGTTTGTTACATGTAAATGAAATAGACAAGTAGGTATGCATTAATACTGGTTTTGAATTAAATATGAAATTACTCTGAAATTGTGATTTTATGGAAAAAAAATTATGTTTAAAATCATGTGTGATAATTTATCATTCTAGCCTTAATTATTGATTTTCTAAGTTAATACATTTTCAATGAATATTCCTTTAATTATAATGTAATGAATTGTAATACCTTTTAGATGCAATTAATTACTCTAATAGAATTACTGTGTAAAGTACTGTTTTAAGCTTTATTTAAAGTGCAAATAATTGACTGTTGACCTTATCAAATAATATTTATCAACAATATGTATACAATACTGTTTATTTAATTAAGCTTAGCATTATTTTTTTTAGCAAAAATGACAACTTTTTAAATTTAATATTAAGAAAATAATGAGAGACAGTTGTGGGTCTTTTTATGATATTGTATTTTTATTTTTTTTTTTTCAAAACATAATGCACAGTTAAATTTATTACAAAAAACAGATTTTTATGTTGACCTTATCAAATGATATTACAATAATTTTTTTTTTTTAAATAACAGAGAAACATGTAGTTCCTGTATGGGTAAAAAATGGATTTGTTGATAAAAATGATGTATCTTTGTTTTAAGCATAGCTTGTTGCTTTTTTAGTTTCCGAAGAATTCCTTTTTAATGAAAATATGCTATTTAAAGACCTTCCAGAAAATACAAAAATTATTTTTTTCTAAAGTGTGTATCAGGTGTTATAGCTCTTAGAATTTTAATGAAATAAGATCAGTGAAATTCTATTTTTAGAACATTATGAGATTGTAAGAGTTGTCTCTCTTTGGTCCCTTCAGAATTTAAAATTTTATATGATGGATATGATAAACACTCTATATATGTATGTATGTCAAATATATTTTTTATTGAAATTTGTTTAAAATGAAATACAGCTACTCATTAACTTGGTATTTTCTTCATGATTTTCACTACTTTTTATAATTGTTGCTAATGGCAACCATAGGGGGTGCTGTAATCCATATCAATTACCAGATTTTGACCAAATTCACAGGAAATGCTTAAAATATATCAAAATTGATAATTATGATAAAAGAAACTAAAATGAAGAACCTAACATGAATAGCCTTCTGCATGGTTTTGTCGTAGACTCCCTCTTAAGAAATCAATAAATTATGCCTAAACAAGAAGTGAAATATATATTATTTTATATATATCCTTTTCAAATTAAAAAAAAATATACCCAGACCTAAATCACGCGGACCCAAAATATTGTATGGGCTCTCAACTGAACGTGAAGTTAAATTTTTATGATCTGAAAACGTAAATGGGTATCATTTAATCTATTTGTTCTTATATAAATTCAAATTAATTTCCCACACATATTTATTAATCAATTGATATATTATCAAAATTTAAAACAGTTTAAGTCATGTGCTTTTATTTCTAAACAGACGTGATGTTGTAACTGGCAATCCGATTAAAAGGTCGGGAGCTTGCCTGAACGCCTTATTTTCTGTTATCGGAAAAACCCTTTTAATATAACACCTTTTGATTTGTTAATTTATTTACAGCTAAACTTTAATCCAATTAAAAACGAGAGATGAAAACATTTCATATCATGTTTTTAAATATATTTGGATGTGCTGTAGTAAATGACAACCACATATTACCGGTGACTCGAATGAGTTGTACTTCAGCTACTTATGTTGCAATAAATAAAAAATAAAACACATTTTTATAATGATTAATTATAGATTAATACCTGTAATAAATCTTAGTAAATTGAATGCAAACTTTGAACAAAAAAAGACACGCATTCCATCAAGAAACATTCAACTTTTTTTTTCTGCATAGCTGGAAATGGCGTCGGGATTACGTGAACAAAAATCATTCTTGCTATTAACATTTACAGAAGCTGGTCAGAAAATCAACGGTCTTTCATATTGGGTTCTATACACAACTGGCGTTATTGTCTTATTTGTTTTTTGTTATCAGTTTTTTGTACTTTACAACTAACTCTGTATATCTGGACGCTTAAACATGTGTACATGAGATGCCGGTATTCACACCTTTCGACGGACACCTGTTGAAAACTCATCACAACCTGCCGTGTGAATAGTCTGAATTAATCTTACTTCTAGATCTACTTTGTTAGTTTGAGCTTTTCTTAATCTCTAAAAAAACAAAAGTACTGTCTGTAGATATGTACACAAACAACTACACTTCAGACTATCGGTGCATGGATCCGTAGAACAATTCAGCGACTCTATACATGCGGGATTTTCACAAATTCTGAACTTGTGATAAAAATATCAGTTACCGAGTGCATTTATGTACCAAATAAACTGATTAATTAAATAGATGACTGAGATATAATATTATTTTGCAAGTACATGTAAGCACAAAAACAGCTTTTTTAAATCTATCTTCATTCAATCCAATATGTGTGATGTGAAATATCGTCGACATTCTAACCGTCATGACCAATCTATTGTATCGTCTATTGTACACATTTTTAGTCATGGTGTTGAAATCGTCGTGAAAACCATGAGTCTAAAAAAAAATTAGTTAAATTCATACAAATAAAAATCTAACTACAAAACTGACCAGTCAGGAAGGGCTCCGCTATGACAATTAATATAGAGAAGTGAAAAAACTTTGAATGCCATCCTCTTTATATTAACAATGATGAAAAATAACTGCCCGGTATAAGATGTAAAGATCTGCAATATATAGGATCTCATGATTAGTAGTTGGATATGATTTTCATCCAACAATAAAAGTGGTTTTTTTTCTTGAGCCTTAGTGAGGGGATAAAACACACAAGTTGGATAAAAATCATATTATACTACAAATCATATAAGATTCTAATTATCCCATGTGTTATACACCACAATCAATGTTTACACTGTTAGTAAAACTCCACATTATTTTACTTCATTATGCCTACGCTAATCCCATTGTAAAGTCACAACTGTGGGATATAAAAAAAAATATCTAATGAGTCATATCCACGGGATAAAGGGGGTTAACATGGGATAAAATAAAATACAAGTAATATTCATTAAAATATTTACCTTTATATGCATTAAATCTGAGAGGGATTTTAAAAAGAAAACTGAATAATATTTTTAAAAAAAGTAATGTGTGGGGGTTCTTGTTTTCTTTCTATCTTTCTTTTTTTTGACTTTGTTTGTTTGTTTGTTTATCAGATTCTTTTCAAACTATACATGTATTTAAGCTCAAAAAGTATAATACAATCTTATTTCAAAAAATTACAGATCTATGTTATTATCAGGTAATCATGTAGTGATCAGGTTGTAAAGTGTCATTTAATAATCAATGATACTTAGGCTTTGCCTCAACTTCAAACAAACATCACTTGCAGACACATATCTAATACCTATAACAGATAAAGACAGACCTTAGATTTTCTGAGACAGGCAAGATAATTAATCTCAGAGGAATAATTGTCCTGCTCTTATCCATTTATTGAATTTAATGGGGGTTTACAGAAGGGATATTTGCAAGTACTATTCTTAAGTTTTGCTTTAATATAAACATAGCAACCAAAAACAACAACAACACCAAAACATCTATCCAAAAACTGATATGTAATCAATTTATTGTAATTCATATATTTTTTTTTATTTTACAGAATCTAAGTATTTGGACTAGAACGAAATATATTTTTTTTATCAAATATAATCCTTAAACTGCGGGGTAAAAATATAAGGGTGCAGCTCATGGAATGAGTTTAATTTGATTACATTAAAAAAAGAATGAAAATTATAAGTATCAATTGTATTTTTAAAATTTAAAGATAATTCCTGAATGTCCAAAAACTCTAAATAGCAACCTTGTATCTGCATAAAACAGGGATAACCTCTTCTAAATTTACAATAAGATTTTTTTTTCAGAAATGACAGAATGGGGTTATTGTCTAATTACCTGTTAAAAATAACAGCATTTAGGCAGAAAAAATATAATGAATAATTAAAAAAATAAAAAAAGTGAAATAGGATATCTTAAAACATATATTGTGTATGGTATTATAAACAAAATTAAGTATGAATACTATATTCTAAATCCATAATTCAAAGAATGAGAGAGAGAGAGAGATAGAGAGAGAGAGAGAGAGAAACGTGTGTTGATTATAAAAGTAGTATCACTGAACTATATTATTTACTTTTAGGTTTCCATAGTCGGTCAATTGAGCGGGATTTTACGTCAGGACTCCACGTGCTTCGCTTGTCAATCAGTTGAAGTATAACAGTACAGATCATGCCATGCGCAGCGTGCTACTTCGCTCCTCCTACATAGCTAGAAAAAAAATCATCGAATGAAAACGTTTTTGTTTAATGCTTTCTTAAATCCTTTTTAAAAGAGTGTTCCTTTTTGAAATTATTCAACAATAATTTCCTTCCAACTTCATGATTATAACTTGTACTGGCAATCAAAGTCTCTTTCTCTCGCTCTCGTATCATTTTTTAACTAGATAAATTCTTAATATATTTATCACTTTTAATAGTCATTTGTTGATAACCGAGTATTTTTCATATCTTGTTTACATCAAGTTTGTGAGGAAAACGGTAAATTAAATATAAACAGGTTAGTCAGCATTGATAATAATAGAAATAAAGCATAAAAAAATGTGCATGTGCAAAATGTCAGTTAAATCGTATGCGTACAGTGAAAAGAGGACACTAGTCCAACAAAATAATGAATATTGCCATTAAAAGCTATTGACTTGTGCATAATCAATTGTGTACATATCGTATAAAATATGTTACATGCATAGTTTAACGAAAAGGGACAAATAGACGCCATATTTTGACTATACACGCGATCTGATTTTTGATAAGAGAAGCGATGACGGGTTACATGTAGGTATAATGTGTATACGATTAAATGCAGAAAATAATAGAATTAATATTTAAATATTGTAAAATTTTTGGAATTTACACAAAGAAAAAGAGAATTTCTTGACAATGTTAAAATTCTAAAAGGGTAATTATTCTGGTTTGATACCACAAATATGGCTCAAAGTACAGAGACAGAGACTAGTATACTAATAATTTGATCTGCATCATGATGAAATATATCTGATCAGATGGGTACGGACTCTCTGTCAGCGTTATAAAGGGACAAAATGACCCCGCCGCCCTGGTGTCACCATCTCCAAAGTTATTTGTTGCACAAACCAATGTGTATACAACAATTTCTATCATGCAAGCCTTACAAATATACATTTATATCATTATTACATACATAAATACAAAATTAATTGAAATGATTTTTCAAGGGTGGGGTACATAAAAAGCACATTTACATGAAATTACATGTACTAATATGTATAACAACGTGTGATTTATGCAGTCAGAATAACATTTACGTACAAGATTTAAAAAAAACCCCAGATGCAGCTAGTCTAAATTAAAGAAATCGCATCATGTTAAAATTCTGCAACACTGACCAGTAAGCCAAAGGGAAGTAACTCTAAAAACTGATGTCTTGTTCTCTACACTGTTGACATTTTCAAGCATTTGAATCTTTAAAACTGCACAAAAAGCCCCCACCAAACTTATAAAATATTATCATGCAAATAAATATATTCCATATTCAGTGGACATGGGTCCCAGGTGTCACCCCAAGACTAGAAAGTGGTACCCATTCTGTTTCATGTAGCTCAACAACCTACCAGATGATGACACTGTTGACAGTGGATGTAGTCTCAGGGTGTGTGACGCAAACCTTCTTTTACATCAACCTCAGTGCACGAGACCACTTCAGGTTTGAAAGAAGACTGCGGACCTCCTCTGCAAGGATGGCTGAAAAATATGGAAGGCAGTATTTGATCCAAACCACTCTTTTGATCAAGCTGCGCAAAATCTGTACAAAAAATGGTGTGCTGAAAAATAAATCAGATAAGTTAAATTGGCATTGGATAGCATCATTTAATCTATTTAAAAAGACTATAGACACTTCTGAGAATTTAATGGTAATATAGAGCACACAAAAATAACATAATATTAGAAAAAAGTCTGAGTAAAACCTAAGTTTGGTCCAGATTCTATATTGAACAAATGGTCAGTCAAGATTTATCTCCAAAATCATGTATGATTAAAATAAATATACAAGCAAAGAACTGCAATAGTGGAGTGCAACACAGGTGATCAACAATTATTTTATCCAATTTACCATAAAACCCCACTTTTTGCCTGGCCACCGTTATTTTACCCTCTACACTCATACAGTATCAACCTCCCTTATTTTGAAAATGACAGCTACTTCCATTTTCAAACTTATACTTACCGAATTAAGTTTACTTCTACTTTTTAAAATGTTGTATCTGCTCTTTTCATTATGAAATAATAAAACTTTTTTTTCAATTTTAAGCTACAGGACATTTCAAAATAGGGTCTCTAAAGGGAAAAGAATACCAATTCATTTCCAATAGGGTTCAATGTTAACCTTAATACACCTGGCTAGTTTGTTATTATACTTGCAGACATATCTGTGGTCACCTTTGAAAGTTCACTCCAAGCACTAACAACAAATCAGTACAAATACAGAGAGTCCCACGGCGTTTATAGGTCAAAATTGAGCTTGTTTACAACTTACAGGGATCCGCATCAAATAAATCCAAGTCCCAAAATTGACAACCCCTCTTATTTCTTTACTTTATGTAGTACTTCTTCTATCCATCATTGAATTTAAACAATGATAAATTTACTTGGAAATAATCATTATTTCAGCAATTAATTCAGCCAATCACTTTAGCCAAACCTTTTTTCGCACGGCTCAATCTTGTATTAACACTTCTCTGATGTCAACATCCAGTGCATTTGTACTCTCATTCCATTATCTGTACTAATCCAACAAACAGATCAAATAATTTTTTGGAATGATACTGAAATTGACATTGGTAATTGAAAACATGAGCTTCTGTAGACATATACACTGTTATTAATGTGTCTGATGAAAGTAATGGCTTTTCATAAGAATTTCAAAAGAAATAAACTGATAGTATACAAATATAAAACGACTAGATTCACAACATAAATCATAATGCATTGATAACTGCAAAAAGGTACCAAAAAGAAATTAAAATCCACCCGCATGGCATAATAACTAAACATATGATAAAAATACATATATTACACGTGTTAGGCATGCCAAGACAATTCTAAAATGGTATTATGAGATTAAAATCTTTGTCAAATACAAAAACATTAAACTGGCCCAACACTTATAACCCTTCCTATGTAATTGCCTGTTGAAAAGCTATGTTTAACCCTTTTCCCAACCACTAACGGAGTCCTAATTATTTGTGGTTCAGTATCTGGGCCATGATAAGTAGCATCTATAAGCTTCAGCAAGTGTTCTCTCAATACACAAATAGGATGCTTTTATACCTTTGGTGCTAAACAAAATAACCTCTTTGTTTTAATGTTTTTGCTTTAACATCTATTTTCTTAATCGAATTTGAGCCTCAAGGGCTTTCCTTTTCTCATTCTCCTCAATGGAAACATTATGAATGTCTCATTTGCATTTGGGCGAAACATTATAAAGTTGTCTAACATTCCAAACACTGTCTCACTCATTTTATCGTGAGGAACAACATATTGGCTTCGATCTTTGAGTTTATCAGAAGGGTTATTGTATGCATTTCCAGGTTAATGTTCTCTTAAGGCACCAGAAACAAGTTTATGGAATCCACAAAACAGCAACTGGGCAATCTGACGCAGCACTGTTAAGGTTTACGTTGTGGTCGCGCCGACCCGAAAGTACGGGAAATGTTGACTATGACATCATACAAAACAACAAGTCGTCAACAATGCTAATAAATAAAGTAATTTCCGATTGGCATGGGAACGAAAACATTTAACTACATTAATAATTAAGGATCCATGCAACTTTGTAGTCAAATAAGTCCAACAACGTAAAATATTAACAACTGGCTGATCGCAGTGCACTTGCCAATGTGAAGTCATACTGTAAATTTTGGTAAACTGGATTCTTATTTAAATGAGCAATTATCTTATGCCGATTGTTTGTAACTCCATGTACATTGTTTAGAAATGTACTGATTGTCTCTCTGTGGTAGTAAACTACCTCAGCAATAAAAAAGATTACATTGAACCACGGAATGGAATAAATAATACTGTTGGTATCCCTTGAACTGCAATACACTTTAAAAACGCACCACATTTCTCATTGCCTCTGCAAGAGAAAAAAATTGAGCAATCTCATTAAAGTTAATGTTTTAGTCTTGCTTTTTGAAAAACAACACTTACTTTCCTGGTTAGTTTCAGGATCTTCAACATTAGATTCAGAATTTCCTTGTTCATCTTCATTCTTTTTTAAGAATAGGTGATGTACACTCTGCCATATTTACAAAAGAAGTGTTACCTTTGCTGCATATGAGTTTTTGTTCATTACTGAGAGATTCCCAGTCGTTTTTAACATTAGACAAAATTTCTGATTTATACTGCTGCAAAAATTCTGTGAAAGATATGTTTATTTTAGCCCTATTAGATATGAAACTTTGGATGTTGTTAATGATTATATGACCAACTGATACATCTTCATTGATTATCATTTCCTCACAAGCAGATGTTATGTCATTGAGAATGTCTTTGAATGTGCCCAATGTTGTTGATGCTGCTTTATTATGCATGTCTCTTAGTCCTAGGAAAAATACCTCTTTTTCTTCATTGCTTGCAAGGAATCTTTGATACGTCTTGCCATTCTTTCTCGTTTCATCTCCAAACAATCAAAGGATTTTCTGTTGCCCCAGTATCACACCAATGGGTTTTTGTCAATTGCTACCTTTTTACACACAATGTTGTCTACTATTTGTCTTGATGGCAATTTATTAGCTTCTCTGTTACCTAACTTTAAAACACTTTCAATAACTGATGGGATGTTTTTTGGCAACATTAAGAGAGGTCAATTCCATAATACATTCTCAAACCTTGGGGGTGTATGATCCAGAATCTTCATCAAATATTTTCTTTTCAACATCATCATGCAATAAATTCAGCAAATAATCTCTTTCTGTTCCAGTGTTTTGATAACACTTTTCAACTTCAATAATTATTTTGCAGAGTCATCATTACCCTCTGGTTTTGTCTGAGAAACAAATTGCAGTTTTGTTAGCCCTGTCTGCATAGCTTTATATTCGGACAACAATTACTTAGATCTTTTGTTTCTTTTGTTAGCAAATATGAGCAATCTCTCTCCAGTTCCTGATATCTTCTGGCTGTTTTTTTTTTATTTCCTCTCGTTTTCTTTTTCTCTTGAGAAGCAAATTCTCATACCTAAGTTTTCTTTTGGCTTTTGCTTTCCATTCGTCAATCTCTTTTTGTTTCTTTTTCTGTTATTTCTTTGACTTTGTTTTGTTGTAAATGTTTACACACCTCTATTTTTTCTTTACAAAGAAGTTCTCTTTATTTTTATCGTTATGTTCGTTTAATGTGTTATTCAAAGACATCAATGTCAAATTAACTGCTTCGGACTCAACTGTTGCCATAATTGGCTTTTTAACACCTCGTGCAGTTACCGTCTTAACAGAAATCTCAAACAGTGCAGCTTCAAAAACAGTTTTATATTTCCCCTTCGTTTTCTTAAAATTTTCATTTGTGCGTCTTAACTTCCTAACTAGAGCATCTGAATTAATACTTTCATAATCTCAGATATAATTTAATATAAAAATTTGATCAATTTTACATAGAGGAACATTGTCATTGTTCTATTTTTTAAACATGTTTAATGCTTCTTTATTGGTTATTTTTTTAGGGAGGGGGGAGGGGGTATTTAACATTTATCATCACAGTCATCCAGAATTGTTATTCCTCTCTGATTTTCAATCAATGCCCTTTTTGTTTCAAAAATGCTACTTGGAATATCTAGGGGTCCAATGATTTTCTTTTCACGCTCGAAAACAATTTTGTCGGCAATATCTTCTATCAAAGTTTCGAGAATCTCTGTTTCCTGGTACAGGTAGTCTTGGACATTTTATTTTTTCGAAAATTTCTCTAGCATTTAGATAGTTGTTATCACCATAAATCTCTTTTACAAATTTGTCAAACATGCTAAGCAATTTTCTGGCATTATCTGAAAATATGTTGCTGGCTAAACGGCCATCCACAATTTCCCTTACAAAGGAAAGTTTGGGAACCAAAAATCCCGCTCTTCGCCTTGTAATTACCTCACAAAAAATACGCTTTGACATACTCTTGATCTGTTGAAAGTGGTGAATTAATGACATTATAGTATGTAAATCGCCTACCATAATCAATTCAATATAAATTTCGCATGTTTCTCTGTTGACATGTCAAAATTAACATTTTAGTCTTAATATTTGATCGAAAATTATCCATAATAAAAACCACTTCGATAATATGTTTAAACATAACATTAAATCCAAGAATTAATCACGCTAGATATCTTTTTAAATGAAATAAAAGGTGAAAACCAGTGTGAAATATGGGAGCCGCAATTTTTGATCGGAAACGAGGCTATCAACACACCACATATTGTTTCGTCAACATATACGTATTGCCGTGCATCCATACGTCATTTTTTATCATAATTAACAACATAAAGTAGTATATATTTTATTTGGCATAGTTAAAAGGGTGCCTTTGAATTAAAAAGACAAAACACACTTACCGCTCTCTTTCAACTTATTTTTCTTTGGTTAAAACACGTGTTTCTCCAGAAGTAGAGTAAACAGCATGCGCTCTGATCATTTTGTAAACTGGTTCCTTTTACTTTCGGAACATATCGTACGTATTCGTCAAGTTATAATCCGTAAAAGACAGCCATTCTTCACGCCTAAAATACGCATGACGTCAGAGACATATAAAAATAGGAAAGAGTGAGTTACAGTCCTTTGTTTTAGCATGCCTACACGTGTGTAAATGCAAATACACCCATATCGTTTCAAACAATTTACCACCATAGACAGTTCAACATATAGATTAATTGAGTTTAGAAAAACAAATAAAAACTTACTTTGTTGCTTAAGAGCGCCGAATGGACGAGATAGTAATCAAAATGTGCCTGGAGCACATGTAAACATTGCACTTCTCAGAATGGCGGGGAAAAATGTAAACTTCAATAAAAACTGGACACAGCTCGAATCCGTAACACACTACATTGGGGTTACAAAGTCCAGTTCCTGTAGAAGCTCACTAGCCTGGAGGAACTCTACAATGTGTTATACGTACACATGATCATTATTAGAGTGAAGGGGTGGGAATAAAATGGGAACAATGTTAATAGAGAGAGCAGGTTATACACAAATTGATAACACTTGTAGGCCTTGAAGTCTCCCGTATAAACCATTGGCGATTTCATGGGGGGGGGGGGGTTGTTCCGGGAGTCTGACCTCCCCTTTCTCTGGGACATATGATTTTTTTTTAAACTTGTGTCTTTTTAAAGGCAATCTTTTACCATTTATGATATTATTACTGTAATTATCTCAAGTAAATACTTTTAAAATTGCTTATTTGAGGAATTTCGTACAGATTGAGTGTAGTGTAATTTTGTTTTTACATGAAAAAACGTGGTAATTTGTTTAAATTTAAACGAAAAATACAAAGAAAAATACGAAAAATAATTATATAACCTGCTTATGCCAGTTGTGCTAGTTTTCTGGAATGCTAGCTACGTTTATACCCAAATGATAGACAAGAAAACTTTTTTTTTCTTTTTTTCCCCAAGAATCTGAAACTCTTTTACAAAAATAACCTGTAAAGAGTTTATATATAATCCATTATGAAAATGCACAACTTTTAAAAACGTTCTTAAGTATGATTGCATCTGTAACACTGCCGGATGATGTAACGCAGCCATTACAGAGGTCACATTAAATTCCCTTGGACGACAATTGTTTGTACCATTATATTTCACATGTACCATCTATTCAGCAGAAAAATTATCTCAATTCTTTTTTCATATCCTATCATTTAAACCTTTACTTAAGAAGGCAAGCAATAGAAATTAAAATTGATAAATAGTTCAGACTTTAAACATCAAAGACATAAAAAAACCCCAAAAAATCAATTTTTATAATAGCTTGTCGTAATTAGTCTGAATTTTTTGGGTTTCTTAGTGTTTCTTTTCTATTAAGCATATACACACGTTCTCGCTGCTAGAGACTTGTTTTTTTTTTATTGCTAGAAATTTAGCAAATCTTCCTTACATAAACCGAAACAGCTAAACGATCAATAATGCAGTGCACTCTGATGCTGAAAAAGATATGAAATAGATAGAGACGAGATAAATGTTGGTTAAATTTAAGCACGGAATACGTTCAAAAGTCCCTGTTTGTTGACAAATAATGAGTTTTGCATGTAGTGATTTTCACCCCTTTTTTTCAAAATTGCTGAATTCGCTTCTGTAAACAATTGAATAATGTAGACCCTTCATTGTTCGTGGCACAGGATGAATAACCATCTTCAAGTTTTCCTTAAAGGTTGCATACAAATGCTTAACTAAAAACTAAAAGAAGTAGATGGTAGAGAATCCGTTTGATGTGTGTCTGCCAGATAAAAATGCATTGGTATGAAATGTTTATGTGTATTTACGGATATGTAGAATGTGCTTCTTATGTGGGTATGCATCTATATAGATATTGAGTATACACTCTAATTTTATTAAATCCGTTAGATACGTCAAATCTCTATGTAAATTATCAATGCTAGAAGATATATTGTTTTCTTTTTTTTTCTGACAAACAAATATGCATGTACAGTGTCCACTGAATATTTTTATTTCCTGTCATCATGACATATAGTAAATCTGTTTTCTACATTTGCAACTTTGTAGTAAATCTGTTTTCTACATTTGCAACTTTGTGTGGTAGCACTGGTATGTTAATATAAAAACCCACGTGTTATTATGTGAGTGCAGTATACAAGCAATAATTAATACACAAAACACAGATCTATATCACAGAGCTCCCTGTATATAACTAGAAAACTCTTCATGGAAGATAACTCCTGGTAGTTTATCGTTTTATTAGATAACACACTGTCAATGTACAGGGCAGGAGGTGGTACCGCCATTAGATATAGTGTTTCTTGTAATATTATTGTTCCTGAGACATGGAGTCCTCTTTGATATAAATGCTGGATACGTACAAATAGATTTCCAGTTAGTAAGATGTGTGGTAAATATCGACAGTTGTGTGACTAAGCATTTGTCTTACAAGTCATTTCATGCATAACTTTAACAATTGTTTGCTATCCTTTAATATGCAGTTTTATTGAGATGCTATGAGATTTCAATGCATTGCTATGATTTTTAAACAAAACGCATCCATGCACAGAGGAGTTACACATATTTTGTAATAGAATAATAAGAAGCCAAAATTTACCACCAATCTGCAATGTAAATGAGATTGTATGCTATGGTATGGGATTCCGATGATAGCTATACGATTTCAATGCTGTGTTTTACAACTGCGTATGTTGTAAAAGATATGCTTGATCTTACTGTAGAACAATATTTACGGCGATAAATATCAACAAAATTCGCTGTTGGACATTGTTATACCGAACATAAATTTAACTGTTGCACACTGGGACACTGTTGCATTAGCTCATATAACATGGCAAACACAGAGTAGCTTCAGTCAGGTGTTGAGCTTCCCAAAAAGAAATGTTTATGAAAACGAAGAGTCCGAGGTATTATATATAAGTAAAACAATAACAATAGTGTCAATGTAGAGTGTATAACATATATATAGAAACATTATAATTTCTCAATAAAAATAGTCATTGAGAATTACATTGCTCCACTTTTCTTTTTATTCTAGGGATAAAACGACACAATTACAGTTAAACTCATTCATAAACGTTATACTCCACTACTAAAACAATACATGAAAGAAACTTTAGTCTAAAGTGCACGCCACTTAAATGTTCACACGTTACACTGGAAGTGATCTTTGAATGAATGGTGTCAAGTGAATGCAATGCCTGCCCCGCCCCCACCAAAAAAAAAAAAACAACAAAAAAAAAACAAAAAACAAAAAACCCACCAAACTTACAAACAACAACAACAAACAAATAACACAAAAATATTGATTTATATTTTTCTCAAGTCATCTGATCAAAATTGTCCTTGACAGACTTTTACCAGACTGAATTATCATTTGCAAAAATGATTATAAAACTTTTTTTGGGGATGCAGTTTTAATAAATCATTACCATCGGAATCTGGTATGATTTGTGACTTGGCAGGACTATCTTTGAGGCCATTCTGTCGGCATAAAAGCAATGTCTCATATCATATAATATATTTTTATTTTACAGTCCATAGGTCCTGGACGATTGAAGAAAAATAGAAAATTGAACAGTAATTGATACTTTCAATAAAACTGTATTGTTTTTGAATGCTGCAGAAGGAAATAAAACAGAATGCAAATAATATTGTATATAATGCAACTATAGACAAGGTGATATTTATCTCTTATTCAAAAACAACAATGCTGTTTTTGATTACTTAAATAATTACGCTTGATAGAAAAGTTTTAAAAGGCATAACTAATTGATGAACATAACTAGTCTAAATAAACTACAGTTCTGACGTATTTAAAAAATGTACATTGATGTTAAAAATAAAATAAAGAGAATCTAAATTTTTGTAACAGTATATACTTTTCCTTTAATAGATAAATTGGGGAGAGTTAAGAAAAACGTGTTTAGTGAGATATAAACCTTCAATGTAATTGAACAAAAAATCATTCAAAAGCTATATGGCTTGTAAAGCTTATTTATGCCTGCCTGCTCACATCTATACTATTACGTAGCAAAACTCAACTCTTTCGTAAAGAATAAAACAGGTCATGTATTGAAGAATATATAGCATAACAGTTGCATGAAACATAATGCCATAGTCAAAGTCACAATATAATATAATACGAAATGAAGAATAAGTGATGTGATGTGACAAGTAGAAAATAGGCATTTCCTCAAATACATGACATAAAACTCGAAGAACAATATTCATACATAAAACCTTGAGAATATCACAAAGTAGCCTGACAATAAATGACATAAAACTCGAAAAACAATATTCATACATAAAACCTTGAAAATATCACAAAGTATCCTGAGATTGAGACTAGTAAAAGTTTTAGACCTTTGGCAGGACTAGATAATAAAGTACCTGGTATATAAGTAAAGATATTGGGTGTTCCTCTGCCACCTTAACAGGCTATATCACTCATCGATAGGTTTATATACCCGTATATATATGAATATAGACAATCTTCATTTTGCTTTAGAATGCTTAAAGTGAGGTATATTTATATCTATATACCTATTGCATGGACTATCGGATCCTAACGTGATATTTCCAAAAAGAAGGAAATGCTGGGTTGGAGCATTTGTTCTGGTAAGCTCTCCTACTCGTAAAAAAGCACAAAATGCTAATGTAAACATGGCCAAGAAGAGGGTTTTATTAAGAGCTGATGTGGTACTAAACTCCAAAGCATGAATTATTTTCTTCAAAATTGTTGGGGTTATAGGTAGCCGTGAGTCAGATGATGGTTTCGATTTCCGGAATCCCTGAAGCATTTTAAGAATGGTGAAATGTTGTGTAATATCTGTGTAGTTACCAAGTTGGAAAATAAAACCAAGTGGCGAAATCAGTGTTTCAGGTAGCAATGCGCAATAAATGCAGACAGGTGATGAAAACAGGGTGGTAGAGGGGATGCGTTATGTTGAAAGGATTGTTCAATAAAACAGTTGTAGGTTAAATAAGCTGATTTGTAAGCTGATAATGTTGATTCAGACAGAGAGTTGCGGACTAAAAAATTGGCTGTTTCAGTCAAATCCGCACTAATGCTGGAGGAACTGGAGTTGGCTCGTTGTCCATATGTGGAAAGCGGGCTTTGAATTCTTTCACCTCCAAGCGAGATAGTAAATCAGCGGCTCTATTAGAAATTCCTGGAATATGTTTGGCATGGAAATGAATGTTGTGTTGCAATGAAAGACTCATTAAACGCCTCATCAATTGCATTAGGTTAGGGTCCTTTGATGTAGTTTTGTTTATCACATGCACAACTGCTATATTGTCAGAATGTAATACAACGATACAGTTTTTCAGAAGAGGTACCCATAATTCTAATGCAATGACAATAGGTAAACATTTTCTAACTGAAATGTAGTACTTTAACCATTCAGGGGCAAACTCGGAGTAAAACCATTTGGTGCGAAAGGTGCATCCAAATCCGGCATTACTAGCATCAGTAAAAAAATGCAATGAATTGGTTCAAAAACACCCCCAGGCATGCAGGTCAGCTTGTGCCTGTAGATTCAGTCGACGATGGTAATATGGTTTTTTGAGGCCAATTGTTAGATCTATAAGACGTCTTAAACAAGTACGACCAGGAGGAACTACATTAGAGGCAAAATTGAGCATACCAATTAAAGATTGCAGTTCCTTCAAAGTTGCAGAACGCTTTGCTTTGAATTTTTGAATTTCCAATTTCAATTGAGTTAAATTATCTTTAGGTATTCGAATTTCGAAGTTCAAGGTATCTAATTCCAGGCCCGAAAATGTGAGAGTTGTGGTGGGGTAAACATTTTTTTTTCTGATTTTACAGGTAAGCCAATGTCTTTGGATAGTTGATAAAAGGCAAGCAGAGCACTGTAACATGTTGACGAGTGGGGTTCACTTAGGAAAAGAAAATCGTCTAGGATGTGCACACAATGTATAACAAAGAATGTTGTTTCAAGGATCCATTGAAGAGCCGAGCTGAATTTTTCCAAAAGATTACATGAATAGCTGAGTCCAAAAGGCAATGTTTTGTCGTAGTAATACATATTGTCTACCATGAATTCAAGTAGTTCGAAATCATCTTGATGAATAGGTACCTATTTTTAAGCATTCTCAAGATCTGTCTTTGCTAACAACGCACCCCTTTCCAATTGTCTAATTATATTAATAGCCGTTTCCACTGATTTATATTGTACAGTACACAAATCTTTAGGTATGTTGTGATTTATAGACATACCTTCAGGATAAGATAAATGATGTATCAAACGAAATTCACCGACAGTTTTTTTGGGTACCAATCCAAGAGGTGAAACTTGTATATTAGGAAATGGTGGATTTGGGTAAGGCCCGGCTATACGGTGTGCTCGTAACTCATTGCTGAGTTTACTTTGAAGGATTTCATCATTATTGTTCAAAGAAGAAAGATTTCTAGAAATTCTAAAAGCACGTTGCCCCTGATATGGGATTCTTAAACCAAAGGTAAACCCACTCATTAAAAATTGGGCCAAAGATGGATCATAGCCATCAAGATAGCTCGCAAATTTTTCGACTTGAATTGGTGTGATGATACTTATATCCCTATCACTTAGTGGAGCCTTGTTGGTTAGAGGTGCTGGCAGGTTTTCTAACATTTTGTTTTGCAAAGGTTTGTTTTGGTCTATTGGGACACTGTCTTCGCGGATGCTTTCCCGCACAGTACTGGCAAACATGTTGATAGGAGCAGTTGTTTTTTGTGCACGAGCCAACATTGTTGAGGGAATAGCAGTAGTTATGTGACTTGGATTGGGCACACAAAAGGGCTGTTTCTTGTACTTGAGTTTAAAATCTAGTCCAGAAACTTAAGCTTCTTGGTATAGCTCAATAGTTTACTTCTCCCAAGCACATAATGAAGGTTCTTTTTCGCGCCATCGCCTAAACTTTTCATCATACATTAAAGCAGCAGAGTCCCCACACGAGTCAGCAATTCTTTGCACAGTGTGTGCGTACGTCATTAAGTTTTCAATTTCGTGGGGAAATTTTTTTCTGCATAGATTTCGACAAATATGTGGAACGCCTCTACCCATTTAGTTATAGATTTGATAGGGCCCTTGTCGTTTGCCTAAACAAAAATGAGCTCACCATTTCTATCAACTGATTTATACTTGTTTGTCTCTTCATGATCAAAATCATTTGGCAACAGAACAGCAAAGACCTATATATGATAAGAGTTAAATTTGGCCCCCATAATTTGCCATTTTCTAAGTGTTTTGGATACAATAAAATGTTAACTAATTTTTTAAAAGAGTTGATATAAGATATATTTTTCATCTATTTATTTGATTTATTTGCACTCACTGGCAGTATATGACGTCCGAAGTGACGCCATTTCTATAATTCAATCAAAATCAGCCAAAAATTGACATTTTTCTTATCTATTTACGAATGGGAAATATAGAGCGCATGCTTGAACAAGGAAAATTTTTTTGTCACTTATTAGTCTTGGTTTGATACATCTCTGATTAAAACATTTTATTTGTTCAAGAATGCGCTCTATGTTTTCGGAAGGAAAAACTGCTTGAAAACAAGCTGTTTTACGCTAAAAATGCAAAAATGGCGGGAAAAGGTTGTCTTTACAATGTCGTATTTCTAAATTGTGGGCACTTGAACCAAAATGAATATTATGTAAACACATCACATACATATCTGTACAAAGAAAACAAAGAATGATAGTAAAATGATGATATTCATTTAAGGGGGGGCCATTTTAGGCCCTTATCATATATAGTCCTTTGATGAACTCATTGGCGTGGATGTTTGCCCTAATTTTAGAATCTACACCCAATGTTAAACCAGTTGCCGAGCGTGAATCCCCTTCAGTATTCTGATTAAGCAACTGCATACCTTGAGAAGTTATCTCTTGCAGTAGGGAATGGTCAGGTGTTACTGCTTGTGAAGAGGCTTGTTGTGTGTCGGCTGATTGCTGTTGTGAAGTTGCAGTCTGCATGGGGATTGACAATGAAGGATTGTTCTCAACATGGTGATATTCATCCATATAGCGTCAAAAAGTATCTTCAATGGTTGGGATGATAGAGGCCATACACGTCCTTATCATCGTTTCCCTGTCCTCATGAGACATAAGACCGCTTTGAGGTTGGGTTTCTGTGGGAGGATTCTAGGCTGCCTTGTTCCGCCTCCTGCGTTTTGGTGTGGATGCCATCTAAATCTAATAGAGTAAAATATCAAAGAAATGAAGATGTTAATATTTAAACTAAAATGAACATATACAAGAATATGCATAGCCAAAAAGCTTTCATGCTATCTTTAAACTGATCTAATGTAAGGTAAAACTGTGGTATAGCAGCTTGTTATATACCCCAGGTATATAAATGTAATGCTCTCAGACAATTAGTGTTAAGCTTGTTATAAATGTTATAACACCTTGCTTAAAGCAGAACAAAGTCTGCCATACATTTAGCAGTGTTATCACTTACATATACAGTAGCACTAGAGGTGTACATTTGTGCTAAACAGCATCACGACATGCAATGTATCTGAAGACTTTGACGAAAGTAATCGATTGCATACTTGCATCAAGCTAAATCATTTTATATATAAACATTGCAGCTTGTACACCAATTTAGTTGCTTAGCATAGCCTGAGGCTCTGTTTTATATGTAAACATTGCAAAACTGTTTATCATATCATACATGTATCATTGCTTCTGTCGCCATAGCATTGGAGCTGTATCTTATATTCATTCAAATCAGCTGATATAGCTTTAAAATAACCAGAAATATTCATATTCTGGTATTTGTTTGGTAAATTGTCATAGACCAAAAAACAAAGCTGTTACCTGTGTCCAAACAAATTATAACAAGTGATGCAAAGTCTTATCTTCAGATTGATCTGGATGCTTTGAACTGAAATAAACATATCAGTTTAAATAGATAATATTACAAACATAAGGTTAATCTAATAAAATTGTTAAAGGTTTAAAGAACACTTGGTAAAATTTTAATTACTTAAAGCGTAAACGACTTATTAAACAAAAATATGAGAAATAACACTGCACGATGGGTGGTTACAAAGCAATATTTACAGCTAGAAGCCCCTGTCGTCATTGCTGTTTACAGAAGGACTAGGCTTGGGTTTCTGTCTTAGCTGAATTAATAGGACACCTCTAATCTGTCTAAACAGTTTATGGAACCCCAAGTCATTAAGATGAACCCCGTCGCATAAAACTGGTTTCTGACTTTCCACGAATCCTCTCAGCTTCTAAAATGTTACTGTGTGACAAGCACAAAATTGCTTAAGAAGTCTATTGGTTTTTTTGACTCGTTGATTATAAATAAGACAGTCTATAGTTCTAGTCACTTCTCTAGGGAGAAGACTAAGCACGGTAACATACTTTAAATGGAAACACCTATTAAGTTGAGTCACATAGGCAGTCAATTTAGAAACAATACATTCCAAACTAAAATCTAGTTCACTCGAGTCCAAATCATTGCCTCCAATGAAAACAATTAGGTGCTTAGGTCTACAGCCTCCCACTGCAGATGTTATAAGGGATAGATGGTGACCATTGTTCACAAGTCCTCGACTTATACCGAAATACTTCACCTCTTTGAGTTCATATATATTAAACACAAAATTAGCGGAACGACGTTAACCTAAAAAATGTTTTGAATCTTTTCACATGCGAATCGCCCACTATCAATGTTGACATTATGAAATAAACAATAGAAAAAGTTGACACAGATATTTTCACACATTACACGCAAAAATGCACAAGTACAAACTGCTGTATAATAAATCACATCCACGTCTCTGGTACATCGCACACAATAACTTTGACATCGATGGGCAACAATGTTATGACTGGAGTGTCACTGGCGCCATTTTGAACCGCGCGAAAATCACTCCTGGAGTACCATGAAGCCTTGATAATTCGCTAAAAAACGAGATATAGATTACGTTACCTATGAAAACACACACCAGGCCCCGTTAGTGAATTGTTGAAGTCGCAGAATATCGTAAAATTGGACGGACGGGGTCGTAATTCATGTAAACATCTTCTTTCACAAACCGTGGACAATCATGGATGTTTACAAAATGATTAATGACTACGCATGTGCAGACTAGCTAATATGCATAACTTGCCAGTGCGCATGCCTAAACTAAAAATACACAGTAGTGGAAAACAATACCACGTGGTAAACAAAAACATACAAATAAAGTGGTCAACATGCATAAACTATTTATGGACATAAATGTGATTTTAAACACATCTGGGTGAGTTACATTGAAACTGCTCAATGCTGTTCTTGTAAAGTTTTGCATGGTATTTTTCCAACCAATCACGTTATGTTTTGAAAAGGATGTAACACTCTTCGATACACAAGTAGCAGTAGCAATAATTGCTTTGCATTTACAACTCCACACATCAACTGATTTATATCTTTGAATTTTTCATTCTACGTTAATCAATGACCAAAACCTACGTAATATTCAATTATGACGTCACGTTTGGTTCGAATACACAGTGTAATATCAAAAATTCATTACATGTGTGAAACCACTGTATATTGAGCTTAACATAAATGTGATAAATATTAATAACATTTTAAGTGGGACTTGCAAATTATTTGAAAGGATTGGCAACGCCTTAAGAATTGCAAAATATTTTTTCTTAAAAATTCGTAAACTATTTTAATCACATCTATATGAGAATAACCTGTTAGGTTACTGAGTTCATGTCTTGAAAATGTATTCTTCGATTAAGCTTCAAAGCAGGGCCATTTGATCTTTTCAATGACATTATTTGTTTTCTCTGACATTCAGTTATAATTTGAAACTGAATACCGTTGTTTTAATGTTTCATTAGTCTTATATGTTAAACTCAAATGTTTTTACTAATGTTTTCTTAATACTTTGTTGGAAACATGTATTAGCATTCTGATGTCATGCTGCATGTTATTTGCCTCCAATTGCTTTCCTCTATTGCTTATATATTTTTAATGTACACTTTCCTGTGTTATTATGTTAATTTCACAGACAGTAACAACTCTATAAGTGTTATTAACCAGAACAAGACGACTTCGATAAACAAAGAATATATTTGTTTGAATTATTTTTCTGTAAATTAACGGATATGTAAAATGTGTGTAATATGTAGCTAATTATTTATATACAAATTGAGTATCCACTCTGATTTTTATGAGTCAAATTCGTTAGATACGCTAACCACTTTGTAAATTATCAATACAAGAAGATATATTTCTCCCATTTTCTTCTAACAAACACATATACATGTACAGTCTACATTGAATATATTTCTTCTCTCTAACCATTATATATTGGTAAGTTTTTTTCTACATATGCAACTCTGTGTGGTAGCACTGGTATGTTAATATCGAAAACGACATGTTATCATATGAGTGCAATATACAAACAATAAATACTAAACACAACACACATCTACTGCACAGAGCTCTCTGTTTATAACGAGAATATTCTCCATGGTAGATAACTCCTGGCAGTTTATCGTTGTATTAGATAACACACTGTCAATGTACAGGACAGGTGTTGGTACAGACATCAGGTATAGTGTTTCTTGTAAAGTTATTGTTCCCGAGACAAGTCCACTTTGATAAACATATTGGATACGTACAAATATCATTCCAGTTAGTAGGATGTGTGGTAAATATAGACAGTTGTGTAACTAAACATTTGTCTTACAGTCATTTCATGCATATCTTTTACAATGTTATGCTATGCTATTATATGCAGTTTTATTGAATGCAATGAGATTTTCAATGGAATGAAATGAGATTTGAACAAAACGCATCCATACACAGTGTCACAACTTTGTATATATGTTCAATTAAAGTTTTATTAGTCTATTAATATTTGTGAGTAACGGCGCTCCATAGAGTGCCACGGTCAGCTAGTCATTGTTTGTTAGACCGGTTTTCGTGCATGAGTTACTTCCGGCCAGGTCGTTGATGAGAGAAAGGTGTGTCTTTCTGTATGAACCTTCGTGGAGTTTGACAATATGTCTTAGGACCTGTGTGGCCTATGTCTAATCCTGTGTAGAGTGTTTGAATAGAACTCCTGTGTGGTGAAAGTACGATAAACCGTATCGAGAAAGAACAGCAGTAAGTGAGAAGTATTTTTCATTATCATTTCAATTTAGAATGCGCATATTTAAGTAAATATCTATATTGTCTTTTGCTAAGTGTTTTATGGAATATTTGTTTGCTTGTATAAGAATATAAAATATTGTAGCCCGACGGTTGAATGTAATGTGTGTTTTTGAACAGTTTAGTGTTGTAATTTTCACCGTGGACCCGACAATGAATTGAATTTTAGGTGACTAGCTGAGTGTGGTCGGTTATATAGAAGACGGTATCATCCGTGGGTGCAGGACAACGAGAAGCTAACCATCGTGGACCCATCGTCAACGTGGGAAATGTAACACACGCTGACGCACGGGCACATTATAGCTGGTGATATGGTCCAATAACATCCGTGACGAAAGGTTGGATTTACATGACAGTGTCTCTACGCACGTGTACCAGGTTATACGATATACATGAACGTGTGATGTATCCATATCACCAGTGATTAACATAAATTGTGGTCTCAACTATGCACGTACCTAATGCGGGTGAATTTATTTATTAAAATACAACTTCCCAAAAGCATTGTCCGGACTTAGCATTCATAAGTGACATCAGCCAAAGTTGGGTTATTTATTATGTTTACATATGTTGGGGGTAACTAGGGGGTTAGTTTATTTTTTGTTAATATTGTTTGTGTGAATGCGTTGTGTGATTTCTCAGCTATTTGCGTGTGTGAATTGAGTGTATGAGTGTGTCTGTGTTTATAGAGGGTTGTATGCATTAGCTTTATATGTTTTCTTTACGCTGTAAATAAAGTTATTTTCACGGTTCTGCCTCTTTATCTTTTCAAAGTTCAGTTTGTAAACGGGGGGATTTCCAGGCCTTTTACTACAAATTGAGACACACAGAAGAGTTACAAATATTTTGGAATAAAATAATAAGAATCCAAAATTTACCATGAATCTGCAATGTGAATGAGATTGTATGCTATGTTATGGGATTCCAATACTATAGTATGGGATTCTAATGCTATGCTATACGATTTCAATTCTGTTTTACTATTGCGTATGTTGTAAAAGATATGACTGACTTTTCTGTAGAACAATATTTACGACGATAAATATCAACAAAATTCGATGTGGGACATTGTTGTTTTGAACATATATTCAACTGTTGCAGACTGGGACAATGTTCCAATAGCTCATATAACAAAGCAAACACAGTGTAGCTTCAGTCAGTTGTTGATTTTACCTAAAAAGATGTTTATGAAAACAAAGAGTCAGAGGTACAATATAATTAAATAAAAAATAACAATTTCAATGCAGTGTGTATAACAATATGTAGAAATAATACAATTTCTCAATGAAACAGGTCATTGAGCATTCCAATGCTCCACTTTTGTTTTTATTCTAGTGATAAAACAAAAATATTGTAACTCATTCATTATCGTAATATTGTACTACGTGAACATACCGGAGAGACACTATTGAGTGCACGCAACCTAATTGTTCACACGTTACACTGGAATGATCATTGAATGAATAGTATCAAATTAATGCACCCCCCCCCCCCCAACAAACAAAGAAACAAAAAAAAAAACCAACCCCCCCCCCCAAAAAAAAAATAACAACAACAACAAACAAAAGCAAATATTGATTTATTTTTTTCTCAAGTCACTTAATCAAAATTTGACCCCCGGATTTTTTTCCAGAATGAATGATCAGTTGCAAAAAATGCTGATAAGACTGTTTTTGTTATCCTTTTAAATAAATAAGTCATTACAATCGGAGGCTGCCATGATTTGTGATCTGGCGATACTATCTTTGAGATCATACCTTCGGCATAAAAAAAATGTCTCATAGCATATTAGATATTTTCATTGTAGAGTTCATAGGTTTTCGACGATTGAGGAATAATAGAAAATCAAACAACAATTGACACCATCATTAAAACAACATAGTTTTTAACGCTGCAGAAGGAAATAAAACAGAATACAAATAATATTGAATACCGCAACAATAGACAATGTGATATTTATCTTTTATACAAAAACAACAATGCTGTTTTTAATTACTAAAATAATAACGCTTGATAGAAAAGTTTGAAAAGGCATAACTAATTGATGAACATAACTAGTCTAAATAAACTACAGTTCTGACGTATTTAAAAAAAATGTACATTGATGTTAAAAATAAGATAAAGAGAATCTAAATCTTTGTAAAAGTATATATTTTTCCTTTAATAGATAAATTTGGGGAAATTAAGAAAACATGTTGAGTGAGATATAAACCTACAATGTAATTGAACAAAAAATCAGTCAAAAGCTTTATGGCTTGTACAGCTAATTTATGCCTGCCTGCTCACATCTATACTATTGCGTAGCAGAACTCAAATATTTCGTAAAGAATAAAACAGGTCATTTATTGAAGAATAACTTAATTCTGGTTGTAACGCGCATTCTGATTGGCTAAAAAATTATTTTATATCGTATAAAGAATGTTGCTTACGTCATAGTAAGACTAACGTCAAAAAAGTATCAATACGCCTGACGTTACGTTTGAATTTTGTATTATTTTACGTCATTTTAAAGGTCAAATGACCGTATTTATCTACAATGAAGAGAAAAAAAATTACATTATAAGCAATGAATTCAATATTTATTAGTTTTATACGATATAAAATGGTTTGAAACAGTTTACGCTTTTTTATAAACCGCTTCGCGGTTTATAAGCGTAAACTGCCTCAAACCATTTTATATCGTATAAAACAAATAAATATTGAATTCATTCCTTAAATACATAGCATAAAAGTTGCATGAAACATAATGCCATAGTCAAAGTCACAATATAATATAATACGAAATGAAGAATAAGAGCTGTGTTGTGACAAGTAGAAAAAAAGCATTTCCTCTAATAAATGACATAACATTCGAAGAACAATATTCATACATAAAACCTTGAATATATCACACAGTATCCTGACAATAAATGACATAAAACTCGAAGAACAATATTCATACATCAAACCTTGAAAATATCACAAAGTATCCCGAAATTGAGAGTAGTAAAAGTTTTAGACCTTTGGCAGGAATAGATAATAAAGTACCTGGTATATAAGTAAAGATAAGAGGTGTTAATCTGCCTTACAAATGATGTACAATAAAAAGGTGGAGGGGAGGGTGGTGGCAAACCGTGGACAATCAAGGATGTTTACAAAATGAACAATGACTACGCATGCGCAGACTAGCTAATATGCATAACTTGTCATTGCGCATGCCTAAACTAAAGATACACAGGAGTGGAAAACAATACCACGTGGTAAACAAAACATACAAATAAAGTGGTCAACATGCATAAACTATTTATGGACATAAATGTGTTTTATGTCTGCCTGATCACATGTATACTATTACGTATCAAATCTCAACTCTTTCGTAAAGAATAAAACAGGTCATTTATTGAAGAATACATAGCATAACAGTTGCATGAAACATAATGCCATAGTCAAAGTCACAATATAATATAATACGAAATGAAGAATAAGTGATGTGATGTGACAAGTAGAAAATAGGCTTTTCCTTCAATAAATGACATAACACTCGAAGAACAATATTAATACATAAAACCTTGAAAATATCACAAAGTATCCTGAGATTGAGACTAGTAAAAGATTTAGACCTTGGGCAGGAATAGATAATAAAGATAAATAAAAAATGTCAGTGCATGATTAAGAAAAATTATAACAAAATAATTAATTTGTGGAAAAAGGAACATCCTTCAATATAACGACTTTTTTTTTTTAGAAAAAGCATACATGTACAAGCACATATGAGTGTTTTAGTCTCCCACTAAAAGTAAGATAAGTCAAAAACACAACCAGTAGCCCCTGTCTAATGGTTGATATTAACTATAAACTAAAAAAGGTTACAACATTAATACTATTATTAAAAAGACAAAACATGTACAAGCAAATTGACTGTTTGAGCCCCTGACTCAAAGTAAGATAATGGCACAGATATTCAAAACACAACCAGTAGCCCCTGTCTAATGGTTACTAGAGAAAAGGATTGTGAAGCCCCTGTCCTGCAAAACTCAAACGAAGGTCAATCAAAACTTAAGTGTTGGGATTCTAATGTACTTTTTAAAAGCACCAGAGTTTCATCTACCCATGCTCTGAATTTGTAATTCCGAAAACCCCTGAAAGGCAGCTGTAGTAGCAGCCCCAATGCGGAAGCTATGACCTTTGTAAAGATGCAAGTCCAAATTACAAAAAGCTAAAGCCGAACGCAGTTGCTGTGTGAAGTTTTGACGCGAGATGGGCAAACCATCCATGAAGGAATATTACGGTTCTGATGGTGATGAATGTTTCCTAAGATTTAGGTAATGTAGAAGTGCTTGGCATGGGCAAACTAAAGGATCCGTCGTATTTTGCTGCAGGCGTAGAGTAGTTGTGTTTGCTTTAGAATGCTTAAAGTGAGGTATATTGATATCTATATACCTATTGCATGGACTATCGGATCCTAACGTGATATTTCCAAAAAGAAGGAAATGCTGGGCTGGAGCATTTGTTTTGGTGAGCTCTCCTACTCGTAAAAAAGCACAAAATGCTAAGGTAAACATGGCCCGGAAGAGGGATTTAGTAAAAGCTGATGTGGTACTAAACTCCAAAGCATGAATTATTTTCTTCAAAATTGTTGGGGTTATAGGTAGCCGTGAGTCAGATGATGGTTTCGATTTCCGGAATCCCTGAAGCATTTTAAGAATGGTGAAATGTTGTGTAATATCTGTGTAGTTACCAAGTTGGAAAATAAAACTAAGTGACGAAATCAGTGTTGAAGTTGTGGATGCCGCAAAACCAGAAGGAAAGAAACCTTTGCCATTGAATAAATTCCAAAACATCCCCCAGGCATGCAGGTCAGCTTGTGCCTGAAGATTCAGTCGACGGTGGTGATATGGTTTTTGAGGCCAATTGTTAGATCTATAAGACGTCTTAAACAAGAACGACCAGGAGGAACTACACTACAGGCAAAATTGAGCATACCAATTAAAGATTGCAGTTCCTTCAAAGTTGCAGAACGCTTTGCTTTGAATTTTATAATTTCCAATTTCAATTGAGTTAATTTATCTTGATGTAATCGAATTTCGAGGTTCATGGTATCTAATTCCAGGCCCAAAAATGTGAGAGTTGTGGTGGGGTAAACAGTTTTTTTCTGATTTTACGGGTAAACCAATGTCATTAGATAGTTGATAAAAGGCAAGCAGAGCACTGTAACATGTTGACGAGTGGGGTTCACTTAGGAAGAGAAAATCGTCGAGGATGTGCACGCAATGTATAACAGAGAATTTTGTTTCAAGGATCCATTGAAGAGCCGAGATGAATTTTTCAAAAAGATTACATGAATAGCTGAGTCCAAAAGGCAATGTTTTGCCGTAGTAATACATATTGTCTACCATGAATTCAAGTAGTTCGAAATCATCTGGATGAATAGGGATCTGTTTATAAGCATTCTCAAGATCTGTCTTTGCTAACAACGCACCCCTTCCCAATTGTCTTATTATATTAATAGCCGTTTCCACTGATTGATATTGTACTGTACACAAATCGTTAGGTATGTTGTGATTTACAGACATTCCCTCAGGATAAGATAAATGATGTATCAAACGAAATTCACCGACAGCTTTTTTGGGTACCAATCCAAGAGGTGAAACTTGTATATTAGGAAATAGTGGATTTGGGTAATGCCCGGCTATACGATATGCTCGTAACTCATTGCTGATTTTACTTTGAAGGATTCCATCATTATTGTTCAAAGAAGAGAGATTTCTAGAAATTCTAAAAGCACGTTGTCCCTGATATGGGATTCTAAAACCAAAGGTAAACCCACTAGTTAAAGAGGTTCGATCCTCTGATTTTGGGTAGCCATTTTGTGTCACCTCTAGTTTGGAAATTTTGTGTCATATATGAATTCTACTTGTAAATTCCTGTTTTACAATGCCAAAGAAGCTCTATTGAATAAAATAGGGAAGAAAAAATTACATATTTAGAGAGTGTAGTAAGGGACTATATTTTGTGGCGGAAGGTTTTTAAGAAGAAAATGAACATTTTTCATAAATCAGTTGTTTTAGAGTACCGTAATTTTAGCTTATTTTCCGTGCAGACCAAATTTTCAGATAGTTTATGCATTGGGATATCTTCGTATTGTTTCCAAAATCATATTTCAATAATATTTCAATATTTCTATCGACGTATATTGGCATGTTTAAGTGATATTTCATAAAAGTTAAGAAAAAATCAACTCCAATTTTCCCCTAAAATTAGCTTATTTCATGCCATATCTCAAAATTTATATCATAGACCCATACTTTTGGTTTTATTTTCAAAATATTTAAGTTTCTTTTGACAAGTCTGTCATAATTTGAGAAAAAGTTTGAGACTTTTAAATTATTTAATTGCAAGTTGAATCGTTTATGAATAAATATAGTATTTTTTCAGTGCAAAAAGGTCAAAAAATCAAAAAGGTAAAGAAATTGCAAACTTTTTTATTATGATAATTTTAATTTTATTAATTCTAAATGATGTAAATTTGTATTTGATACCAGGGTTCACTTCGATAAAAAATTATTGAGGGAAAAGCGATTTATGTGCAATGTGCACCTTTAGTGCAGAAAAGTCATATTAAATACAACGTAGCACCGAAAGTAGCATATAGACCCCGACATTTTGTTTTGAATTTTGGTGTAGATATGTGTGTAGATATTAAAAAAATACTTTAGAAAAAAACTTAGAGGCTTTTGATCGCAGGATCCAACGTCCTTAAAAATTAGGCCAAAGATGGATCATAGCCATCAAGATAGCTGGCCAATTTTTCGACTTGAATTGGTGTGATGATACTTATATCCCTATCACTTAAAGGAGCCTTGTTGGTTAAAGGTGCTGGTAGGTTTTCTAGCATTTTGTTTCGCAAAGGTTTGTTTTGGTCTATTGGGACACTGTCTTCGCGGATGCTTTTCCGCACAGTACTGGCAAACATGTTGATCGGGCAGTTGTTTTTTGTGCACGAGCCAACATTGTTGAGGGAATAGCAGTCGTTATGTGACTTGGATTGGGCAAGAAAGGGCTGTTTCTTGTACTTGAGTTTAAAATCTAGTCCTCAATATTTTTCTTCTCCCAAGCACATAATGAAGGTTCTTTTTCGCGCCATCGCCTAAACTTTTCATCATACATTAAAGCAGCAGAGTCCCCACATGAGTCAGCAATTCTTTGCACAGTGTGTGCGTACGTCATTAAGTTTTCAATTTCGTGGGAAACCTTTTCTGCATAGATTGCAACAGATATGTGGAACGCCTCTACCCATTTAGTTATAGATTTGATAGGGCCCTTGTCGTTTGCATTAATCAAAATGAGCTCACTGTTTTTATCAACTGATTTATACTTGTCTGTCTCATCATGATTCATATCATTTGGCAACAGGACAGCAAATTTGATGAACTCATTGGCGTGGATTTTTGCCCTAATTTTGAAATCTACACCTAATGTTAAACCAGTTGCCGAGCGTGAATCCCCTTCAGTATTCTGATTAAGCAACTGCATACCTTGAGAAGTTATCTCTTGCAGTAGGGAATGGTCAGGTGTTACTGCTTGTGAAGAGGCTTGTTGAGTGTCGGCTGATTGCTGTTGTGAAGTTGCAGTCTGCATGGGGATTGGCGATGAAGGATTGCTCTCACCATGGTGATATTCATCCATATAGCGTCGAATGTATCTTAAATGGTTGGGATGTTAGAGGCCATGCACGTCCTTATCATTGTGTCCCTGTCCTCATGAGACATAAGACCGCTTTGAGGTTGGGTTTCTGTGGGAGGATGCGAGGCTGCCTTGTTCCGCCTCCTGCGTTTTGGTGTGGATGCAATCTTAATCTAATAGAGTAAAATATAAAGGAAATGAAGATGTTATTATTCAAATTAAAATGATCATATACAAGAATTTGCATAGCCAAAAAGCTTTCATGCTATCTTTAAACTGATCTAATGTAAGTTAAAACTGTGGTATAGCAGCTTGTTATACACCCCAGGTATATATATATATATATATATATATATATATATATATATATATATATATATATATATATATATATATATATATATATATATATATATATATATATATATATATATATATATATATATATATATATATATATATATATATATATTATGCTCTCAGACAATTAGTGTTAAGCTTGTTATAAATGTTATAACACATTGCTTATAGCAGAAAGAATTCTTCCATACATTTAGTAGTTTTATCACTTACATATGCCATAGCACTAGAGGTGTACATTTTAGTTGCTTAGCATAGCCTAAGGCTCTGTTTATATGTAAACATTGCAAACTGCTTATTATATCATACATGTATCATTGCTCCTGCCGCCATAGCATTGGAGCTGTATCTTATATTCATTCAAATAAGCTGATATAGCTTTAAAATAACCAGAAATATTCATATTCTGATATTTGTTTGGTAAATTGTCATAGACCAAAAAACAAAGCTGTGACCTGTGTCCAAACAAATTATAACAAGTGATGCAAAGTCATATCTGCAGATTGATCCGGATGCTTTGAACTGAAATAAACATATCAGGTTAAATAGATAATATTGCAAACATAAGATTAATCTCATAAAATTGTTAAAGGTTTAAGGAACACTTGGTAAAATGTTAATTACTTAAAGCGTAACCGCATTGTTCACGTCAGACTTATTAAACAAAAATATGAGAAATAAAATTGCACGATGGGTGGTTACAAAGTAATATTTACAGCTAGAAGCCCCTGTCGTCATTGCTGTTTACAGAAGGACTAGGCTTGGGTCCTTGTCTTAGCTGAATTAATAGGACACCTCTTATCTGTCTAAACAGTTTATGGAACCCCAAGTCATTAAGATGAACCCCGTCGCATAAAATTGGTTTCTGACTTTCCGCGAATCCTCTCAGCTTCCATAATGTTACTGTGTGACAAGCACAGAATTGCTTAAGAAGTCTATTGGCTTTTTTGACTCGTTGATTTTAAATAAGATTTTAAATGGAAACACCTTTTAAACTGAATCATATGGGCAGTTAATTTAGAAACAATACATTCCAAATTAAAATCTAGTTTACTCTAGTCCAAATCATTGCCTCCAATGAAAACAATTAGGTGCTGATGTCTACACCGTCGTACTGCAGATGTAATAAGGGATAGATGGTGACCATTGTTCACAAGTCCTCCACTTATACCGAAATAGTTCACCTCTTTGAGTTCATATATATTAAACACAAAATTAGCGGTACGACGTGAACCTAAAAATGTTTTGAGTCTTTTCACATGCGAATCGCCCACTTTCAATGTTGACATTATGAAATAAACAATAGAAAAAGTTGACACAGATATTTTCACACATTACACGCAAATATACGCAAGTTTAAACTGCTGTAAAATAAATCACATCCACCTCTCTGGTACATCGCACACAATAACTATGACATCGATGGGCAACAATGTTATGACTAGAGTGTCACTGGCGCCATTTTGAACCGCGCGAAAATCACTTCTGCAGTACCATGAAGCCTTGATTAATCGCTAAAAAACTGGATATAGATAACGTTACCTATGAGAACACACACCAGGTCCCGTTAGTGAATTGTTGAAGTCGCAGAATATCGTAAAATTGGACGGACAGGGTCGTAATTCATGTAAACATCTTTCACAAACCGTGGACAATCATGGATGTTTACAAAATGATTAATGACTACGCATGCGCAGACTAGCTAATATGCATAACTTGCCAGTGCGCATGCCTAAACTAAAAATACACAGTAGTAGAAAACAATACCACGTGGTAAACAAAACATACAAATAAAGTGGTCAACATGCATAAACTATTTATTGACATAAATGTGTTTTAAACACATCTGGGTGAGTTACATTGAAACTGCTCAATGCTGTTCTTGTAAAACTTTGCATGGTATTTTTCCAACCAATCACGTAATGGTTTAAAAAGGATGTAACACTCTACGTCACACATTTCATAAATACATAAACGTCGTATATTTGTCTAACACAGCGTGCAATTCTAATCAAGTGATTACTAATCAATGAATTATTCTTATAAAGTAAATCATTCAATAAACAATAATGCAATAACCTCATTCATCAATAGAAGAAAGCTATGTTATTTATTGATTGACAGGTAAAAGACTAAATTATGAATTGTTGAATTAAATCTCAACAAAATTCCCCCCAAAAAACCAAAAAATATTTATATTTATTCATGAAAAAAGTAGCAATAAATGCTTTGCATTTACAACTCCACACATCAACTGAATTATATCTTTGAATTTTTCATTCTACGTTAATCAATATCCAAAACCTACGTAATGTTCAATTATGACGTCACATCTGGTTCGAATACACAGTGTAATATAAAGAATTCATTACATGTGTGATACCACTGTATATTGAACTAAACATAAATGTGATAAATATATATAATATTTTAAGTGGGACTTGCAAATCATTTGAAAGTATTGGCAACGCCTCAAGAATATTTTTTATAAAAATTCGTAAACTATTTTAATCACATCTATATGAGAATAACCTGTTAAGCTACTGAATTCATGTCTTGAAAATGTATTCTTCGATTAAGCTTCAAAGTAGGGCTATTTGGTCTTTTCAATGACATAATTTTTTTTCTCTGAAATTCAGTCATAATTTGAAACTGAATACCGTTGTTTTAATGTTTCATTAGTCTTACCTGTATAAACTTAAATGTTTTACTAATGTTTTCTTAAATCTTTGTTGGAAACATGTATTAGCATTCTGATGTCATGCAGCATGTAATTTGCCTCCAATTGCTTTCCTTCATTGCTTATATATTTTGAATGTACACTTTCCTGTGTTATTATGTTAATTTCAAAGACAGCAAAAACTCTATAAGTGTTATTAACCAGAATACGAGGGTTGTTCGGAAATAATTGAGACAACATGGATATTTCCCTTCCTAAGTGACGTATTAGGGTGAAAATTGGCATGAACATTTAAGAAACCTTAACAAATAATTAACAAAAAAATATTTTAAAAATGTTCAATATTTTGTTTACAACGGTAGATAAACAAATCGGTGGTCAGGGTACCCGGCGCAAGCATAAACTCGGAGAATAATAAAACTAAAACATCGTCTATCTAAGTGTCCGCAAAGTAACAGTTTATAATAAAAGAAATCAGATTCTACATGTTCATTTTGCTATTTATTGTGACGAACTTTTGATCAAGTTTCACTTCTGTTCGAGTTGAAATACGGATATGGTACAGATATATCTACCCAGCAATAGAAATCTGACAACGACGGTATATTGAATTTTGACGTCAAGGCGGCGCAGCAAATATACATCAGATTGGTGGAAATTTCGGAAAAAACCTTTTAATGCCACCCAATTGCATTAACAATAAATATACGATGGCAAGGGATAGGGGGCTTCAGTTTATCGTCTTGTTTTACTAATTGTTTAGCTAGAATTCAGACAAAGTGACTAAATATCAAGTACTTTTCGCACACTAAATGATGTCAACAGTTCCAAAATAAGTACACAGAATGACTGTAGGAGACATTTCACCGTTATTTGACTTTCGGTTAGAAATAACCCAATTTTTTCCGTAAAATCAAGAATGGAGAGAATATGTAAACGTTGACATCTTGTAATGTAAACAAAAGATGCGAATTGAAGAATTAATTCTAATATCCCTTTGTTTGTTTGGTGTTTAAAACATAGGATCGATGAGAAGCGTTAAAATGACGTTGCGGTAAGTTTGCGGTTGCGCCAGGTCACTGGACGAAGGCAAGATGGTCCGTGTACCAGGAATGATCTAATCATGCTATGGACACAAAACATTTCACATTGATCAACTCTATCCTGGTGTACGTTTTGGTGAAATTTCAATGGTTTCTTTTTTCCCCCAAGGAAATAATAGTAAATGTCTCAATAATTTCCGAACAACCCTCGTAAGACGACTTCGATAACGTCTTTAAAAAAGTAGATGGTAGTGAAACCTTTTGATGTATGTTGGTAAGATAAGAATACATTTGTTTGATCTATTTTTCTGTAAATTTACGGAAATGTAAAACATGTGTAATATGTAGCTAATTATTTATATAAAAATTGAGTATCCACTCTAATTTTTATGAGTCAAATTCGTTAGATACGCCAACCACTTTGTAAATTATCAATGCTAGAAGATATATTTTTCTTTCTTTCTTTTGACAAAAACATATATATGTACAGTGTACATTGAATATATTTCTTTCTTGTAATCATTATATATTGTTAATCTTTTTTTTTACATATGCGACCCTGTGTGGTAGCACTGATACGTTAGTATCGAAAACGACATGTTATTATATGAGTGCAATATACAAACAATAAATACCACACACAACACACATCTACTGCACAGAGCTCCCTGTATATAACGAGAATACTCGTCATGGAAGATAACTCCTGGTAGTTTATTGTTGTATTAGATAACACACTGTCAATGTACAGGACAGGTGTTGGTACAGACAGCAGGTATAGTGTTTCTTGTAAAGTTATTTTTCCTGAGACAAGTCCACTTTGATATACATATTGGATACGTACAAATATCATTCCAGTTAATAGGATATGTGGTAAATATAGACAGTTGTGTAACTAAACATTTGTCTTACAGTCATTTCATGCATATCTTCTACAATATTATGCTATGCTATAATATGCAGTTTTATTGAGATGCTATGAGATTTCAATGCAACGCTATGAGATTTGAACAAAACGCATCCATACACAGAAGAGTTACACATATTTTGGAATAGAATAATAAGAAGCCAAAATTTATCATGAATCTGCAATGTGAATGAGATTGTATGCTATGGTATGGGATTCCAATACTATTGTATGGGATTCTAATGCTATGCTATACGATTTCAATTCTGTGTTTTACTATTGCGTATGTTGTAAAAGATATGATTGACCTTTCTGTAGAACAATATTTACGACGATAAATATCAACAAAATTCGCTGTGGGACATTGTTGTTTTGAACATATATTCAACTGTTGCAGACTGGGACAATGTTGCAATAGCTCATAAAAGAAAGCAAACACAGTGTAGCTTCAGTCAGGTGTTGATTTTACCTAAAAAGATGTTTATGAAAACAAAGAGTCCGAGGTACAATATAAGAAAAAAAACGATACTTTCAATGCAGTGTGTATAACAATATGTGGAAACATTATAATTTCTCAATGAAACTGGTCATTGAAAATGCCAATGCTCCACTTTTGTTTTTATTCTCGTGATAAAACAAAACAATGTAACTCATTCATAATCGTAATATTCTACTACTTGAACATACCGGAAAGACACTCTTGAGTGCACGCAACCTAAATGTTCACACATTACACTGGAATGATCCTTGAATGAATAGTGTCAAATCCATGCACCCCCCCCCCCCAACAAAAAAAAAAACAACAACAAACAAAAACAAATATTGATTTATTTTTTTCTCAAGTCACTTGATCAAAATTTGACTCCCTGGATTTTTTTCCAGAATGAATTATCAGTTGCAAAAAATGCTGATAAGACTGTTTTTGTTATCCTTTTAAATACATAAGTCATTACCATCGGAGGCTGCCATGATTTGTGATCTGGCGAGACTATCTTTGAGATCATACCTTCGGCATAAAAAATGTCTCATAGCATATTAGATATTTTCATTGTAGAGTTCATAGGTTCTCGACATTTTTTTCTCTCTGAAATTCAGTTATAATTTGAAATTGAATACCGTTGTTTTAATGTTTCATTAGTCTAATATGTTCATACTGATGAAATGACTTTTACCCATATTTTCGTAATAATTTGTAAAATTATGTATTAACATTCTGATTTGATTTTGCATTTGATTTGCCTCCACAAGCTTTCCTTCATTGCTTATATATTTTCAATGTACCATTCCCTGTGTTATTGTGTTGTTTCCAAAGACAGTAAAAACTCTATTAGTGATATTAACCAGAAAAAGACGACTTCTGTCAAGTCTAAAAGAAGTAGATGGTAGAGAAACCGTTTGATGTGTGTCTGGCAGATAAAAATGCGTTTGTATGAAATATGTTTCTGTGTATTTACGGATATGTAGAATGTGTTTCATATGTGGGTCTGCATCTATATAAATATTGAGTATACACTCTAATTTTATCAAATCCCTTAGATACGTCAAACCACTATGTAAATTATCAATGCAAGAAGATATATGTTTTCTTCTTTCTTCTGACAAACAAATATGCATGTACAGTGTCCACTGAATATTTTTCTTACCTGTAATCATGACATATAGTAATATGTTTTCTACATTTGCAACTTTGTGTGGAAACACTGGTATGTCAATATCAAAAACCATGCGTTATTATGTGAGTGCAGTATACAAACAATAAATACTACACACAACACACATCTACTGCACAGAGGTCCCTGTGTAAAACGAGAATACTCTTCATGGAAGATAACTCCTGCTAGTTTATCGTTGTATTAGATAACACACTGTCAATGTACAGGACAGGAGGTAGTACCGACAGTAGGTATAGTGTTTCTTGTAATGTTATTGTTCGTGAGAGATGGAGTTTTCTTTGATATACATGTTGGATACTTACAAATAGATTTGCAGTTAGTAGGATGTGTGGTAAAGAAGGATAGCTGTGTGACTAAGCATTTGTCTTACAGTCATTTCATGCAAAACTTTTACAATTTCTTGATATGCTTTAATATGCAGTTTTATTGAGATGCTATGAGATTTCAATGCAACGATATGAGATTTGAACAAAACCCATCCATACACAGATGAGTTCCAAACATTTTGGAATAGAATAATAAGAAGCCTTAATTTTCCACCAATCTGCAATGTGAATGAAATCGTATGCTATGGTATGAGATTCCAATCCTATGGTTTGAGATTCCAATGCTATGGTATGAGAATCCAATGCTATGGTATGAGATTCCAATGCTATGGTATGAAATTCCAATACTATGGTATGAGATTCCAATGCTATGGTATGATATTTCAATGCTATGGTATGAGATTACAATGCTATGGTATGAGATTACAATGCTATGGTATGAGATTTCAATGCTGTGTTTTACGACTGCGTATGTTGTAAAAGATATGCTTGACCTAATTACTGTAGAACAATATTTACGGCGATAAATATCAACAAAATTCGCTGTGGGACATTGTTATTTCGAACATAAATTTAACTGTTGCACACTGGGACACTGTTGCATTAGCTCATATAACATGGCAAACACAGAGTAGCTTCAGTCAGGTGTTGAGCTAACCAAAAAGAAATGTTTATGAAAAAGAAGAGTCCGAGGTATTATATATAAGTAAATAAAAACAATAATTTCAATGTAAAGTGTATAACAATATATAGAAACATTATAATTTCTCAATGAAAATAGTCATTGAGAATTACATGTACATTGCTCCACTTTTCATGTTATTCTAGGGAGAAAACGACACCTTTACAGTTAAACTTTTTCATAAATGTTATATTTCACTACTCAAACAATACCGGAAAGATATTTAACTCTAAAGTGCACGCCACTTAAATGTTCACACGTTACACTGGAAGTGATTCTTGAATGAATAGTGTCAAGTGAATGCAATGACTGCCCGCCCCCCCCCCCCAAAAAAAAAAAACAAAAAAAAAACCCACACACCAAAGAAACAAACATCAACAACAAACAAACAACACAAAAAACATTGATTTATATTTTTCTCAGGTCATCTGATCAACATTGTCCTTGACGGACTTTTTACAGACTGAATTATCATTTGCAAAAATGATAATAAAACTTTTTGTATGCACTTTTAAATAGATCATTACCATCGGAAGCTATTATGATTTGTGACTTTGTAGGACTATCTTTGAGGCCATTCTGTCGGCATGAAAGCAATGTCTCATAGCATATTATATATTTTCATTGTACAGTTCATAGGTTCATAATATTGTCTATAACGCAACAATAGCCAGGATGATATTTATCTTTTATTCAAAAACAACAATACTGATTTTAATTACTTATATAATTACGCTTGATAAAAAAGTTTTAAAAGGCATAACTAATTGATGAACATAACTAATCTAAATAAACTATAGTTCTGACGTATTCAAAAAATGTACATTGATGTTAAAAATAAAATAAAGAGAATCTAAATTTTTGTAACAGTATATAGTTTTCCTTTAATAGATAAATTTGGGGAGAGTTAAGAAAAAATGTGTTGAGTGAGATATAAACCTACAATGTAATTGAACAAAAAATCATTCAAAAGCTTTATGGCTTGTAAAGCTTATTTATGCCTGCCTGCTCACATCTATACTATTACGTACCAAACTCAACTCTTTCGTGAAGAATAACACAGGTCATTTCTTGAAGAATACATAGCATAAAAGTTGCATGAAACATAATGCCATAGTCAAAGTCACAATATAATATAATACGAAATGAAGACTAAGTGATGTGATGTGACAAGTAGAAAATATGCATTTCCTCCAATAAATGACATAATACTCGAAGAACAATATCCATACATAAAACCTTGAAAATATCACCAAGTATCCTGAGATTGAGACTAGTAAAAGTTTTAGACCTTTGGCAGGAATAGATAATAAAGTACCTGGTATATAAGTAAAGATATGGAGTGTTCATCTGCCACCTTAACAAGATAGGCTATATCACTCATCGATAGGTTTATATACCCGTATATATTTATAAATATAGACAATCTTGTTAACGCCCCATATCCAAAAACCACATTGCAATTGAACAGAAATGTTAGTGCATGATTAAGAAAAATTATACCAAGTTATAACAAAATAACTAATTTGTGGGAAAAGGAACACCCTTCAACATAACGACTATTTGTAGAGAAAGCATACATGTACAAGCAAATTTGAGTGTTTTAGTCCCCGACTAAAAGTAAGATAAGTCAAAAACACAACCATTAGCCACTGTCTAATGGTTGATATTAACTATAAACTAAAAAAGGTTACAACATAAAGACTATTATTACAAAAGACAAAACATGTACAAGCAAATTAAATTGACTGTTTGAGCCCCTGACTCAAAGTAAGATAATGGCACATGTATTCAAAACACAACCAGTAGCCCCTGTTAATGGTTGCTAGAAAAAAGGATTGTGAATCCCCTGACTTCATTATCTAATTCAAAAATGTCAAAACTCAAACAAATGTCAATCAAAACTTACGTTTTGGGATTCTAATGTACTTTTTAAAAGCACCAGAGTTCCATCTACCCATGCTCTAAATTTTTAATTTCGAAAACCCATAAAAGGCAGCTGTAGTAGCAGCCCCAATGCGGAAGCTATGAGCTTTGTAAAGATACAAGACCAAATTACAAAAAGCTAAAGCCGAAAGCAGTTGCTGTTTGAAGTATTGACGCGAGATGGGCGAACCATCCATGAAGGAAAATAACGGCTCTGATGGTGAGGAATGTTTTCTAAGATTTAGGTAATGTAGAAGTGCTTGGAATGGGCACATTAAAAGATCCGTCGTATTTTACTGCAGGCGTAGAGTAGTTGTGTTTGCTTTAGAATGCTTAAAGTGAGGTATAGTTATATCTATATACTAGTGCATGGACTATCGGATCCTAACGTGATATTTCCAAAAAGAAGGAAATGCTGGGTTGGAGCATTTGTTTTGGTAAGCTCTCCTACTCGTAAAAAAGCACAAAATGCTAAGGTAAACATGGCCCGGAAGAGGGATTAAGTAAAAGCTGATGTGGTAATAAACTCCAAAGCATGAATTATTTTCTTCAAATTGTTGGGGTTTTAGGTAGCCGTGAGTCAGATGATGGTTTCGATTTCCGGAATCCCTGAAGCATTTTACGAATGGTGAAATGTTGTGTAATATCTGTGTAGTTACCAAGTTGGAAAATAAAACTAAGTGACGAAATCAGTGTTGAAGTTGTGGATGCGGCAAATCCTTTCAGATAGCAATGCGCATTAAATGCAGACAGGTGATGAACACAGGGTGATAGCGGGGATGCGTTATGTTGAAAGGATTGTTCAATAAAACACTTGTAGGTTAAAAAAGCTGATTTGTAAGCTGATAATGTTGATTCAGACAGAGAGTTGCGGACTAAAATATTGGCTGTTTCAGTCAAATCCGCACTTATGCTGGAGGAACTGGAGCTGGCTCGTTGTCCATATGTAGAAAGCGGGCTTTGAATTCTTTCACCTGCAAGCAAGATAGTAAATCAGCGGCTGTATTAGAAATTCCTTGAATATGTTTGGCATGGAAATGAATGTTGTGTTGCAATGAAAGAATCATTAAACGCCTCATCAATTGCATTAGGTTAGGGTCCTTTGATGTAGTTTTGTTTATCACATACAAAACTGCTATATTGTCAAAATGTAATACAACGATACAGTTTTCAGAAGAGGTACCCATAATTCTAATGCAATGACAATAAGTAAACATTTTCTAACTGAAATGTGGTACTTTAACAATTCAGGAGCAAACTCGAAGTAAAACCAATTTGTGCGAGAGGTGCATCCAAATCCGGCATAACTAGCATCAGCAAAAAATGCAATGAAGATGAAGAATTGGTTATGCCAGAAGGAAAGAAACCTTTGCCATTGAATTGGTTCAAAAACACCCCTCAGGCATGCAGATCAGCTTGTGCCTGTAGATTCGGTCGATGGTGGTGATATGGTTTTTGAGGCCAATTGTTAGATCTATAAGACGTCTCAAAAAGTACGACCAGGAGGACCTACACTACAGGCAAAATTGAGCATACCAATTAAAGATTGCAGTTCCTTCAAAGCAGCAAAATGCTTTGCTTTGAATTTTTGAATTTCCAATTTCAATTGAGTTAATTTATCTTGAGGTAATCGAATTTCGAAGTTCAAGGTATCTAATTCCAGCCCCAAAAATGTGAGAGTTGTGGTCGGGTAAACAGTTTTTTTCTGACTTTACGGGTAACGCGGGGGTGTTAAGGAAGCATATGAGCAGTTTAGCGTCTTTTTTTGACTGTTATATTCAAAATCGGGAAATTAAATAATTATTTTGAATAAGATCAAAAACTTAGTATTATCCTTTAAAATAGATGTTAGTGCAATAAAATCGGGTAGTACATTACTGCCACATTGGTGTATTATCACGTGACAACTATAAATAGCTTACGTATATTCCTTAACATAAACTGAGATAGAACAACACTACCCCGCGGTTTCAAAAATAAAATAAACATACCAAGTGAAAGCAAAACATCTCAGTTTAATCAAAACCGCTGCTAGAATCCTATGTTTTTCCTTATTAAAAAGTTATTTATCCGGTTCTCGTAAAACCTTCCCAACTTTTATATAGTTTGCACGGAAAACGGTGAATTGCATCAAAACAACACACAACATGGGATTCTAGCAGCACTTTTCAATTTAAGCATTGATCAAACTAACGATACGTATAAAATTTCAAGTTCAATATATACGGGGTAGTGTTGTTCTAATCGGATTTTTATATCGTAAACAACGACAGAGGAAAGCCTGGCCGAGAAATAAAAGCAAATTTACATACCTTTTAGCGAATGATTGATAAAACTAACGTCTCCCCCAGTACTCTTATGTTCAATTCTCAATAAATCACACCACAATACTTTATGAGAGTTCTTAGATTAGTTATATTTTGAATATGTTTACAATGCTTTCCGATCAAATTCACACGACATTCAACTTTTAGCCATGACGTCATCAATTTGTAAATCTACGTAATACAAACTAATTTCTGGAAAAAAAATTGTCTTCAGTATTTTTCATTTGTTTTTGATCTACGTTTTGTTGCTTATATATTTGAATATGTACATAATAACTAAGATTTGTGATTTCACGGAATTACATGTAACTCAGATTCCATATGCTTCCTTAACACCCCCGCGAAGCAAATGTCTTTGGATAGTTGATAAAAGGCAAGCAGAGCACTGTAACATGTTGACAAATGGGGTTCACTTAGGAAAAGAAAATCGTCTAAGATGTGCACGCAATGTATAACAGAGAAATTTGTTTCAAGGATCCATTGAAGAGCTGAGCTGAATTTTTCAAAAAGATTACATGAATAGCTAAGTCCAAAAGGCAATGTTTTGTCGTAGTACAGTCAGTTCAAGCATATCTTTTACAACATACACCATAGCATAGCATAGCATTGAAATCTCTTAGCATAGCATTGAAATCTCATAGCATAGCATTGGAATCCCATACTATAGCATACAATCTCATAGAATCGCATTCGTCTTATCATACCATAGCATACCATAGCATAGCATACAACATTATTTAAACTCGGTTTTAAATGTTTTTATTTGAAAAAATAAATATTTACATGATAGATTTGTGGTAAACTTTGGGTTCTTATTATTTTTCTTCGAAATGTGTGGATCTCCTCTGTGTATGGAGGCGTTTTTGTTCAAATCTTATAGCATACCATAGCATAGCATAGCAAACCATATCATTAAGCCCTTCATTTCAATTTCTCATATCATACCACACAAATCTCATAGCATACCATTCAAATCTCATAGCATATCATTAAAATCGCATACCATAGCATATCATTAAATTGTAAAAGATATGCATGAAATGACTGTAATACATATTGTCTACCATGAATCCAAGTAGTTCGAAATCATCTGGATGAATAGGGATCTGTTTATAAGCATTCTCAAGATCTGTCTTTGCTTACAACGCACCCCTTCCCAATTGTCTAATTATATTAATAGCCGTTTCCACTGATTGATATTGTACTGTACACAAATCTTAGGTAAAAATGGTATGTTGTGATTTATAGACATACCCTCAGGATAAGATAAATGATGTATCAAACGAAATTCACCGACAGCTTTTTTGGGTACCAATCCAAAAGGTGAAACTTGTATATTAGGAAATGGTGGATTTGGGTAAGGCCCGGCTATACGGTGTGCTCGTAACTCGTTGCTGAGATTACTTTGAAGGATTCCATCATTATTGTTCAAAGAAGAGAGATTTCTAGAAACTCTAAACGCACGTTGCCTCTCATATGGGATTATAAAACCAAAGGTAAACCCACTACTTGAAAATTGGGCCAAAGATGGATCATAGCCGTCAAGATAACTGGCCAGTTTGTCGACTTGAATTGGTGTGATGATACTTATATCCCTATCACTTAGTGGAGCTTTGTTGGTTAGAGGTGCTGGCAGGTTTTCTAGCATTTTGTTTTTGTGCACGAGCCAACATTGTTGAGGGAATAGCAGTAGTTATGTGACTTGGATTGGGCACGAAAGGGCTGTTTCTTGTGCGTGAGTTTAAAATCTAGTCCAGAAACTTAAGCTTCTTGGTATAGCTCAATATTGTTCTTCTCCCAAGCACATAATGAAGGTTCTTTTCGCGTCATCGCCTAAACTTTTCATCATACATTAAAGCAGCAGAGTCCCCACACGAGTCAGCAATTCTTTGCATAGTGTGTGCTTACGTCATTAAGTTTCCAATTTCGTGGGGAAACGTTTCTGCATAGATTGCGACAAATATGTGGAACGCCTCTACCCATTTAGTTATAGACTTGATAGGGCCCTTGTCGTTTGCCTTAACAAAAATGAGCTCACCATTTTTATCAACTGATTTATACTTGTCTGTCTCATCATGATCAAAATCATTTGACAACAGGACAGCAAATTTGATGAACACATTGGCGTGGATTTTTGCCCTCATTTTGGAATCTACACCCAATGTTAAACCAGTTGCCGAGCGTGAACCCCCTTTCAGTATTCTGATTAAGCAACTGCATATCTTGAGAAGTTATCTCTTGCAGTCGGGAATGGTCAGGTGTTACTGCTTGTGAAGAGGCTTGTTGAGTGTCGGCTGATTGCTGTTTGTGAAGTTGCAGTCTGCATGGGGATTGACGATGAAGGATTGCTCTCACCATGGTGATATTCATCCATATAGCGTCGAAAAGTATCTTCAATGGTTTGGATGATAGAGGCAATGCACGTCCTTATCATTGTTTCCCTGTCCTTATGAGACATAAGACCGCTTTGAGGTTTCTGCGGGAGGATGCGGGGCTGCCTTGTTCAGCCTCCTGCGTTTTGGTGTGGATGCCATCTAAATCTAATAGAGTAAAATATAAAGGAAATGAAGATGTTAATATTTAAACTAAAATGATCATATACAAGAATTTGCATAGCCAAAAAGCTTTCATGCTATCTTCAACCTGATCTAAAGTAAGGTAAAACTGTGGCATAGCAGCTTGTTATATACCCCAGGTATATATATATATATATATATATATATATATATATATATATATATATATATATATATATATATATATATATATATATATATATATATATATATATATATATATATATATATTATGCTCTCAGATAATTAGTGTTAAGCTTGTTATAAATGTTATAACACATTGCTTATAGCAAAAATAATTCTGCCATACATTTAGTAGTTTTATCACTTACATATGCCATAGCACTAGAGGTGTACATTTTAGTTGCTTGGCATAGCCTGAGGCTCTGTTTTATATGTAAACATTGCAAAACTGCTTATTATATCATACGTGTATCATTGCTCCTGCCGCCATAGCATTGGAGCTGTATCTTATATTCATTCAAATAAGCTGATATAGCTTTAAAATAACCAGAAATATTCATATTCGGGTATTTGTTTGGTAAATTGTCATAGACCAAAAAACAAAGCTGTTACCTGTATCCAAACAAATTTTAACAAGTGATGGAAAGTCTTATCTGCAGATTGATCAGGATGCTTTGAACTGAAATAAACATATCAGGTTAAATATATAATATTACAAACATAAGGTTAATCTAAAAAAATTGTTAAAGGTTTAAGGAACACTTGGTAAAATGTTAATTACTTCAAGTGTAACCGCATTCTTCACATCAGACTTATTAAACAAAAATATGAGAAATAAAATTGCACGATGGGTGGTTACAAAGCAATATTTACAGCTAGAAGCCCCTGTCGTCATTGCTGTTTACAGAAGGACTATGCTTGGGTTCCTGTCTTAGCTGAATTAATAGGACACCTCTAATCTGTCTAAACAGTTTATGGAACCCCAAGTCATTAAGATGAACCCCGTCGCATAAGATTGGTTTCTGACTTTCCGCGAATCCTCTCAGCTTCCAAAATGTTACTGTGTGACAAGCACAAAATTGCTTAAGAAGTCTAGTGGCTTTTTTGACTCGTTGATTATAAATAAGTCACTTCTCTAGGGAGAAAACTAAGCACGGTAACAGACTTTAAATGGAAACACCTTTTAAGTTGAGTCACATTGGCAGTCAATTTAGAAACAATACATTCCAAACTAAAATCTAGTTCACTCGAGTCCAAATCATTGCCTCCAATGAAAACAATTAGGTGCTGAGGTCTACACCGTCGTACTGCAGATGTAATAAGGGATAGATGGTGACCATTGTTCACAAGTCCTCCACTTATACCGGAATAGTTCACCTCTTTGAGTTCATATATATTAAACACAAAATTAGCGGAACGACGTGAACCTAAGAATGTTTTGAGTCTTTTCACATGCGAATCGCCCAGTCTCAATGTTGACATTATGAAATAAACAATAGAAAAATTTGACACAGATATTTTCACACATTACACGCAAATATACACAAGTTCAAACTGCTGTATAATAAATTACAATGAAACCTTGATAAATCGCTAAAAAACGGGATATAGATAACGTTACCTATGAGAACACACACCAGGTCCCGTTAGTGAATTGTTGAAGTCGCAGAATATCGTAAAATTGGACGGACGGGGTCGTAATTCATGTACACATCTTCTTTCACAAACCGTAGACAGTCATGGATGTTTACAAAATGAACAATGACTTCGCATGCGCAGACTAGCTAATATGCATAACTTGCCAGTGCGCATGCCTAAACTAAAAATACACAGTAGTGGAAAACAATACCACGTGGTAAACAAAACATACAAATAAAGTGGTCAACATGCATAAACTATTTATGGACATAAATGTTTTTTTTAAACACATCTGGTTGAGTTACATTGAAACTGCTCAATGCTGTTCTTGTAAAGTTTTGCATGGTATTTTTCCAACTAATCACATAATGTTTTAAAAAGGATGTAACACTCTCCGATACACATTTCATAAATACATAAAAGTCGTATATTTGTCTAACACAGCGTGCAATTTGATCAAGTGGTTACTAATCAATGATTTATTCTAATAAAGAAAATCATTCAATAAACAATAATGCAATAACCACATTCATCAATAGAAGAGAGTTATGTTATTTATTAATTGACAGGTAAAAAATTAAATTATGAATTGTTGAATTAAATCTCAACGAAATGCCAAAGAAAAACCCAAAACATATTTATATTTATTCATGAAAAAATAGCAATAAATGCTTTGCATTTACAACTCCACACATCAACTGAATCATATCTTTGAATTTTTCATTCTACGTTAATCAATTTCCAAAACCTATGTAATGTTCAATTATGACGTCACGTTTGGTTCAAATAACAAAAATTCATTACATGTGTGATACCACTGTATATTGAGCGAAACATAAATGTGATAAATATATATAACATTTTAAGTGGGACTTGCAAATCATTTGAAAGTATTGGCAACGCCTCAAGAATTGCAAAATATTTTTCTTAAAAATTCGTAAACTATTTTAATCACATCTATATGAGAATAACCTGTTAAGCTACTGAATTCATGTCTTGAAAATGTATTCTTCGATTAAGCTTCAAAGTAGGGCCATTTGATCATTTCAATGACATTATGTTTTTTTCTCTGAAACTCAGTTATAATTTGAAACTGAATACCGTTGTTTTAATATTTCATTAGTCTTATCTGTATAAACTTAAATGTTTTTACTAATGTCTTCTTAATACTTTGTTGGAAACATGTATAAGAATTCTGATGTCATGCTGCATGTAATTTGCCTCCAATTGCTTTCCTTCATTGCTTATGTGTTTTTAATGTACACTTTCCTGTGTTATTATGTTAATTTTAAAGACAGTAAAAACTCTATAATGTATGTGGGCCACATAAGAATACATTTGTTTGAACTATTTTTCTGTAAATTTACGGATATGTAAAATGTGTGTAATATGTAGCTAATGATTTATATAAAAATTGAGTATCCACTCTGATTTTTATGAGTCAAATTCGTTAGATACGCTAACCACTTTGTAAATTATCAATACAAGAAGATATATTTCTCCCTCTTTCTTCTGACAAACACATATACTCAGTACATGTACAGGGTACATTGAATATATTTCTTTCCTGTAATCATTATATATTGTTAATTTTTTTTTCTACATATGCGACTCTGTGTGGTAGCACTGATACGTTAATATTGACATGTTATTATATGAGTGCAATATACAAACAATAAATACTACACACAACACACATCTACTGCACAGAGCTCCCTGTATATAACGAGAATACTCTCCATGGAAGATAACTCCTGGTAGTTTGTTGTTGTATTAGATAACACACTATTAATGTACAGGACATGTGTTGGTAAAGACAGTAGGTATAGTGTTTCTTGTAAACTTATTGTCCCTGAGACAAGTCCACTTTGATATACATATTTGATACGTACAAATATCATTCCAGTTAGTAGGATGTGTGGTAAATATCGACAGTTGTGTAACTAGGCATTTGTCTTACAGTCATTTCATGCATATCTTTTACAATTTTATGCTATACTATGATACGGAGTTTATTTATATGCTATGAGAATGTAATAATATTTGAAAAAAATGCACCCATACACAAAAGAATTCCAAACATTTTGAAATGGATTAATAAGAAGCCATTATAATTTACCACCAATCTGCAATGTGAATATTTATTCTTTGAAATAAAATTATTCCAAACCGAGTTAAATTCATGGTGTATGCCATGCTATAATATACCATGGTGTGATATGACAAATAAGAATCTATGAGATTGTATATTATGATATGAGATTCCAGTGCTATAGTATGGGATTTCAACGCATGCTATACTTGTTCAATGTTATGTTTTACTATTGCGTATATTGTAAAAGATATGCTTGATCTTACTGTAGAACTATAGTTACAGTGATAAATATCAACATAATTCGCTGTGGGACATTATTTTTAGAACATATATTCAACTGTTGCAGACTGGGACACTGTTGCATTAGCTCATATATCAAAGTAAACACAATGTAGCTTCAGTCAGGTGTTGATCTTACCTAAAAGAAATGTTTATGAGAACGAAGAGTCCGAAGTACAATATAAGTAATACTTATCAATAATTTCAATGTAGTGTGTATAACAAAATGTAGAAACATTATCATTCTCAATGAAACTGGTCATTGAGAACTCCAACGCTCCACTTTTGTTTTTATTCTAGTGATAAAACGACAGCATTGTAACTCATTCATAATCGTTAAGTGCACTACTTAAACAATATCGCAAATATTCTTTTGAGTGCACGCAACTTAAATGTTCACACGTTACACTGGAATTGATCCGTGAATGAATAGTGTCAAATGAATGCAACCTCCCCCCCCCTCCCCCCGAAAAAAAAACACAAAAACAATAAAGAAAAAATTGGTTACGCCTTGGTGTTGCAAAATATATTTCTTTAAAATTCCTAAATTATTTCAACTAAATCTATATTACAATAGAGAGTAGAGCTACTGCATGAATTCATGCATTGAAACTATATTCTATGCTTAAGCTTAAAAAGTGGGACACTTGATCTTTTCGAAATTCAGTTATAATTTGAAATGAAGTTCTATTGTTTCAATTTTTACATTAGCTTTATCTGTTCATACTTAAATGATTTTTACTCATGTTTTCGTAATACTTTGTTGGAAACATGTATTAACATTCTGATTTCATATTGCATGCTTTCCTCATTGCATATATATTTTCAATGTACCCTTCCCTGTGTCATTGTGTTAGTTTTAAAGACTTTAAAAACTCTATAAGTGCTATTAAACAGAATAAGACGACTTCTTTAAAGACTTTAAAAAAGTAGATGTCAGTGAAACCCCTCAGTGTGTAGGCCAGATAAGAATACATTTTTATGAACTTTGCTTCTGTAAATTCACGGATATGTAAAATATGTGTAATATGTAGCTAATTATTTATATAAATATTGAGTATCCACTCTGATTTTATGAGTCAAATTCGTTAGATACGCCAAACCACTTTGTAAATTATCAATACAAGAAGATATATTTTTCTTTTTTTTCTTCTGACAAAAACATATACATGTACAGTGTACATTGAATATATTTCTTTCCTTTAATCATTATATATTGTTAATTTTTTTTCTACATATGCAACATTGCGTGGTAACATTGATATCTAAATATCGACATGTTATTTTATGAGTGCAATATAGAATCAATAAACAATACACACAACACACATCTCTACTTCACAGAGTTCCCTGTATATAACGAGAATTCTCGTCATGGAAGATAACTCCTGGTAGTTTATCGTTGTATTAGACAATGTACTATCAATACACAGGACAGGTGGTGGTAATGACAGCAGGTATAGTGTTTCTTGTAAAGTTATTGTTCCTGAGAGATGAAGTCCCCTCTGATATAAATGTTGGATACGTACAAATATCATTGCAGTTAGTAGGATATGTGGTAAATATCGACAGTTGTGTAACTAGGCATTTGTCTTATAGTCATTTCATTCGTGTCTTTTACAATGTTTTGTTATGATATGCAGTTTATTGAATTGCAATGAGATTTCAATGCAATGCTATTAGATATATAGATATTGAGTATCCACTCTGAGTTTAGAAGTCTAATTCGTTAGATACGCCAAATTACTTTGTAAAATATCAATACAAGAAGATATATTGTTTCTTCTTTCTTCTGACAGAAACATATACATGTACAGTGTACGTTGAATATTTTTCTTTCCTGTAATTATTATATATTGTAAATCTTTTTTTTTTCAACATATGCAACATTGTGTGGTAGCAGTGATATGTTAATATCGAAAACGACATGTTATTATATGAGTGCAATATACAAACAATAAATACTACACACAGCACACATCTCTACTTCACAGAGCTCTCTGTATATAACGAGAATACTCTTCATGGAAGATAACTCCTGACAGTTTATTGTTATATTAGATAACACACTGTCAATGTACAGGACAGGTGTTGGTACAGACAGCAGGTAGGCCCATAGTGTTTCTTGTAAAGTTATTGTTCCTGAGACAAGTCAACTTTGATATACATATTGGATACGTACAAATATCATTTCAGTTAGTAGGATGTGTGGTAAATATAGACAGTTGTGCAACTGAGCATTTGTCTTACAGTCATTTCGTGCATATCTTTTATAATTTTATGTGATGCTATGATACGCGGTTTATTGATATGCTATGAGAATGCTATAATATTTGTACACAATGCACCATACACAAAAGAATTTCAAACATTTTGAAATATATTAATAACAAGCCATAATTAAACACTAACCTGCAATGTCAACATTTATTCTTTGAAATAAAGTTATTCAAAACCGAGTTAAAATCATGGTGTATGCTATGCTATGATATACCATGGTATGATATGACAAATAAGAATCTATGAGATTGTATATTATGATATGAGATTCCAGTGCTATAGTATGGGATTTCAACGCATGCTATACTAGTTCAATACTATGATTAACTATTGTGTATATTGTAAAAGATATGCTTGATCTTACTGTAGAACTATAGTTACGGCGATAAATATCAACATAATTAGCTGTGGGACATTGTTTTCAGATCATATATTCAACTGTTGCAGACTGGGACAATGTTGCATTAGCTCATATAACAAAGCAAACACAGTGTAGCTTCAATCAGGTGTTGATCTTACCTAAAAGAAATGTTTATGAACACAAAGAGTAGTGTGTATAACAATATGTAGAAGCATTAAAATTTCTTAATGAAACTGGTCATTGAGAATTCCAATGCTCCACTTTTTTATTATTCTAGTGATAAAACGACATCATTGTAATTCATTCATAATTGTTATAGTCCACAACTTAAATAATACCGGAAATATACTTTTGAGTGCATGCAACTTAAATGTTCACACGTTACACTGGAATTGATCCGTGAATGAATAGTGTCAAATGAATGCAACCTCCCCCCCCCCTCCCCCCGAAAAAAAAACACAAAAACAATAAAGAAAAAATTGGTTACGCCTTGGTGTTGCAAAATATATTTCTTTAAAATTCCTAAATTATTTCAACTAAATTTATATGAGAATAGAGAGTAGAGCTACTGCATGACTTCATGTCTTGAAAATGTATTCTACGCTTAAGCTTAAAAGTAGGGTCACTTGATCTTTTCGAAATTCATTTATAATTTGAAATGAAATGCTATTGTTTAAATTTTTACATTAGCCTTATCTGTTCATACTTAGATGCTTTTTACCCATGTTTTCTTAATACTTTGTTGGAAACATGTATTAGCATTCTGATTTCATATTGCATGTGATTTGCCTCCAATTGCTTTCCTTCATGGCTTATATATTTTCAATGTACCCTTCCCTGTGTTATTGTGTTAGTTTCAAAGACTTTAAAAACTCTATAAGTGCTATTAACCAGAAAAAGACGACTTCTATAAAGTCTAAAAAAGGAGATGTCAGTGAAACCCTTCAGTGTGTAGGCCAGATAAGAATACAGTTGTATGAATTTTGCTTCTGTAAATTTACGGATATATAAAATGTGTGTAATATGTAGCTAACTATCTATATTAATATTGAGTATCCACTCTGATTTTATGAGTCAAATAAGTTAGATACGCCAAACCACTTTGTAAATGATCAATACAAGAAGATATATTTTTCTTTTTTTCTTCTGACAAAAACATATACATGTACAGTGTACGAGGGTTGTTTGGAAAATATTGAGACAACACGGATATTTCCATTTCTAAATTACGAATTATGATGAAAATAGGCATAAACATTGAACAAAAACATTAACAAATACTGTAAAATCATTAAATTTCGTGGGGGCCAATTTTCATGTCTTGCTTAAATTTTACAGGTTCATGGGGACGTAATTTCGTGTATTCTCTGAAACCTACAAAGGAAATATGACTTTATTACAATAATTTATTAATTCGTGGATGATGTTAATTCGTGGTTGAGAGGTACCCACGAATTCCACGAAAATTGAGCCACCACGATGATTCCACAGTAATTAAAGAAAGTAATATTTAAAAAATGTTTAATATTTTGTTTACAACGGTAGATTACCAAATCGGTGGTGGGGTACCCGGCGCAAGCATAAACTCGGATAATAAGAAAACTAGAACACCGTCTTTCTAAGTGTCCGCAAACTTACAGCTTATACTAAAAGAAATAAGATTATATTTGTTCATTTTGCTATTTATTGTGACTAACTTTTGATCAAGTTTCACGAGTGTTTGAGTTGAAATACGGATATGGTACAGATATATTTACCAAGCAATAGTAATTTGAAAACGACGGTATATAGAAATTTCACGCCAAAGCGGCGCAGTGAAGATACATCAAATCAATGGTAATTTCGGAAAAAGACCTTTTAATACCACCCAACTGCTTTAACAAACACTATACGACGGCAAGGGATAAAGAACTTCAGTTTATCGTCTTTTTTCGCTAATTGTTTAGCTAGAATTCAGACAAAGTGACTAAATATCAAATACTTTTTACACACTAACTGATGTAAACAGTTCTAAAATATGTACACAGGATCTATGTAGGAGACATTTCACAGTAATTTGACTTTCAGTTAGAAATGGCCCGATTTTTTTAACAAAATCAAGTATGGAAGGAATAGGCGGATGTTGACATCTTGAAATGTAAAAAAAGATGAGAAATGGAGAATTAATTCTAATTTCTCTTTGTTTGTTAGGTTTATAAAACAATAAGAAGCGTCAAAATGACATTGCGGTAAGTTTACAGTTGCGCCAGGTCACTGGGCGATGGCAATTTGGTCAGCTTACCAGAAATGATCCAGTCATGCTATGGACAATAACATTTTTACATTGATAAACTTTATCCTGGTGTACGTTTTGGTGAAATTTCAAGGATTTATCTTTTTCTCAAAGGAAATAAGAGTAAATTTCTCAATAATTTCCGAACAACCCTCGTACATTGAATATATTTCTTTCCTGTAATCATTATATATTGTTAATCTTTTTTCTACGTATGCAACATTGCGTGATAGCATTGATATCTTAATATCGACATGTTATTATATGAGTGCAATATACAAGCAATAAACAATACACACAACACACATCTACTTCAAAGAGCTCCCTGTATATAATGAGAAAACTCTTCATGGAAGATAACTCCTGGTAGTTTATCGTTGAAGTTGATAACGCACTGTCAATATACAGGACAGGTGGAGGTAAAGACAGCAGGTATAGTGTTTCTTGTAATGTTATTGTTCCTGCGAGATGAAGTCCCCTATTATATAAATATTAAATACGTACAAATATCATTTCAGTTAGCAGGATGTGTGTTAAATATAGACAGTTGTGTAACAAGGCATTTGTCTTACAATCATTTCATGCATATCTTTTACAATGTTTTGTTATGATATGCAGTTTATAGAGATGCAATGAGATTTCAATGCAATGCTATTAGATATATAGATATTGAGTATCCACTCTGAGTTTAGGAGTCAAATTCGTTAGATACGCCAAACCACTTTGTCAAATTTCAATACAAGAAGATATATTGTTTCTTCTTTTTTCTGACAGAAACATTTACATGTACAGTGTACGTTGAATACTTTTCTTTCCTGTAATCATTATATATTGTAAATCTTTTTTTTTTTCAACAAATGCAACATTGTGTGGTAGCAATGATATGTTAATATCGAAAACGACATGTTATTATATGAGTGCAATATACAATCAATAAACAATACACACAACACACATCTCTACTTCACAGAGCTCTCTGTATATAACGAGAATACTCGTCATGGAAGATAACTCCTGGTAGTTTATAGTTGTATTAGACAACGTACTGTCAATGTACAGGGCAGGTGGTGGTACCGACAGTAGGTACAGTGTTTCTTGTAATGGTATTGTTCCTGAGACATGGAGTCCTCTTTGATATAAATATTGGATACGTACAAATAGATTTCCAGTGAGTAAGATGTGTGGTAAATAAAGACAGTTGTGTGACTTAGCTTTGTCCTACAGTCATTTCGTGCATATCTTTTATAATTTTATGCTATGCTATGATACGAGGTTTATTGATATGCTATGAGAATGCTATGATATTTGAACAAAATACATCCATACACAAAAAAACTTCAAGCATTTTGAAACGGATTAATAAGAAGCCATAATTAAACACTAACCTGCAATGTGAACATTTATTCTTTGAAATAAAGTTATTCAAAACCGAGTTAAAATCATGGTGTATGCTATGCTATGATATAGCCTACCATGGCATGATATGACAAATAAGAATCTATGAGATTGTATATTATGATATGAGATTCCAGTGCTATAGTTTGGGATTTCAACGCATGCTATACTTGTTCAATGTTATGTTTTACTATTGCGTATATTGTAAAAGATATGCTTGATCTTACTGTAGAACTATAGTTACAGCGATAAATATCAACATAATTAGCTGTGGGACATTGTTTTCTTTACAACATATATTCAACTGTTGCATACTGGGACAATGTTGCATTAGCTCATATAACAAAGCAAACACAGTGTAGCTTCAGTCAGGTAGTTATCTTACCTGAAAGAAATGTTTATGAGAACGAAGAGTCCGAAGTACAATATAAGTAAATACTTAACAATTTCAATGTAGGTTGTATAACAATATGTAGAAACATTATAATTTCTCAATGATATTAGTCATTGAAAATTCCAATGCTCCACTTTTCATTATTCTAGTGATAAAACGACAGCATTGTAACTCATTCACAATCGTTATAGTCCACTACTCAAACAATACCGGAAATATACTCTTGAGTGCACGCAACCTAAATGTTCACACGTTTCACTGGAAGTGATTCTTGAATGAATAGTGTCAAATGAATGCATCCCCCCCAACAAAAACAAAAAATAAAAAACCAAAAAAAATTGGTTACGCCTCGGTGTTGCAAAATATATTTCTTTAAAATTCCTAAATTATTTCAACTAATTTGATATGAGAATAGAGTGTAGAGCTACTGCATGAATTCATGTATTGAAACTATATTCTACGCTTAAGCTTAAGAGTGAGGTCACTTGATGTTTTAGAAATTCAGTTATAATTTGAAATAGAATACTATCGTTTATATTTTTACATTAGCCTTATCTGTTCATACTTAAATGAGTTTTACTCATGTTTTCTTAATACTTTGTTGGAAACATGTATTAGCATTCTGATGTCATACTGCATGTGGTTTGCCTCCAATTGCTTTCCTTCATTGCTTATATATTTTCAATGTACCCTTCCCTGTGTTATTGTGTTACTTTCAAAGACTTTAAAAACTCTATAAGTGCTATTAACCAGAACAAGTAAAGTCAAAAAAAGTAAATGTCAGTGAAACCCTTCCGTGTGTAGGCCAGATAAGAATACATTTGTATGAACTTTGCTTCTGTAAATTTACGGATGTGTAAAATGTGTATAATATGTAGCTAATTATTTATGTAAATATTGAGTATCCACTCTGATTTTATAAGTCAAATTCGTTAGATACGCCAAACCACTTTGTGAATTATCAATACAAGAAGATATATTTTTCGTTTTTTCTTCTGACAAAAACATATACATGTACAGTGTACATTGAATATATTTCTTTCCTGTAATCATTATATATTGTTAATCTTTTTTTCTACAAATGCAACATTGCGTGGTAGCACTGATATCTTAATATCGACATGTTATTATATGAGTGCAATATACAAACAATATATTCTACATACAAGACACATCTACTGCACAGAGCACTATGTATATAACGAGAACACTCGTCATGGAAGATAACTCCTGACAGTTTATCGTTGTATTAAATAACACACTGTTAATGCACAGGACAGGTGGTGGTACAGACAGCAGGTATGGTGTTTCTTGTTATATTATTGTTCCTGAGACATGGAGTCCTCTTTGATATAAATGTTGGAGACATACAAATAGATTTCCAGTTAGTAGGATGTGTGGTAAATAAGGACAGTTGTGTGACTAAGCATTTGTCTTACAGTCATTTCATGCATAACTTTTACATTTTTTTGCTATGCTATAATATGCAGTTTTATTGAGATACTATGATATTTCAATGCAACGCTATGAGATTTGAACAAAACGCATCCATACACAGAAGAGTTACACATATTTTGTAATAGAATAATAAGAAGCCAAAATTTACGACCAATCTGCAATGTGAATGAGATTGTATGCTATGGTATGGGATTCCGATGATAGCTATACGATTTCAATGCTGTGTTTTACGACTGCGTATGTTGTAAAAGATATGCTTGACCTTACTGTAGAACAATATTTACGGCGATAAATATCAACAAAATTCGCTCTGGGACATTGTTATTTAGAACATAAATTTAAATGTTGCACACTGGGACACTGTTGCATTAGCTCATATAACATGGCAAACACAAAGTAGCTTTATTCAGGTGTTGAGCTTCCCAAAAAAGAAATGTTTATGAAAACGAAGAGTCCGAGGTATTATATATAAGTAAATAAATATCAATAATGTCAATGTAGATTGTATATCATATATATACAAACATTATAATTTCTCAATGAAAATAGTCATTGAGAATTACATTGCTCCACTTTTCTTTTTATTTTATGGAGAAAACGACACTTTTACAGTTAAACTCATTCATAAACGTTATATTTCACTACTAAACCAATACCGGAAGTATACGTTACTCTAAGTGCACGCCACTTAAATGTTCACACGTTACACTAGAAGTGATCCTTGAATGAATAGTGTCAAGTGAATTCAATGCCTGCCCCACCCCCCTCCAAAAAAAAAAACACTAAAAAAAAACAAAACAAAAAAACACCAAACTTACAAACAACAACATAAACAAACAGCACAAAAAATATTGATTGCCAAGTCATCTGATCAAAATTGTCCTTGACAGACTTTTTCCAGACCGAATTATCATTTGCAAAAATGATTATAAAACTTTTTTGGGGGATGCACTTTTAATAAATCATTACCATCGGAATCTGGTATGATTTGTGACTTGGCAGGACTATCATTGAGGCCACTCCGTTGGCATGAAAGCAATGTCTCATAGCATATTATATATTTTCATTGTATAGTTCATAGGTCCTGGACGATTGAGGAAAAATAGAAAATTGAACAGTAATTGATACTTTCAATAAAACTATATTGTTTTTGAATGCTGCAGAAGGAAAAAAACAGAATGCAAAGAATATTGTATATAACACAACAATAGACAAGGTGATATTTATCTCTTATTCAAAAACAACAATGCTGATTTTAATTACTTAAATAATTATGCTTGATAGAAACGTTTTAAAAGGCATAACTAATTGATGAACATAACTAGTCTAAATAAACTACAGTTCTGACGTATTTAAACATGTACATTGACGTTAAAAATAAAATAAAGAGAATCTAAATTTTTGTAACAGTATATATTTTTCCTTTAATAGATAAATTTAGGGAGAGTTAAGAAAAACGTATTGAGTGAGATATAAACCTACAATGTAATTGAACAAAAAACCATTCAAAAGCTTTATGGATTGTAAAGCTTATTCATGCCTGCCTTCTCAAATCTATACTATTACGTAGCAAAACTCAACTCTTTCGTAAAGAATAAAACATTTATTGAAGAATACATAGCATAAAAGTTGCATGAAACATAATGCCATAGTCAAAGTCACAATATAATATAATGCGAAATGAAGAATAAGTGATGTGATGTGACAAGTAGAAAATAGGCATTTCCTCAAATAAATGACATAAAACTCGAAGAACAATATTCATAAATAAAACCTTGAAAATATCACAAAGTATCCTGACAATAAATGACATAAAACTCGAAGAACAATATTTACACATTAAACCTTGAAAATATCACATAGTATCCTGAGATTGAGACTAGTAAAAGTTTTAGACCTTTGGCAGGAATAGATAACAAAGAACCTGGTATATAAGTAAAGATATGTGGTGTTCATCTGCCTTACAAATGATGTACAATAAAAAGGTGGAGGGGAGGGTGGTGGCAAACCGTGGACAATCATGGATGTTTACAAAATGAACAATGACTACGCATGCGCAGACTAGCTTATGTGCATAACTTGCCACTGCGCATGCCTAAACTAAAAATACACAGTAGTGGAAAACAATACCACGTTGTAAACAAAACATACAAATAAAGTGGTCAACATGCATGAACTATTTATGGACATCAATGTGTTTTATGCCTGCCTTATCACATCTATACTATTACGTAGCAAAACTCAACTCTTTCGTAAATAATAAAACAGGTCATTTATTGAAGAATACATAGCTTAAAAGTTGCATGAAACATACTGCCATAGTCAAAGTCACAGTATAATATAATACGAAATGAAGAATAAGTGATGTGATGTGACAAGTAGAAAATAGGCATTTCCTCAAATAAATGACATAAAACTCGAAGAACAATATTCATACATAAAACCTTGAAAATATCACAAAGTATCCTGAGATTGAGACTTGTAAAAGTTTTAGACCTTTGGCAGAAATAGATAATAAAGTATCTCGTATATAAGTAAAGATATGGGGTGTTCATCTGCCACCTTAACAAGATAGGTTATATCACTCATCGATAGGTTTATATACCTGTATATATATAAATATAGACAATCTTGTTAACGCCCCATATCTAAAAACCACATTGAAATTGAACAGAAATGTCAGTGCATGATTAAGAAAAATTGTACCAAGTTATAACAAAATAACAATTTGTGGAAAATGGAACACCCTTCAACATTAAGACTATTTTTAGAAAAAGCATACATGTACAAGCAAATTTGAGTGTTTTATTCCCGGACTAAAAGTAAGATAAGTCAAAAAGACAACCAGTAGCTCCTGTCTAATGGTTGATATTAACTAAAAACTAAAAAAAGGTTACAACATAAAGACTATTATTACAAAAGACAAAACATGTACAAGCAAATTGACTGTTTGAGCCCCTGACTCAACGTAGGATAATGGCACAGATATTCAAAACACAACCAATAGCCCCTGTCTAATGGTTCCTAGAAAAAAAGGATCGTGAAGCCCCTGTCTTCACTGTCCATTAAAAAATGTCAAAACTCAAACGAATGTCAATCAAAACTTAAGTGTTGGGATTCTAATGTACTTTTCATAAGCACCAGAGTTCAATCTACCCATGCTCGGAATTTGTAATTCCGAAAACCCCTGAGAGGCAGCTGTAGTAGCAGCCTCAATGCGGAAGCTATGAGCTTTGTAAAGATGCAAGTCCAAATTACAAAAAGCTAAAGCCGAACGCAGTTGCTGTGTGAAGTATTGACGCGAGATGGGCGAACCATCCATGAAGGAAAATAACGGCTCTGATGGTGAGGAATGTTTCCTAAGATTTAGGTAATGTAGAAGTGCTTGGCATGGGCAAACTAAAGGATCTGTCGTATTTTGCTGCAGGCGTAGAGTAGTTGTGTTTGCTTTAGAATGCTTAAAGTGAGGTATATTTATATCTACTAGTATATACCTATTGCATGGACTATTGGATCCTAACGTGATATATCCAAAAAGAAGAAAATGCTGGGTTGGAGCATTTGTTTTGGTAAGCTCTCCTACTCGTAAAAAGCACAAAATGCTAAGGTAAACATGGCCCGGAGGAGGGATTTAGTAAAAGCTGATGTGGTACTAAACTCCAAAGCATGAATTATTTTCTTCAAAATTGTTGGGGTAATAGATAGCCGTGAGTCAGATGATGGTTTCGATTTCCGGAATCCCTGAAGCATTTTACGAATGGTGAAATGTTGTGTAATATCCGTGTAGTTACCAAGTTGGAAAATAAAACTAAGTGACAGGGTGGTAGAGGAGATGCGTTATGTTGAAAGGATTGTTCAATAAAATAGTTGTAGGTTAAATAAGCTGATTTGTAAGCTGATAATGTTGATTCAGACAATGAGTTGCGGACTAAAAAAATGGCTGTTTCAGTCAAATCCGCACAAATGCTGGAGGAACTGGAGTTGGCTCGTTGTCCATATGTGGAAAGCGGGCTTTGAATCTTTTCACCTGCAAGCGAGATAGTAAATCAGCGGCCGTATTAGAAATTCCTGGAATATGTTTGGCATGGAAATGAATGTTGTGTTGCAATGAAAGAAATCATTAAACGCCTCATCAATTGCATTAGGTTTGGGTCCTTTGATGTAGTTTTGTTTATCACATGCACAACTGCTATATTGTCAGAATGTAATACAACGATACAGTTTTTCAGAAGAAGTACCCATAATTCTAATGCAATGACAATAGGTAAAAATTTTCTAACTGAAATGTGGTACTTTAACCATTCAGGAGCAAACTCGGAGTAAAACCATTTTGTGCGAAAGGTGCATCCAAATCCGGCATTACTAGCATCAGTAAAAAAATGCACTGAAGATGAAGAATTGATTATGCCAGAAGGAAAAAAAACCTTTGCCATTGAATTGGTTCAAAAACACCCCCAGGCATGCAGGTCAGCTTGTGCCTGTAGATTCGGTCGATGGTGGTGATATGGTTTTTTGAGGCCAATTGTTAGATCTATAAGACGTCTTAAAAAAGTACGACCAGGAGGAACTACACTACAAGCAAAATTGAGCATACCAATTAAAGATTGCAGTTCCATCAAAGTTGCAGAACGCTTTGCTTTGAATTTTTGAATTTCCAATTTCAATTGAGTTAATTTATCTTGAGGTAATCGAATTTCGAAGTTCAAGGTATCTAATTCCAGGCCCAAAAATGTGAGAGTTGTGGTGGGGTAAACAGTTTTTTTTCTGATTTTACGGGTAAGCCAATGTCATTAGATAGTTGATAAATGACAAGCAGAGCACTGTAACATATTGACGAGTGGAGTTCACTTAGGAAGAGAAAATCGTCTAGGATGTGCACGCATTGTATAACAGAGAATTTTGTTTCAAGGTTCCATTGAAGAGCCGAGCTGAATTTTTTAAAAAGATTACATGAATAGCTGAGTCCAAAAGGCAATGTTTTGTCGTAGTAATACATATTGTCTACCATGAATTCAAGTAGTTCGAAATCATCTGGATGAATAGGGATCTGTTTATAAGCATTCTCAAGATATGTCTTTGCTAACAACGCACCCCTTCCCAATTGTCTAATTATATTAATAGCCGTTTCCACTGATTGATATCGTACTGTACACAAATCTTTAGGTATGTTGTGATTTATAGACATACCCTCAGGATAAGATAAATGATGTATCAAACGAAATTCACCGACAACTTTTTTGGGTACCAATCCAAGAGATGAAACTTGTATATAAGGAAATGGTGGATTTAGGTAAGGCCCGGTGTAACGAAGAATATTGACCCGGGTTGAAAATTGACCCGGGGGTCATTTTTCAACGTTGAATATTGACCCAGGGGGTCATTTTTCAACGTTGAAAATTGAGACCAAAATCGTGAAATTTATACCCGGGGTCATTTTTCAACGGTATGAGAAAGATTTTTTCTAAACTCTGATGACATCGACACGTTGAAAATTGATCCTGTTGAGAATTGACCCCAACCTCAGAGTTTTTATCTGAACTGGAACTTACTCTATACGGTTTAAATGTACCATCATGCACATATTTGAAAGTTTTAGTTTTAAAATGTTCATACTGTCCGATACATATGCGGACGGGCTAATTTCTTTAAGGTTGATAGGTCCAATTAATTATTTAATTTTGAGACTGAAAATATGATATCCATTTATTATTACTATACTATGTAAATAAAACTAAGAAGATGACCGTTTGCTTCGGAATGGAACAGGCGAGTAGGGCTAGAATACTTTTTGACATAGATGACATGGTTTTTATTCCCTCATGTGACAGAATTTTAAGTTTCAACTTGTCATAATCTCTGATAAATATATCTAACAAATGTATTGCCGTTATTGTCACTTTTAAGGCAATTCAACAGAGCTCTATTCGACAAGCACCTGGCGTTGTATTTTCTAATAATTGAAAATATAACCTCTATAATGTTTTATTGAGTAAAGGGTATACATATTTATATCAAGACAAAAGGATATAATGTCAGATACCTATGCTTAATTTGAAGACGTCAGCATCTCTGACAAAAAAATAAATGATTGATTGTCATATTTTTACCTTTTTTATGTATACTGTATTATACATATATACTAAACAATATTTTTTCAAAAACTTGTCGGATTAACTTTATTGAAGCACCATCCAATTATCTGCATATGCAGTCATAGTTCTTTTTAAAAAATGCAATTCATTTCTATCATTTTGAGTTTTCAATTCCATTAATTACCAGTAAATTAGAAACACAGGCAACTGACGTAATATATTTCCTCAAAATTAAAAACATATATATAGCATACAGCAAAAATGTTATCAATTTTTTTTTAAAAAGTAGGTTTGCATCTAAATATTCAGTCGGAGGATTGTTGATCTAATTAAATTAATGGTATACATGAAAAGGCATGCAAAAAGTTGAATATATTAAGATTACTCAAGCATACAATTGATATATAAACACTTGTTAAAATTAAGCTTTTATCAGACCTAGACTGGAATATGGTGATGTTGTGAAAATCCGAATTGCTTAAACATGTACAAATTGAAGCAACCAGGACAGTGACAGGGATCAGAGTTAATTCTTCTAAAATTATTTTATATTGTGAGCATAAATTGGAAACCTTACAATCTCGAAGGGATAAACATAAACAAATTATATTCTCCAAGATTATAAATGGTTTAGCACCACAAGATATGTTAGATTGAATTCAATCATATTTTCTAGCTGAACATACATATAATCTTAGGTCGAGCTTTGCTCCGTCTACATGTAAATTAAGGAATAATCTTCATGCAGGAAAGAAAATTTCATCAACTTTATCTTTCTTTAAGTCAAAACTTAAAAAACAAAATATACCTAAAGCTTACACAAATTTCAGTTAAGGCAATAGGAAATATTATTTTACGTCAATTACGGAATAAAGCTAGTAAAGCTTACTTTAAGGATTTTTAAACTGATGGGGGTCGATGTTTATAGTGTAGGTCTGAATCTGAAGGAAATGTGATTTTTTCCCCCTGGATATCCAAGATATACTCAACAAAGAGAAGAACTTTTTAAACAAATTATTGACATTAGTGTTCCTTTTTATATGAACTATATACTTTATGGTAGTTCTGATTTTTCATTAGATAGATTTTAGATAAAATTGTAAAATTGTTTCCCATGTCTATGTTTATATTAGAGCTCCAAAGCGTTTTTGATTCTCTTAGGTTACACGGTTTAAACCTATTTAAGTATTATACATGTATATTTACTTAATATATAGTCCCCTTTTATTAACAGTTCTTTTCAAATGGGCTGGATCATGAAAATGTCATTCTTATGTTTGTATCCCTGCAAGTATAAATGAAGGTGATAGGTTTGTTAATGTAGGTGTAAGTCAACATGTCTACCGACAATATGTCATACAATCATATATGATAAATATTCAGATAATTATTTAATATACAAGTACCCCCTGTCTTATATGCACATAATATCAATTATATTCTGTAAACTTGTAATACTATATTCTTATGACTATAGATAATTTCTTTTTGACTTTATATGTTTGAAAGAGTTTACATAGGCTATGACTCTTATCCAATCCATTCAATAATTTGAACATTCAGTTCAATAAAACACGTTTAAATTGAATTAATAATGTAGGTGGCTGTGATAGGAAGGTCAACCATCTACTCCAACGCTGTTGTATGATCTACTACTACATATTTCTATTCAAAAAATGCAATTTACCTATTTATTGACGAAAACAATTACTGTTAGTATTTATGATAAATTTTTGTAATCAAAGCAATTTAGAAACTATTAAAGCAAAATTATTTTATTGTCATCCTGTACAAAAATTGGGTTGTTAACTTGCTACAGATTCCATGCCTAAAAAAAAAAATCAGCGATTTGATGATATTTAGTTACCCTAATAACTACGTAACAAATAAAATTTTTAAAAAAAAGGCTTTCAAGATATAGTTACTGCAGCATTGTTCATGAAAGAGTACATGTTAGCATATCTTCATTTTGTACACTGTTATTGGCTGGATAGGTGTGAATACAAAATTCAGATAATCACAGTTTTTACAAACTGAGTGGGTGCGAGCACAAAAATCTCAATATGACATACTCTAAATTTTGTATTTGCACACACCCAGAAAATCTGCAATGAACAATATCAAAGTTTCAATTTACTGAGTGAACGTAAAACCAAAATTAAACAATATGATGTATTGTAATTTATAAAGTATTTACATTTGTACACTTCTCCAGCGAATTCAAAAAATGGAGTTTAACTACATTGAATATTTTAACGTGTAATTATGTATATGTCAAGGGGTAGCTGATATATAATATTCTGGGCTACATTTGGGAACAATTAGGAAACTCCAAGGCCTTTTGTGGAAATGAGCTGAATATTTATTGTTGTATTTGTATATCGAATAAATGGTTTCCTCAAGTACAGCTAGGTGATCTATAATCATATACAATTATAATATTACTAAAACACTCTCATTCTCTACATTCACTCATTGAATTTATCTTTAGTTAAATAATATCTAAATTACACATATTTGATTAAAATAACTCACCAAGTATAACAGCAATATGAACTAAGATAATAGTCAACCCGGGTTGACAAGCTATGAAGTTTCATAATTCAACCGTCTGTCTTTGGTGGCGTCGTGATATTAAATCAAAGTTCGTGCTAAAAATTCGATAATGCAAACGGACATGCGTACTCACTCACTTAAACCCGAAAAACCAGTCTAACACACCCATTCATTCACACCCCCCCCCCCGTTGCAACATATAAATATAAAGAATAAATATGTATAAACTGATAATTTTTAATTAAATAAACTCAAGTTATAATATTGATTCGTTATTTTGTGCTTCATTGCTGTTGAATTTTGAACCGGTTTTATGATCAAAATTCCACGATGCGGGTCAATTTTCAACGGATTAGGGTCTTTAATCAACACCTTTCGTCTCATTTTTGAACGTGGAAAAATGACCCCCGGGTCAATTTTCAACCCGGGTCGAAATTCTTCGTTACACCGGCTATACGGTGTGCTCGTAACTCATTGCTGATTTTACTTTGAAGGATTCCATCATTATTGTTCAAAGAAGAGAGATTTCTAGAAATTCTAAAAGCACGTCGCCCCTGATATGGGATTATAAAACCAAAGGTAAACCCACTAATTAAAAATTGGGCCAAAGATGGATCATAGCCGTCAAAATAGCTGGCCAATTTGTCGACTTGAATTGGTGTGATGATACTTATATCCCTATCACTTAGTGGAGCCTTGTTGGTTAGAGGTGCTGGCTGGTTTTCTAGCATTTTGTTTCGCAAAGGTTTGTTTCGGTCTATTGGGACACTGTCTTCGCGGATGCTTTCCCGCACAGTACTGGCAAACATGTTGATGGGGGCAGTTGGTTTTTCTGCACGAGCCAACATTGTTGAGGGACTAGCAGTAGTTATGTGACTTGGATTGGGCACGAAAAGGCTGTTTCTTGTAGTTGATTTTAAAATCTAGTCCAGAAACTTAAGCTTCTTGGTATAGCTCAATATTTTTCTTCTCCCAAGCACATAATGAATGTTCTTTTTCGCGCCATCGCCTAAACTTTTCATCATACATTAAAGCAGCAGAGTCCCCACACGAGTCAGTAATTCTTTGCACAGTGTGTGCGTACGTCATTTTAAGGTTCAAATTTCGTGGGCAAACTTTTCTGCATAGATTGCGACAAATATGTGGAACGCCTCTACCCATTTAATTATAGATTTGATAGGGCTCTTGTCGTTTGCCTTAACAAAAATGAGCTCACCATTTTTATCAACTGATTTATACTTGTTTGTCTCATCATGATCAAAATCATTTGGCAACAGGACAGCAAATTTGATGAACTCATTGGCGTGGAATTTTGCCCTAATTTTGGAATCTACACCCAATGTTAAACCAGTTGCCGAGCGTGAATCCCCTTCAGTATTCTGATTAAGCAACTGCATATCTTGAGAAGTTATCTCTTGCAGTAGGGAATGGGCAGGTGTTACTGCTTGCGAAGAGGCTTGTTGAGTGTCGGCTGATTGCTGTTGTGAAGTTGCAGTCTGCATGGGGATTGACAATGAAGGATTGCTCTCACCATGAGGGTATTCATCCATATAGCGTCGACAAGTATTTTCAATGGTTGGGATGATAGAGGCCATGTACGTCCTTATCATTGTGTCCCTGTCCTCATGAGACATAAGACCGCTTTGAGGTTGGGTTTCTGTGGGAGGATGCGAGGCTGTCTTGTTCCGCCTCCTGCGTTTTGGTGTGGATGCCATCAAAATCTAATAGAGTAAAATATAAAGGAAATGAAGATGTTAATATTTAAACTAAAATGATCATATACAAGATTTTGCACAGCCAAAAAGCTTTCATGCTATCTTTAAACTGATCTAATGTAAGGTAAAACTGTGGCATAGCACCTTGTTATATACCCCAGGTATATATATATATATATATATATATATATATATATATATATATATATATATATATATATATATATATATATATATATATATATATATATATATATATATATATATATATATATATATATATTTATATATATAAATATATATAT